>NC_086448.1:457222673-457579548 GCF_028390025.1 Pseudophryne corroboree | reverse complement strand
TGACACAATAAGGAAGGATTTTGAATCCCGGGTAAGACTCATACCAGCCACACCAATCACACCATATAACTCGTGATAGGAACCCCGGTTAACAGTATGATAACAATGGAGCCTCTGAACAGATGGCTCGCAATAACAACCCGATTTTTGTAACAATAACTATTTACAAGTATTGCAGACAATCCGCACTTGGGATGGGCGCCCAGCATCCACTACGGACTACGAGAAATAGATTTACCGGTGAGTAAAATCTTATTTTCTCGGACGTCCTAGTGGATGCTGGGTACTCCGTAAGGACCATGGGGATTATACCAAAGCTCCCAAACGGGCGGGAGAGTGCGGATGACTCTGCAGCACCGAATGAGAGAACTCCAGGTCCTCCTCAGCCAGGGTATCAAATTTATAAAATTTTGCAAACGTGTTTGCCCCTGACCAAGTAGCAGCTCGGCAAAGTTGTAAAGCCGAGACCCCTCGGGCAGCCGCCCAAGATGAGCCCACCTTCCTTGTGGAATGGGCTTTTACAGATTTAGGCTGCGGCAGTCCCACCGCAGAATGCGCCAGCTGAATAGTGCTACAAATCCAGCGCGCGATAGTCTGCTTAGAAGCAGGTGCACCCAGCTTGTTGGGTGCATATAAAATAAACAGCGAGTCAGTTTTCCTGACTCCAGCCGTCCTGGAAACATAAATTTTCAGGGCCCTGACTACGTCCAGAAACTTGGAATCCTCCAAGTCCCTAGTAGCCGCAGGCACCACAATAGGTTGGTTCAAGTGAAAAGCTGATACCACCTTCGGGAGAAACTGAGGACGAGTCCTCAACTCTGCCCTATCCATATGGAAAATCAGATAGGGGCTTTTACAGGACAAAGCCGCCAATTCTGACACACGTCTGGCCGAAGCCAGAGCCAACAACATAACCACTTTCCACGTGAGATATTTTAAATCCACAGTCTTAAGTGGCTCAAACCAATGTGATTTCAGGAACTCCAAAATCACATTGAGATCCCAAGGTGCCACTGGGGGCACAAAAGGAGGCTGAATACGCAGAACTCCCTTGACAAAAGTCTGAACTCCAGGCAGTGAAGCCAGTTCTTTCTGGAAGAAAATCGACAGGGCCGAGATCTGGGCCTTAATGGACCCCAATTTGAGGCCCAATGTCACACCTGCTTGTAGGAAATGCAGGAATCGACCCAGTTGAAATTCCTCCGTTGGGGCCTTCTTGGCCTCACACCAAGCAACATATTTTCGCCAAATGCGGTGATAATGTTTTGCGATGACATCCTTCCTGGCTTTGATCAGGGTAGGGATGACTTCCTCCGGAATGCCTTTTTCCTTTAGGATCCGGTGTTCAACCGCCATGCCGTCAAACGCAGCCTCGGTAAGTCTTGGAACAGACAGGGTCCCTGCTGCAGCAGGTCTTGTCTGAGCGGCAGAGGCCAAGGGTCCTCTGCAAGCATCTCTTGAAGTTCCGGGTACCAAGTTCTTCTTGGCCAATCCGGAGCCACGAGAATAGTTCTCACTCCTCGCCTTCTTATTATTCTCAGTACTTTGGGTATGAGAGGCAGAGGAGGAAACACATAAACCGACTGGTACACCCACGGTGTCACTAGAGCGTCCACAGCGATCGCCTGAGGGTCTCTTGACCTGGCGCAATATCTTTTTAGCTTTTTGTTGAGGCGGGACGCCATCATGTCCACCTGTGGTTTTTCCCAACGGTTTACCAGCATCTGGAAGACTTCTGGATGAAGTCCTTATTCTCCCGGGTGGAGGTCGTGCCTGCTGAGGAAGTCTGCTTCCCAGTTGTCCACTCCCGGAATGAATACTGCTGTCAGTGCTAACACATGATTCTCTGCCCATCGGAGAATCCTTGTGGCTTCTGCCATTACCCTCCTGCTTCTTGTGCCGCCCTGTCTGTTTACATGGGCGACCGCCGTGATGTTGTCTGATTGGATCAGCACCGGCCGGTTCTGAAGCAGGGGTCTTGCTTGGCATAGGGCATTGTAAATGGCCCTTAGCTCCAGAATATTTATGTGAAGCGAAATCTCCTGATTTGACCACAGTCCTTGGAAATTTCTTCCCTGTGTGACTGCACCCCAGCCCCGAAGGCTGGCATCCGTGGTCACCAGGACCCAGTCCTGTATTCCGAATCTGCGGCCCTCTAGTAGATGAGCCCTCTGCAGCCACCACAGCAGCGACACCCTGGTCCTTGCCGACAGGGTTATCCGCTGTTGCATCTGGAGATGGGACCCGGACCATTTGTCCTACAGGTCCCACTGGAAAGTCCTTGCGTGGAACCTCCCGAATGGAATTGCCTCGTACGAAGCTACCATTTTTCCCAGGACTCGTGTGCATTGATGTACCGACACCTGTCCCGGTTTTAGGATGTCTCTGACTAGAGATGACAACTCCTCGGCTTTTTCCACTGGAAGAAACTCTGTTTTCTGGTCTGTGTCCAGAATCATTCCCAGGAACAGAAGACGTGTCGTCGGGACCAGCTGTGACTTTGGAATATTGAGAATCCAGCCGTGCTGTTGTAGCACTTCCCGAGAAAGCGCTACCCCTACTACCAACTGTTCCTTGGACCTCGCCTTTATCAGGAGATCGTCCAAGTACGGGATAATTAAAACTCCCTTCTTGCGAAGGAGTATCATCATTTCGGCCATTACCTTGGTAAAGACCCTCGGTGCCGTGGACAACACAAACGGCAGCGTCTGGAACTGATAGTGACAGTCCTGTACCACAAATCTGAGGTACTCCTGGTGAGGAGGGTAAATGGGGACATGGAGGTACGCATCCTTGATGTCCAGGGAGACCATGTAATCCCCCTCGTCCAGGCTCGCAATAATCGCCCTGAGCGATTCCATCTTGAACTTGAACCTTTTGATATAAGTGTTCAAGGATTTTAGATTTAAGATGGGTCTCACCGAACCGTCCGGTTTCGGTACCACAAACATTGTGGAATAGTAACCCCTTCCTTGCTGAAGGAGGGGTACCTTGACAATCACTTGCTGTGAATACAGTTTTTGAATAGCCACCAACACCGCCTCCCTGGCAGAGGGAGTTGCCGGTAAGGCAGATTTTAGGAAACGGCGGGGGGGAGACGTCTCGAATTCCAGCCTGTACCCCTGAGATATTACTTGAAAGACCCAGGGATCCACTTGTGAGAGATCCCACTGAGCGCTGAAATTCCTGAGACGGGCCCCCACCGTACCCGGGTCCGCCTGAGCAGCCCCAGCGTCATGCTGTGGACTTACCGGACGCGGGGGAGGACTTCTGCTCTTGGGAACTAGCTGTGTGTTGCAGCTTTTTTCCTCTACCTTTGCCTCTCGGCAGAAAGGATGAGCCTCTAGCCCTCTTGTTTTTGTGGGGCCGAAAGGACTGTACCTGATAATACGGTGCTTTCTTTTGCTGTGGGGCAGCCTGTGGCAAAAAGGTAGATTTCCCAGCAGTAGCTGTGGACACGAGGTCCGAAAGACCATCCCCAAACAGTTCCACCCCCTTATAGGGCAAAACTTCCATGTGCCGTTTTGAGTCGGCATCTCCAGACCATTGCCGAGTCCATAACCCCCTTCTGGCGGCAATGGACATAGCGCTTATTCTTGATGCCAGCCGGCAAATATCCCTCTGTGCATCACGCATGTATAAGAATGCATCTTTTATATGCTCAATCGTCAGCAAAATATTGTCCCTATCCATGGTATCAATATTATCCGACAGGGAATCTGACCACGCAGCAGCAGCACTGCACATCCAAGCTGATGCAATCGCTGGTCGCAATATAATGCCCGTGTGTGTGTAAATAGCTTTTAGGGTAGCTTCCTGCTTCCTATCAGCAGGTTCCTTCAGGGTGGCCGTATCCGGAGACGGTAGTGCCACCTTCTTTGATAAGCGTGTCAGCGCCTTATCTACCCTAGGGGGTGTTTCCCAACGTGACCTATCCTCTGGCGGGAAAGGGCACGCTGCCAATAACCATTTTGAAATTATCAATTTCTTATCGGGGGAAGTCCACGCTTCCTCACACACCTCATTTAATTCCTCAGATGCAGGAAAAACTACAGGTAGTTTTTTTCTCATCAAACATAATACCCTTTTTTGTGGTACCTGGGGTATTATCCGAAATGTGTAAAACATTTTTCATTGCCTCAATCATGTAACGGGTGGACCTATTAGAGGGTACACTAGTCTCATCGTCGTCGACACTGGAGTCGGTATCCGTGTCGACGTCTGTATCTGTCACCTGAGGTAGCGGGCGTTTTAAAGCCCCTGATGACATTTGAGACGCTGGAACAGGCACAAGCTGTGTAGCCGGCTGTCCTATGTCGTCAAACCTTTTGTGTAAGGAGTTGACACTTTCACGCAATTCCTTCCATAAGTCCAACCACACAGGTGTCGACCCCGCAGGGGGTGACATCACATTCACAGGCATTTGCTCCGCCTCCACATCATTTTCCTCCTCATACATGTCGACACAGCAGTACCGACACACAGCAGACACACAGGGAATGCTCTTACAGAGGACAGGACCCCACAAAGCCCTTTGGGGAGACAGAGGGAGAGTATGCCAGCACACACCAGAGCGCTATATATCACAGGGATATCACCTATAAAACGTGTTTTCCCCTTATAGCTGCATAATATAGTTATACTGCGCCTAATTTGTGCCCCCCCTCTCTTTTTTACCCTTTTCTGTAGTGCAGGACTGCAGGGGAGAGCCAGGGAGCGATCCTTCCAGCGGAGCTGTGAGGGAAAATGGCGCCAGTGTGCTGAGGGAGATGGCTCCGCCCCTTTTTCGGCAGGCTTTCTCCCGCTATTGTAAAAGTTCTGGCAGGGGTTAATAAACACCCATATAGCCCCTGGGGCTATATATGGTGTCAGTTCGCCAGCCAAGGTGTTAATATTGCTGCTCAGGGCGCCCCCCCCCCCCCCCCCAGCGCCCTGCACCCATCAGTGACCGCAGTGTGTGGTGTGCATGAGGAGCAATGGCGCACAGCTGCAGTGCTGTGCGCTACCTTGGAGAAGACAGAAGTCTTCAGCCGCCGATTTTCCGGACCTTCTTGCTTCTGCCTCTGTAATGGGGACGGCGGCGCGGCTCCGGGAACGGATGACGAGGTCGTGTCCTGTGTTCGATCCCTCTGGAGCTAATGGTGTCCAGTAGCCTAAGAAGCCCAAGCTACCACCACTTAGGTAGGTTCGCTTCTTCTCCCCTTAGTCCCTCGGTGCAGTGAGCCTGTTGCCAGCAGGTCTCACAGAAAATAAAAAACCTAACATATACTTTCTTCCTAGGAGCTCAGGAGAGCCCCTAGTGTGCATCCAGCTCGGCCGGGCACAGAAATCTAACTGAGGCTTGGAGGAGGGTCATAGGGGGAGGAGCCAGTGCACACCAGGTAGTCCTAAATCTGTCTTTAGAGTGACCAGTCTCCTGCGGAGCCCGTCTATTCCCCATGGTCCTTACGGAATACCCAGCATCCACTAGGACGTCAGAGAAATGACCCTTCCCCCCCAGTAGTTATGCCCCTTAGAGGTGTGGCCAATTAAAATGGGACGTGATACACATATGCCCCCAAAAGTGCAGTGCCAGATACACAAATCCCCCCACAGTGCCAGATACACAAATGCCCCCCCCACCCCACTGTGCTGCTCACCGCTGCTGCTCCGTCTGCCGGCGGCGGCATGTCTCAGCTGTCAGGGGGTCAGGGCAGGGAGGAGAGAGCGGCTACGTCAGGCAGCAGTGGCTCCTGATTGGCTGCCGGTCCGCGAGCTCTGATTGGATCACAAACCGGGTGCTGGTTTGAGATCCTACCCGCCGCTGCTACCGGACATATAGCTGCACTCTCCTCCCTGCCCTGACAGCTGAGACATGCCGCCGGACTGAGCGGCGGCGTGTCTCGCTGACACACAAGAGGGTGGGTCGGAACAAACGGCTTTGCAAGCCTTATGCGGCCCGCGGGCTGGAGGTTCCCCACCCCTGGCTTAGAGTGATGAGAGACCTGGTTATTACCTGCTATGAAGCTGTTCCAGTATCCCTGCAACGCTACCTGTTTGTAGTATGAACTTACTGGCTCAAGCTCCGCTCCATCATCAGTGTAAATGTAACAGTATGGCTGTACCTGCCATCCTTTAATAAACCAACACCACTGGTTACGTAACTGGGTGTTCATAGTTTGAGTCATCCGCTGGTGTGTGCCTATATAACTCTGTAATATCAGCACCTGCAAACACATCATTCCTAACAAGCGCCTCCTGCCGCAATTTCAATCTTGTTTGAGCCTGGTCATGCAGGGGAACTCCTGCTAATGTGGTATTTTGCCCTATTTTGGGATTGATCATTCACAAAGAAACCTAATCATACTAAGCAGGAGCTCTAACATATCTTGGAGGGAGAGAGAGAAAGTGGAGAAGTTGCTAATACCAACCAATCAGCTTCACTCATTTAGCAAGCTGTGCTAGTAAAGTGAGAGAAGCTGATTGGATGCTATGAGCAACTTCTCCATTTTATCGCTATCCAAGATTTGATAAAGCTCTCCACCCATACAGAAGTTCATTAACATACCTCCCAACATACAGGAGTCGGGAGTCCTTGCATACACCTCATGAAAAGGGGGTGTGGGCCAATGATACACCCCTGTGCCTGTCACTCTGGGGATGTGCCCTGATGCTGGGCTGCACCCAGGCTCACCCTTTGGACTGTTTAGATGCCGTGCACATTTACATGCCAACTATTCACCCACCGACCTGCTGTGTAGAGCAGCAGTGGGAAAGTGCTCTTCCAATCCATCCCACGGTACAATCACACCAAAATCGGGATGGCTGAAAGGTATGCAATGATTAGAGAAGACAGATTTCGGATGTGTTTACTGAAGCACTATGAACAAAGCCACAAACCGCTTAGCAATTAAATAGGGAATTGCATCTTGTTTAATTAATGATTATATGAAGGATGACATGAATCATAATGACGGGACATAAATTTAAGTATCCAGTCAGCAAAACACATTCAGAAAATAAATAATATTCTGCTATTTACCTCTGTGTGCTTGTATGTTCAGGTTTTTAGTGGAAATAAATACATTTATACAAATAGATACGAAAGATGATCATCATATCTCCTACACTATCCCAAAATGGGAAAAAGCGTATGTAGGATTTACAGTAAATCATGGTCATTAGATAAACAATATGATCCAATATGGTAAGATCCACGAGTGGTCATAATATTGTTTGTGATCTTATATATTAAAAGGCAACACTATGCAAACACAGCAAAAGTTGGTATTCCCAGGTGGTCCCCCATCCAAGTACTAACCCGGCCAAACACTGCTTAGCTTCCAAGATCAAACGAGGATGTGCATTTCCAGTGAGGTATGTCCATAAAATGAGTTTGCTAATATGTTTGCACATGTAAACTGGACAATGCAATAGTCAGAATGCAAACACAAATTACTTAGCATCCCACTTTGGAAACAATGTCTACACATTGGGGTTGAAACACTGGATCATGCAGTATATTTCGATAAACATAAGAGTAGCTCAGCGGAATCAAAATAAATCCAAGTACAATACAAAAAAGCAGGCAATATGTTAAGGATAAGGTTATTGTTTAAACCATTAAATCAGGACAATTAGTCTAAAATTAAACCATAAAGGATTTGGACAGTATATAGTGAGAGAAATATGTGCCTCAGAGCGATTATAGGTATAATAGTGGTAGAAAGAACCAGTGTCTTAAAGAACCCCTACTTCTGCAGTTCATCAGTCTTGCCACATGGTATAGAACAAAGAATGAGAGAGTGAGGTGTCGGCACCAGATTAGAAAGGAGATATAGTGGAGTTATCAAACATCCAAGGCCCTGGTACAACAGCATTGTAGGGTCTGTGTTTCCCAAGAATGTGATGGATCAGAGAGTGTAATAATAATAGGATTTTAATTACCTACCGGTAAATCCTTTTCTCGTAGTCCGTAGAGGATGCTGGGGTCCAAATTAGTACCATGGGGTATAGAAGGGTCCACCAGGAGCCATTGGCTCTTTAAGAGTTTAATAGTGTGGGTTGGCTCCTCCCTCTATGCCCCTCCTACCAGACTCAGTCTAGAAACTGTGCCCGAGGAGACTACATACTTCGAGAGAAGGGAATACACAGATAGTGGCGAGATTCATACCAGCTTACACAACAAGGCAAATCCGGCCAACATGCTGGATAAACCCAGCAACAGCTGAAACAGTAAAAAACGCAGAACTTGCCCAGAAACCAGGCAGTACTGAACTAAATAACCACTGCAGGAAAACAAAAGCGCTGGGCGGGCTCCCAACACCCTCTACGGACTATGAGAAAAGGATTTACCGGTAGGTAATTAAAATCCTATTTTCTCTTACGTCCTAGAGGATGCTGGGGTTCATATTAGTACCATGGGGATGTACCAAAGCTCCCAGAACTGGAGGGAGAGCACGGAGGCTCCTGCAGAACTGCTTGACCAAACTTGAGGTCATCAGAGGCCAAAGTATCGAACTTGTAAAACTTAGCAAACGTGTTCGACCCAGACCAAGTAGCTGCTCGGCAAAGCTGTTTAGCAGAGACACCCCGGGCAGCCGCCCAGGAAGAACTCACCTAACGAGTAGAGTGGGCCTTAACAGATTTTGTACACTGCAATCCTGCCGTAGAGTATGCATGCTGGATGGTGAACCTCATCCAGCGTGAAATCGACTGCTCTGAAGCAGGACACCCAATTTTCTTGGGATCATAGAGGACAGAGAGTCAGATTTGCTATGACGAGCCGTCCTCTTCACGTAAATCTTCAAAGCCCTCAAAACATCCAAGGCCTTTGAAGCAATTGAGGAGTCAGTAGCCACTGGCATCACAATAGGTTGGTTGATATGAAAAGCGGACACAACCTTAGGAAGGAACTGTGGACGAGTCCTGAGTTCCGCCCTATCTTCATGGAAGACCAGATAGGGACTTTTACAGGACAAAGCCCCCAATTCCGACACGCGTTGAGCATAAACTAAGGCCAACAAAGTGACCGCCTTCCATGTGAGAAATTTGATTTCAGCCTCCTGTAGAGGCTCAAACCAATCCGATTGCAGGAACTGCACCACCACATCAAAATCCCAGGGTGCCGTTGGCGCCACAGAGGGAGGCTGGATGTGCAGAAACCCTTTCAAAAAGGTCTGAACCTCAGGGAGGACAGCCAATTGTTTCTGGAAGAAAATGGATAAAGCTAAGATATGGACCTTAATGGAGCCCAATCTCAGGCCCATATCCACACCTGCTTACAGGAAAAGGAGAAACCGTCCAAGTTGAAACTCCACCGCAGGAAATTTCTTGGATTCACACCAAGACACATTTTTTCCAAATTCGATGGTAATGTTTAGACGTTACCCCCTTCCTCGCCTGAATCAGGGTAGGAATAACCTCGCTTGGAATATCCTTCTGAGCCAAGATCTGGCGCTCAACCGCCATGCCGTCAAACGTAGCCGTGGTAAGCCTTGATAAGCTAACGGCCCCTGCAGTAGAAGATCCTCCTGATGAGGAAGAGGCCTTGGATCTTCCAGCAGTAGATCCAGCAGATATGCGTACCAAGCCCTCCTTGGCCAGTCTGGAGCAATGAGGATTGCCAGAACCTTTGTTCTTTTTAATAGTTGTAGAACTTTTGGAATCAGAGGAAGTGGAGGGAACACATACACTGACGTGAACACCCACGGTGTTACTAGTGCGTCCACGGCCACTGCCTGTGGGTCTCTCGACCTGGAACAGTACCTCCGCAGCTTCTTGTTGAGGCGGGAGGCCATCATATCTATGTGAGGAACCCCCCACCAACCGGTTACCTCCTCGAACACCTCCGGGTGGAGGCCCCACTCTCCTGGATGGAGATCGTGTCTGCTGAGGAAGTCTGCTTCCCAGTTGTCTACTCCCAGAATGAAGATCGCTGACATCGCTACAGCGTGCCTTTCTGCCCAGAGGAGGATTCTTGTCACCTCTGACATTGCAGCCCTGCTCTTCATCGGTTTATGTAGGCCACTGTGGTCACGTTGTCCAACTGCACCTGAACAGCCCGATCCTGCAGGAGGTGTGCTGCTTGAAGAAGGCCGTTGTATACGGCTCTTAGCTCCAGGATGTTTATCAGAAGAAGGGATTCTTGACTTGACCACCTTCCTTGGAAGGTTTCCCCTTGAGTGACAGCTCCCCAACCTCTTAGACTTGCATCCGTGGTCAGAAGGATCCAGTACTGAACTCCGAACCTTCGTACTTCCAGAAGGTGTGGTAGTTGTAGCCACCAGAGGAGCGAAATCCTGGCTTTCGGTGACAGACGTATGCTCTGGTGCATATGTAGGTGAGATACCGACCACTGATCCAAGAGATCCAGTTCAAAGGATCGAGCATGAAACCTTCCGTACTGCAGAGCCTCGTAGGAGGCAAACATCTTCCCCAGAAGGCGGATGCACTGATGAACTGATACCCGGGCAGGCTTCAAGACATCGCGGACCATTGTCTGAATCACCAACGCTTTCTCCACCGGTAGAAACACCTTCTGCACCTCCGTGTCGAGGATCATCCCCAGGAAAGACAGCCTCCTCGTCGGCTCCAGATGAGACTTTGGAAGGTTCAGGATCCAACCGTGCTCCTTGACCAGATGTGTCGTGAGAGCAATGGATCTTAACAACTTCTCCCTGGACGATGCCTTGATCAGCAGATCGTCCAGATATGGAATTATGTTCACCCCCTGTTTGCGGAGGAGAACCATCATCTCTGCCATCAGATGAGAAAAGGGATAAAAGTTAGTAAGGTACCTGGTCAGATTGTGGTGGTAGAGGATTCCATTATTAGGAAGACAGATAGGGCAATCTGCTACCGGGACTGTGATCGCCGTACGGTCTGTTGTCTCCCGGGTGCAGCACATCGCAGACCGGGTAGACAAATTGTTGGGAGGGGCTTGGCATGATCCGGCGGTCTTGGTGCACGTTGGCACCAACGACAAAGTTAGTGGGATGTCCTTAAGAAAGACTATAGGGGATGGGGGCGTGGTCTAGCCAGGAAACCAGCAAGGAACATATATCCTGAGCTCCTGCAATATCCTGTATAATATAAGGTATTATATCCCACACGCGACCTATACCATATCAGACGATGTTTATCTATCTTGCGGGCACTCTCTGGATCACGTTGGTTGGCGCTGTGAAACCAGGGGTGGGAGAAATACCTTTCTGCAGGCTGCGGCCTATACCACCTACCAAGCCGCTGACTAAATTTCTCACAGCACCTGACAGCCGAGCTCCGGACCCTAGATTGCGGGCTTTTTAGGCTGCGTACTGCTTGGGAGCCACATCTGGAGGTGAGCCATATCCATATCCTGCTTTATCTGGCCATCATTTTCCCGCACTAACGTCCTCACAGCCCCGGTGGAAAGCAGAAAACTCTGGGTGACTTGTTCCCTTATTACTTTCCAACGGCCATCTTGGAAACAGTCTGCACAGGCTTTTCAGTGGAGATGCTTTGAGAAGGTCTGTACTTTATCCCTAATATTTCTACGCGGCATCCCAGTCTCACCCATAGTTCCTGTCACTCATTAATTTGGTGGTGTGCTAGCCACCGCCATTTTGCTGCGGTTCACCATTACGGAGACTGGTCTGCTTTACATACTGTGCTGATCTCCTGCTGCGGATCTTATATTGGAACCATGGATATCTCCTTACAGAGAATACTCCAGGCTATTCATATATTTGGTTACCCCCTCTTCTTGTCTACCTGAGCATTGTATCGGAGGAAATGCTGAGGATCTGACTCTAAACTATAACAATACCATTCCTATTGCCCCTGAGGCTGATTATACTATGGACTTGAGTCTTCTGGTGGTTCCGCCCAAATCAGAGATTTCTTGGTTGTCAAACCTGGATGTTGTTCTGATGCCGATGTTCCCTCATTTGTTCCTTCTATGTCTCTGTTGAAGATCTTACGACCCTGGGACTTACCATTTATGTTTGCCGGATGCTTTATTGTTTATTCACGATCACCCTGGGATGGACCTGATTTTATATTTTTGGTATGTCGGGGAGCTGAACTTTGGCCAGACTAAGGACTATTGATGCACCACCTTAGTATTGGAGATGCCTCATCCATCTCTGGATACCCCTTTATTTATTTTTTTCCCGATTGCTGTGGTATATATGTATTTATATATTGTTTTTTCTTTTTTTCTTTTAATATAGTACTATTCACCTTTATTTGAAGGGTCTACATATTCGATTTCTTATCATTCTCATTAATGCCTACTGTACGATATTTATTTTTTGTCTGAAGCAACGAGCAGAGTTCTGTTTACTCTTGCTTTGGGTTCTTCAGTACACATTGATTCAACATATTATTCTAATATCTGTTAGGCTGTTTGTATGTCAGACTGATGTCAAGTACTATGTGGGGAGGAACTTTATGTCCTTTATTAAAAGACAGTTGAACCTATCCTAGTTGGAGCCATTAGTATTTTGCCCCTGTCAGTTATTTATTTTAATATTCTTCATTGAGGGAGGAGGGTGGGAGGTGTTTAGATAGATAGTGTAGTTAGTGGGGGGAGGGGTTACTTTTTTCGGGATCCAAGTATACCTAGGTTGGGGGTAGGTTATACAGGGTGGGGATTATGGGGAGGGTTGCTTTGGGTACAGTTTATGGGATCCAAGTATGCCTGGGTTGGGGTTAGGTTATACAGGGTGGGGGGTTATGGGGAGGTTTGCTTTGGGTAGATTATTTTATTTTGGTTAATTTCATGTTTGTCCAGACACTTGTTATCTGGTTTCTATTTTTTTTTTTTTTTCTTTTCTAGTGGCGTGGTTTTTCTTTTTTCTTAATTTACATTTAAACTCCTCTGTGTTTGGAGACTGGAAGAGCCCAAATGGCGCCTTCGGGTGATTGAGTTACCATACTTCTGCGATAACATTATTATATTATTCATAATTATGCTGCATATCCTTACTACATATGTATCTCGCTATTATTGTTCTACTGTACGTGATATTTTCTAAATATGTCTGTCACATTATTATTGTTTCTGTTGGGGTGTTTTCTTTTTTTTTTTTTTTTAAATGAAAATCAATAAAAACGACATAATTGAAAAAAAAGAAAGACTATAGGGAATCAGGCAAGAAACTTAAGGCAAGGACATCTAAGGTAATATTCTCTGAATTATTACCCGTGCCACGCGCTAGCCCAGGGAGACAGAGGGAGATTAGGGAGGTAAATGTGTGGTTTAGGGATTGGTGCAGGAAAGAGGGGCTTGTGTTCCTAGAACACTGGGCAGACTTTTCAGTCAGGCGCCATCTTTTTTGTCGTGATGGATTGCACCTGAATGAGGAGGGGGCAGCGGTGCTGGGGGGGGGGGGGGAAGGATGGTTAGAAGGTTGGAGGATATTTTAAACTAGGTGCCTGGGGGTAGGATTTAGCAAGAAATTACGGGTCATTCAGTAAGAATAGCAGGGGAGGAGTAGGGGGGAGGAATAGAGCAGACGGCAAGGGTAGCAACATGGGTACTAAAAAGGGTTTTAGAATAACAGTATCCATCGACGATAACGGGTCATCTTTACTGCATAAGAATTACAATGTCCCTACCATAAGGGGAAATACATATCTCAACTGTATGTACGTAAATGCTAGAAGCCTTACAGGGAAAAAGGGGGGACTAGAAATCCTCGCAGCAAGTAGGGAATATGATATTATAGGCATTACTGAAACGTGGTGGGACGAATCTCACGATTAGGCAGTCAATCTAGAGTGTTACACACTGTACAGGAGAGACAGACTAAATAAACAGGGTGGAGGGGTATGTCTTTACGTAAAGCCATTTCTAAAACCTGTTATACAGGTAGATATTCAAGAAGGGACTGTAAATACTATTGAGACGTTATGGGTAGCAATTGCATGCAGGGGTAAAGAAATAAAGAAGTTATTATTGGGGTTATGCTACAGGCCGCCTGGTATTAATGTGTCTGACGAGAAATTGTTACTGAACCAAACTGAAAGAGCAGCAGGAGTCGGAGACATAGTAGTGATGGGAGACTTTAACTATCCAGAGATAATCTGGAAAAATCAATTCATGCGATACTGATGGGGGCAATATGTTTTTAAACACGCTAAATGATAATTACTTAGTTCAATTAATCGAGGAACCAACTAGGTACAATGCAATCTTAGACCTGGTATTAACTAACAATGGGGAATTGGTATCAAATATTGAAGTAGGAGAGACCATAGGTAATAGCGACCACAATATGGTCACATTCAATATCAGTTTTCATAAGCAGTCCTATACTGGCTCAACTAGGACTCTAAACTTTAGCAAAGCCAACTTTGACATGATGAAGGAAGCGTTAAGGGACATTAAATGGGAAATTCTGTTTCAAGGAAAAAATACTACACAGAAATTATGTATTAAAAGCACTGCTAATTAATAATACTTGTAAATTTATTCCCACCAGCAGCAAAAAAAGGAATAAAGATCCCAAACGAATGTGGTTTAACAAAAATATAAAGGAATTAATGTACAAAAAAAGACGAGCATTTAAAAAATACAAATCTGAGGGGGATGCGGTTCAACACTATAAGGACTGTAACAAAAATAAGATTTTACACTTACCGGTAAATCTATTTCTCGTAGTCCGTAGAGGATGCTGGGACTCCGTAAGGACCATGGGGAATAGACAGGCTCCGCAGGAGACATGGGCACTTTAAGAAAGACTTTAGACTCTGGGTGTGCACTGGCTCCTCCCTCTATGCCCCTCCTCCAGACCTTAGTTAGAGAAACTGTGCCCAGAGGAGACGGACAGTACGAGGTAAGGATTTTTGTTAATCCAAGGGCAAGATTCATACCAGCCACACCAATCACACTGAATAACTTGTGATAAACTATCCAATTAACAGTATGAACAAACAACATAGTCTCGGTCCAAACCGATGAACTATAATATAACCCTTATGTAAGCAATAACTATATACAAGTCTTGCAGAAGAAGTCCGCACTTGGGACGGGCGCCCAGCATCCTCTACGGACTACGAGAAATAGATTTACCGGTAAGTGAAAAATATTATTTTCTCTAACGTCCTAGAGGATGCTGGGACTCCGTAAGGACCATAGGGATTATACCAAAGCTCCCAAACGGGCGGGAGAGTGCAGATGACTCTGCAGCACCGATTGAGCAAACAGGAGGTCCTAATCAGCTAGGGTATCAAACTTATAGAACCTTGCAAAGGTGTTTGATCCCGACCAAGTAGCTGCTCGGCACATCTGTAATGCCGAGACCCCTCGGGCAGCCGCCCAAGAAGAGCCCACCTTCCTAGTGGAATGGGCCTTAACCGATTTTGGCAATGGCAATCCTGCCGAAGAATGTGCTTGCTGAATCGTGTTACAGATCCAGCGAGCAATAGTCTGCTTCGAAGCAGGTGCGCCAACCTTATTGGCTGCATACAGGATAAACAGCGCCTCCGTCTTCCTGACCCTAGCTGTTCTGGCCACATAAATCTTCAAAGCCCTGACCACATCAAGTGACTCGGAATCCTCCAAGTCTCGAGTAGCCACAGGCACAATAGGTTGGTTCATATGAAAAGATAAGACCACTTTAGGCAGGAATTGAGGACGAGTTCTAAATTCTGCCCTATCCACGTGAAAAACCACATAGGGACTTTTATATGACAAAGCCGCTAATTCCGAAACACGCCTTGCAGAAGCTAAGGCCAACAACATAACCGCCTTCCAAGTGAGATATTTCAACTCCACTGTTTTGAGTGGTTCAAACCAAGGTGACTTGAGGAAACTTAATACCACGTTAAGATCCCAAGGTGCCACCGGAGGTATAAAAGGAGGCTGAATATGCTGCACTCTCTTCACAAATGTCTGTACTTCAGGAAGAGAAGCCAATTCCTTTTGAAAGAAAATGGACAAGGCCGAAATTTGAACCTTTATGGATCCTAATTTTAGGCCCAAATTCACTCCTGTTTGAAGGAAGTGGAGTAAACGGCCCAAATGGACCTCCTCCGTAGGAGCAGTCCTGGCCTCACACCAAGAAACATATTTTCGCCATATGCGGTGATAATGTTTCGATGTCACGTCCTTCCTAGCCTTAATCAGGGTAGGAATGACCTCCTCCGGAATACCTTTTTCCGCTAGGATCCGGCGTTCAACCGCCATGCCATCAAACGCAGCCGTGGTAAGTCTGGGAACAGACAGGGCCCCTGTTGCAGCAGGTCCTGCCTTAGAGGAAGAGGCCACGGATCTTCCGTGAGCAACTCTTGCAGATCCGGATACCAAGTCCTTCGTGGCCAATCTGGAACAGTGAGGATTGTTCTCACTCTTCTTTGCCTTATTATTCTCAACACCTTGGGTATGAGAGGCAAAGGAGGGAACACATAGACCGATCTGAACACCCATGGTGTCGCCAGAGCATCTACAGCTACCGCCTGAGAGTCTCTTGACCTGGCGCAATATCGCTTTAGCTTTTTGTTGAGACGGGACGCCATCATGTCTATCTGAGGCAGTCCCCACCGACCTGCGATCTGTGCGAAGACTTCGTGATGAAGTCCCCACTCTCCCGGATGCAGGTCGTGTCTGCTGAGAAAGTCCGCTTCCCAGTTGTCCACCCCGGGATGAACACTGCCAACAGTGCGCTTACATGATTCTCTGCCCAGCGAAGAATCCTGGTTGCTTCTGCCATGGCCACTCTGCTCCTTGTGCCGCCTTGGCGGTTTACATGAGCCACTGCTGTGACATTGTCCGACTGAATCAGAACCGGTTTGTCCCGAAGTAATGCCTCCACTTGACGTAGGCCGTTGTATATGGCCCTCAACTCCAGGACTTTGATGTGGAGACAAGTCTCTAGAGTTGACCAGAGACCTTGGAAATTTCTTCCCAGTGTGACTGCTCCCCAACCTCGGAGGCTTGCGTCCGTGATCACCAGGATCCAGTCCTGAATGCCGAACCTGCGGCCTTCCAGGAGATGAGCACTGTGCAGCCACCACAGGAGAGATATCCTGGCTCTGGGAGACAGGGTGATCCTTTGATGCATTTGTAAATGAGACCCAGACCATTTGTCCAGTAGGTCCCATTGAAAAGTCCTCGCATGGAACCGGCCGAAGGGGATGGCCTCGTACGATGCCACCATCTTCCCCAGGACACGTGTGCAGTGAAGCACTGAAACCTTTTTTGGCTTTAATAGGTTCCTGACCAGAGCTATGAGCTCCTGAGCTTTTTCCATCGGAAGAAAAACCTTTTTCTGTTCTGTGTCCAGAATCAGGCCCAAAAAGGTCAGACACGTTGTAGGAACCAGCTGGGACTTCGGAATATTGAGAATCCAGCCGTGTTGTTGCAACGTCCTCACAGACAGTGACACGCTGTCCAGTAACTTCTCTCGAGATCTCGCCTTTATGAGGAGATCATCCAAGTATGGGATAATTGTGACACCCTGCTTGCGCAGGAGCACCATCATTTCCGCCATTACCTTGGTGAAAATTCTCGGGGCCGTGGAAAGCCCAAACGGCAACGTCTGAAATTGGTAATGACAGTCCTGTACCGCAAATCTCAGGAACGCATGGTGAGGAAGAAAAATCGGAACATGAAGGTAAGCATCCTTTATGTCCAGGGACACCATCCAATCCCCCCCCCCTCCAGGCTGGCGATGACCGCTCTGAGCGATTCCATCTTGAACTTTTTCAAGTGCAGGTTCAGGGATTTCAGATTCAAAATGGGTCTGACCGAACCGTCCGGTTTCGGAACCACAAACAGGGTTGAGTAATACCCCTTTCCTTGCTGGAGATGAGGAACCTTGACTATCACCTGTTGCAGGTACAATTTTTGAATTGCAGTTAACACTAACTCCCTTTCTGACGAAGAAGCTGGCAGAGCCGATTTGAAAAACCGGCGAGGAGGCATCTCTCTCTTCGAATTCCAGCCTGTATCCCTGAGAAACAATCTCTATTGCCCAGGAATCCACCTGTGAGTGAACCCAGACGTGGCTGAAAAATCGAAGACGTGCCCCCACTTGAGCTGACCCCCCAGGGAAGCCCCAGCGTCATGCGGTGGATTTTGCAGACGTAGGGGGGGGGGGGGGGGGGGAGACTTATGTTCCTGGGAACTAGCTGTGTGCAGCTTTTTTCCCTTGCCTTTACCTCTGGCAAGAAAGGACGATCCACGTACCTTTTTGCTTTTATTTGAACGAAAGGACTGCATTTGGTAATGAGGTGCATTCTTAGTATGTTGTGGGGGAACATAAGGTAAAAAATTTGATTTACCAGCCATAGCAGTAGAGACAAGGTCCGAGAGGCCTTCTCCAAACAACTCCTCCCCCTTGTAAGGCAACGACTCCATATGCAGCTTTGAGTCGGCATCCCCCGTCCACTGTCGGGTCCACAAGAGTCGCCTAGCAGAAATAGACATAGCATTTATTCTGGAGCTTAGTAAACAAATGTCTCTTTGAGCATCCCTCATATATAACGCAGCATCCTTGATATGCTCTAGGGTCATTAGAATGGTATCCTTATCTAGGGTCTCAATCTCCGTAGACAAGGAATCTGTCCATGCTGCGACAGCACTACAAACCCAGGCCGATGCCATAGCCCACCTAACAATAGTACCAGAATGTGTGTAAATGTACTTCATGGTAACTTCCTGCTTACGATCCGCAGGATCCTTGAGGGTAGCAGTATCCTGGGAAGGCAGTGCCACCTTCTTGGATAAGCGTGTCAAAGCCTTGTCTACTTTAGGCGAAGATTCCCATTGTATCCTGTCCATTTGTGGGAAGGGATACGCCATAAGAATCCTTTTGGGAACTTGTAGTCTCCTGTCTGGAGATTCCCAAGCTTTTCCCACAATTCGCTTAGCTCAAATGAGGACGGAAAGGTGATGTCAGGCTTTTTCTCTTTATACATGTGTACCCTCGTGTCAGGGACAGGGGGTTCCTCAGTAATATGCAAAACCTCTTTAATAGCAATGATCATGTAACGAATGCCTTTAGCCACTTTTGGCTGTAATTTTGCATCCTCATAGTCGACACTGGAATCTGAATCTGTGTCAGTGATCTGGGATAATGTGCGTTTCTGAGACCCAGAAGGTCCCGGTGCCACTGGGACAGGCATGGTCTGACTACCTGACTGATCCCTAGCCTCAGTCTTGTCTAATCTCTTATGCTATAAATTTACATTAGCATTCAAGACATTCCACATATCCCTCCAGTCCGGTGTCGGCATTGCCAACGGCGACCTGACAATCATGCACTGCCCCTCCTCCTTAGGCGAGCCTTCATCGTCAAACATGTCGACACACGCGTACCGACACACTCCACACAGACAGGGAAACTCTTTTCTGAAGACAGGTTCCCCTTTAGGCCCTTTGGAGAGACAGAGAGAAAGTATGCCAGCACACACCCCAGCGCTATATGACCCCGGAGAAAAACACAGAATGTTTACCCAGTAGCGCTGCTGTAATGTATAATCGCCAATTATGTGCCCCCCCCCCCCCCCTCTACTTTAAAACCCTCTTTCACCGTGTGTCAAATAGGGGAGAGTCCGGGGAGCTTCCTCTCAGTGGTGCTGTGGAGAGAAAATGGCGCTGGTGAGTGCTGAGGGAGAAGCCCTGCCCCCTCGGCGGCGGGCTTCTGTCCCGCTCAAACTTTGTAAAACATGGCGGGGGCTCTTTTATATACATGTACAGTGCCCACCTGTACATGTATATAGGTCATTTTGCCATAGGAGAGGTATTCATTGCTGCCCAGGGCGCCTCCCCTGCGCCCTGCGGTTCCGGTATGAAAGATAGATAGTGTCTAGTTAGACAGTCAATAGATAGACACCATATGTTAGATTAGGGGTGGGCAAAATACGGCCCGCGGGCCGGATGCGGCCCGCAAACCGATCCTGCCCGGCCCACTGCCTCCCACCAGCGAGCAATGACAAGCGGCCTGACCGGCTGAGCTGCTTGTCATTGCTCTGCACTGCAGTACCTCCAAGCTGCCAGCGGCGCCTCTCTCCCCTGCTGCTGCGTTGTAGCAGCCTCCTCCAGAGTCCCCAGTGACAACGGCTGTGTTCAGCCGAGAAGGGGGCGGGGCTACACTGGACCTCAGGGGGCGGAGCTACACGGGACAAGAGGCAGACTGCTACAGATCCATCCTTCCTGCCACTGCCAGCCAGATCAGTAAGTTAATGGGAAAAGTGAAAGAAAGTGTGTGTGTGTGTGTGACAGTGTGCATATATTTGGGTGTGCTGGCAGTGGCGTCAGACTGTTTTTAGGTTTGGGGGAGAGATCTTTAGCTCTCGCTGTACCAAACCCACCTGTGTTCTGTCACTGTGTCACCCCCCCCCGTGTTCTGTCACTATGTCACCCCCAACCGTGTTCTGTCACTATGTCACCCCCCCGTGTTCTGTCACTCCCCCGTGTTCTGTCACTATGTCACACCCCCCGTGTTCTGTCACTGTCACCCCCCCGTGTTCTGTCACTATGTCACACCCCCCGTGTTCTGTCACTATGTCACACCCCCCGTGTTCTGTCACTGTCACCTCCCCGTGTTCTGTCACTGTGTCACCTCCCCGTGTTCTGTCACTGTGTCACCTCCCCCGTGTTCTGTCACTGTGACACCTCCCCGTGTTCTGTCACTGTGACACCTCCCCGTGTTCTGTCACTGTGTCACACCTCCCCGTGTTCAGTCACTGTCACACCCCCCGTGTTCTGTCACTGTGTCACCCCCCCGTGTTCTGTCACTGTGTCACCCCCCCGTGTTCTGTCACTGTCACCCCCCGTGTTCTGTCACTGTCACCCCCCGTGTTCTGTCACTGTCACCCCCCGTGTTCTGTCACTGTGTCACACCCCCCGTGTTCTGTCACTGTGTCACCCCCCCGTGTTCTGTCACTGTGTCACCCCCCCGTGTTCTGTCACTGTCACCCCCCGTGTTCTGTCACTGTCACCCCCCGTGTTCTGTCACTGTCACCCCCCGTGTTCTGTCACTGTGTCACCTCCCCGTGTTCTGTCACTGTGTCACCCCCCCCCCCCCCATGTTCTGTCACTGTGTCACCTCCCCGTGTTCTGTCACTATGTCACCCCCAACCGTGTTCTGTCACTATGTCACCCCCCCCCCGTGTTTTGTCACTCCCCCGTGTTCTGTCACTGTCACACCCCCCGTGTTCTGTCACTATGTCACACCCCCCGTGTTCTGTCACTATGTCACACCCCCCCGTGTTCTGTCACTATGTCACACCCCCCGTGTTCTGTCACTGTCACCCCCCCGTGTTCTGTCACTATGTCACACCCCCCGTGTTCTGTCACTGTGTCACCTCCCCGTGTTCTGTCACTGTGTCACCTCCCCGTGTTCTGTCACTGTGTCACCTCCCCGTGTTCTGTCACTGTGTCACCTCCCCGTGTTCTGTCACTGTGACACCTCCCCGTGTTCTGTCACTGTGACACCTCCCCGTGTTGTCACTGTGTCACACCCCCCGTGTTCTGTCACTGTGTCACACCCCCCGTGTTCTGTCACTGTGTCACCCCCCCGTGTTCTGTCACTGTCACCCCCCGTGTTCTGTCACTGTCACCCCCCGTGTTCTGTCACTGTCACCCCCCGTGTTCTGTCACTGTGTCACCTCCCCGTGTTCTGTCACTGTGTCACCCCCCCCCCCATGTTCTGTCGCTGTGTCACCTCCCCGTGTTCTGTCACTGTGACACCTCCCCGTGTTCTGTCACTGTGACACCTCCCCGTGTTCCGTCACTGTGTCACACCCCCCGTGTTCTGTCACTGTGTCACCTCCCCGTGTTCTGTCACTGTGTCACCTCCCCGTGTTCTGTCACTGTGTCACCCCCCCGTGTTCTGTCACTGTGTCACCTCCCCGTGTTCTGGCACTGTGTCACCTCCCCGTGTTCTGGCACTGTGTCACACCCCCGTGTTCTGTCACTATGTCACCCCCAACCGTGTTCTGTCACTGTGTCACCCCCCGTGTTCTGTCACTGTGTCACCCCCCCGTGTTCTGTCACTATGTCACACCCCCCGTGTTCTGTCACTGTGTCACCTCCCCGTGTTCTGTCACTGTCACCCCCCGTGTTCTGTCACTGTCACACCCCCCGTGTTCTGTCACTGTGTCACCTCCCCGTGTTCTGTCACTGTGTCACCTCCCCGTGTTCTGTCACGTCACCCCCCCCCCCCGTGTTCTGTCGCTGTGTCACCTCCCCGTGTTCTGTCGCTGTGTCACCTCCCCGTGTTCTGTCGCTGTGTCACCTCCCCGTGTTCTGTCGCTGTGTCACCCCCCCCCGTGTTCTGTCACTGTGTCACCCCCCCGTGTTCTGTCACTGTGTCACCCCCCCGTGTTCTGTCACTGTGTCACCTCCCCGTGTTCTGTCACTGTGTCACCTCCCCGTGTTCTGTCACTGTGTCACCTCCCCGTGTTCTGTCACTGTGTCACCTCCCCGTGTTCTGTCACTGTGTCACCCCCCCGTGTTCTGTCACTGTGTCACCCCCCCGTGTTCTGTCACTGTGTCACCCCCCCCGTGTTCTGTCACTGTGTCACCTCCCCGTGTTCTGTCACTATGTCACACCCCCCGTGTTCTGTCACTATGTCACACCCCCCGTGTTCTGTCACTGTGTCACCTCCCCGTGTTCTGTCACTGTGTCACCTCCCCGTGTTCTGTCACTGTGTCAGCTCCCCGTGTTCTGTCACGTCACCCCCCCCCCCGTGTTCTGTCGCTGTGTCACCTCCCCGTGTTCTGTCACTGTGACACCTCCCCGTGTTCTGTCACTGTGTCACACCCCCCGTGTTCTGTCACTGTGTCACCTCCCCGTGTTCTGTCACTGTGTCACCTCCCCGTGTTCTGTCACTGTGTCACCCCCCCGTGTTCTGTCACTGTGTCACCTCCCCGTGTTCTGTCACTGTGTCACCTCCCCGTGTTCTGGCACTGTGTCACCTCCCCGTGTTCTGGCACTGTGTCACACCCCCGTGTTCTGTCACTATGTCACCCCCAACCGTGTTCTGTCACTGTGTCACCCCCCTGTGTTCTGTCACTGTGTCACCCCCCCGTGTTCTGTCACTAGGTCACACCCCCCGTGTTCTGTCACTGTGTCACCTCCCTGTGTTCTGTCACTGTCACCCCCCCGTGTTCTGTCACTATGTCACACCCCCCGTGTTCTGTCACTGTGTCACCTCCCCGTGTTCTGTCACTGTGTCACCTCCCCGTGTTCTGTCACGTCACCCCCCCCCCCCGTGTTCTGTCGCTGTCACCTCCCTGTGTTCTGTCACTGTGACACCTCCCCGTGTTCTGTCACTGTCACACCCCCCGTGTTCTGTGACTGTGTCACCCCCCCGTGTTCTGTCACTGTGTCACCCCCCCGTGTTCTGTCACTGTGTCATCCCCCCGTGTTCTGTCACTGTCACCCCCCGTGTTCTGTCACTGTCACCCCCCGTGTTCTGTCACTGTGTCACCTCCCCGTGTTCTGTCACTGTGTCACCCCCCCCCCGTGTTCTGTCACTATGTCACCCCCAACCGTGTTCTGTCACTGTCACACCCCCCGTGTTCTGTCACTGTGTCACCTCCCCGTGTTCTGTCACGTCACCCCCCCCCCCCCGTGTTCTGTCGCTGTGTCACCTCCCCGTGTTCTGTCGCTGTGTCACCTCCCCGTGTTCTGTCGCTGAGTCACCTCCCCGTGTTCTGTCACTGTGTCACCCCCCCCGTGTTCTGTCACTGTGTCACCCCCCCGTGTTCTGTCACTGTGTCACCCCCCCGTGTTCTGTCAGTGTCACACCCCCCGTGTTCTGTCACTGTGTCACCTCCCCGTGTTCTGTCACTGTGTCACCTCCCCGTGTTCTGTCACGTCACCCCCCCCCGTGTTCTGTCGCTGTGTCACCTCCCCGTGTTCTGTCACTGTGACACCTCCCCGTGTTCTGTCACCGTGTCACCTCCCCATGTTCTGTCACCGTGTCACCTCCCCGTGTTCTGTCACTGTGTCACCTCCCCGTGTTCTGTCACTGTGTCACCTCCCCGTGTTCTGTCACTGTGTCACCCCCCCGTGTTCTGGCACTGTGTCACCCCCCCGTGTTCTGGCACTGTGTCACCTCCCCGTGTTCTGGCACTGTGTCACCCCCAACCGTGTTCTGTCACTATGTCACCCCCAACCGTGTTCTGTCACTATGTCACCCCCCGTGTTCTGTCACTGTGTCACCCCCGTGTTCTGTCACTATGTCACACCCCCCGTGTTCTGTTCTGTCACTGTCACCCCCCCGTGTTCTGTCACTATGTCACACCCCCCGTGTTCTGTCGCTGTGTCACCTCCCCGTGTTCTGTCACTGTGTCACCTCCCCGTGTTCTGTCACTGTGTCACCTCCCCGTGTTCTGGCACTGTGTCACACCCCCCGTGTTCTGGCACTGTGTCACCCCCAACCGTGTTCTGTCACTATGTCACCCCCAACCGTGTTCTGTCACTGTCACCCCCAACCGTGTTCTGTCACTATGTCACCCCCCGTGTTCTGTCACTGTGTCACCCCCCGTGTTCTGTCACTATGTCACACCCCCCGTGTTCTGTTCTGTCACTGTCACCCCCCCGTGTTCTGTCACTATGTCACACCCCCCGTGTTCTGTCGCTGTGTCACCTCCCCGTGTTCTGTCACTGTGTCACCTCCCCGTGTTCTGTCACTGTGTCACCTCCCCGTGTTCTGGCACTGTGTCACCTCCCCGTGTTCTGGCACTGTGTCACACCCCCCGTGTTCTGGCACTGTGTCACACCCCCCGTGTTCTGGCACTGTGTCACCTCCCCGTGTTCTGTCACTGTGTCACCTCCCCGTGTTCTGTCACTGTGTCACCTCCCCGTGTTCTGTCACTGTGTCACCTCCCCGTGTTCTGTCACTGTGTCACCCGCCCCGTGTTCTGTCACTGTCACCTCCCCGTGTTCTGTCGCTGTCAGCCCCACCATGTTCTGTCACCATGTCACACCCCCCGTGTTCTGTCACTGTCACCCCCACTGTGTTCTGTCCGTGTTCTTTCACTGTGTCCCACACCCCGTGTTCTGTCACCGTGTCACACATCCGTGTTCTGTCACTGTCACCCCCACCGTGTTCTGTCACTGTCACACCCCCCGTGTTCTGTCACTGTCACCCCCCCTCCCCGTGTTCTGTCAGTCACCCCCCTCCCCGTGTTCTGTCACCGTGTCACCCCCACCATGTTCTGTCACTGTCACCCCCCCTCCCCGTGTTCTTTCACTGTGTCACACCCCCCGTGTTCTGTCACCGTGTCACACATCCGTGTTCTGTCACTGTCACCCCCACCGTGTTCTGTCACTGTGTCACACCCCCCGTGTTCTGTCACTGTCACCCCCCCTCCCCGTGTTCTGTCAGTCACCCCCCTCCCCGTGTTCTGTCACCGTGTCACCCCCACCATGTTCTGTCACTGTCACCCCCCCTCCCCGTGTTCTTTCACTGTGTCACACCCCCCGTGTTCTGTCACCGTGTCACACATCCGTGTTCTGTCACTGTCACCCCCCCCTCCCCGTGTTCTGTCACTGTGTCACCCCCACCGTTTTCTGTCACTGTGTCACACACCCGTGTTCTGTCACTGACACCCCCCCTCCCCGTGTTCTGTCACCGTGTCACCCCCACCGTGTTCTGTCACCGTGTCACACACCCGTGTTCTGTCACTGTCACCCCCTCCCCGTGTTCTGTCACTGTGTCACCCCCCCATGTTCTGTCACCGTGTCACCCCCACCGTGTTCTGTCACTGTGTCACACCCCCCGTGTTCTGTCACCCCCACCGTGTTCTGTCACCGTGTCACCCCCACCGTGTTCTGTCACCCCCACCGTGTTCTGTCACCGTGTCACCCCCACCGTGTTCTGTCACTGTGTCACCCCCACCGTGTTCTGTCACCGTGTCACACCTTTCCCCAGGGGCCATAAGACACTGGATAATTTGCTTGCTGCACACTAATTATCCTAAATAAAATGTTAATGTGTAAAAAGGCTCTCTACCTGCCGTAATGTGTGTAAAAGGGGCTCTACCCAGTGTAATGTGTGTAAGTGGCGCTGTGTGGCGCAATTTGAATAATGGAGACTATTGTGCAGCCTAATAGGAATCTGTATTATTTTTTGCCCACACCCCATCCACATGAAGCCACGTCCCTATATTTTTGGCAAGTGGGGCGAGCTGCTATTTTGTATGTGGCCCTCGGAAACTGACAGGAAATGTCAAGTGGCCCCTCAGCTGAAATAATTGCCCACCCCTGTGTTAGATGGACATTAGGTCGACAGGGTCAAAAGGTCGACAGGTCAAAAGGTCGAGATGGTCAAAAGGTCGACATGAAAATGGTCGACATGAAAAAGGTAGACACCATGTTTTTTTGCATTTTTGTGGTTTGTGTGGATAGTTTTGTCATCTGGGACCCCCAATTGTAGAAAGGCATACGCTCGCCACGCTTCGGGCACGGTGGCTCGATGCGCTCGCCACAAGGTTTATAACCAACTCTATGCCGACATGGATAGAGAAAGTATGAAATAATCCAAAAACATGTTACATTTAAAAAAAATAAGATTTTACTTACCGATAAATCTATTTCTCGGAGTCCGTAGTGGATGCTGGGGTTCCTGAAAGGACCATGGGGAATAGCGGCTCCGCAGGAGACAGGGCACAAAAAGTAAAGCTTTTCCAGATCAGGTGGTGTGCACTGGCTCCTCCCCCTATGACCCTCCTCCAGACTCCAGTTAGGTACTGTGCCCGGACGAGCGTACACAATAAGGGAGGATTTTGAATCCCGGGTAAGACTCATACCAGCCACACCAATCACACCGTACAACCTGTGATCTAAACCCAGTTAACAGTATGATAACAGCGGAGCCTCTGAAAGATGGCTTCCTTCAACAATAACCCGAATTAGTTAACAATAACTATGTACAATTTATGCAGATAATCCGCACTTGGGATGGGCGCCCAGCATCCACTACGGACTCCGAGAAATAGATTTATCGGTAAGTAAAATCTTATTTTCTCTATCGTCCTAGTGGATGCTGGGGTTCCTGAAAGGACCATGGGGATTATACCAAAGCTCCCAAACGGGCGGGAGAGTGCGGATGACTCTGCAGCACCGAATGAGAGAACTCCAGGTCCTCCTTAGCCAGAGTATCAAATTTGTAAAATTTTACAAACGTGTTCTCCCCTGACCACGTAGCTGCTCGGCAAAGTTGTAATGCCGAGACCCCTCGGGCAGCCGCCCAAGATGAGCCCACCTTCCTTGTGGAGTGGGCCTTTACAGATTTAGGCTGTGGCAGGCCTGCCACAGAATGTGCAAGTTGGATTGTGCTACAGATCCAACGAGCAATCGTCTGCTTAGACGCAGGAGCACCCATCTTGTTGGGTGCATACAATATAAACAACGAGTCAGATTTTCTGACTCCAGCTGTCCTTGCAATATATATTTTTAATGCTCTGACAACGTCCAGTAACTTGGAGTCCTCCAAGTCACTTGTAGCCGCAGGCACTACAATAGGCTGGTTCAGATGAAATGCTGACACCACCTTAGGGAGAAAATGCGGACGAGTCCGCAGTTCTGCCCTGTCCGAATGGAAAATCAGATATGGGCTTTTGTAAGATAAAGCTGCCAATTCTGATACTCTCCTGGCAGAAGCCAGGGCTAGAAGCATGGTCACTTTCCAAGTGAGATATTTCAAATCCACCTTATTTAGTGGTTCAAACCAATGAGATTTTAGAAAGTCCAAAACCACATTGAGATCCCACGGTGCCACTGGAGGCACCACAGGAGGCTGTATATGCAGCACTCCCTTAACAAAGGTCTGGACTTCAGGGACTGAAGCCAATTCTTTTTGAAAGAAAATCGACAGGGCCGAAATTTGAACCTTAATAGATCCCAATTTGAGACCCATAGACAATCCTGATTGCAGGAAATGTAGGAATCGACCCAGTTGAAATTCCTCCGTCGGAGCACTCCGATCTTCGCACCACGCAACATATTTTCGCCAAATTCGGTGATAATGTTGCACGGTTACTTCCTTCCTTGCTTTAATCAAAGTAGGAATGACTTCTTCCGGCATGCCTTTTTCCTTTAGGATCCGGCGTTCAACCGCCATGCCGTCAAACGCAGCCGCGGTAAGTCTTGAAACAGACAGGGACCCTGCTGAAGCAAGTCCCTCCTTAGAGGTAGAGGCCACGGATCTTCCGTGATCATCTCTTGAAGTTCCGGGTACCAAGTCCTTCTTGGCCAATCCGGAACCACTAGTATCGTTCTTACGCCTCTTTGCCGTATAATTCTCAATACTTTTGGTATGAGAGGCAGAGGAGGAAACACATACACCGACTGGTACACCCAAGGCGTTACCAGCGCGTCCACAGCTATTGCCTGCGGATCTCTTGACCTGGCGCAATACCTGTCCAGTTTTTTGTTGAGGCGAGACGCCATCATGTCCACCATCGGTCTTTCCCAACGGGTTACCAGCATGTGGAAGACTTCTGGATGAAGTCCCCACTCTCCCGGGTGAAGATCGTGTCTGCTGAGGAAGTCTGCTTCCCAGTTGTCCACTCCCGGGATGAACACTGCTGACAGTGCTATCACATGATTCTCTGCCCAGCGAAGAATCCTTGCAGCTTCTGCCATTGCACTCCTGCTTCTTGTGCCGCCCTGTCTGTTCACATGGGCGACTGCCGTGATGTTGTCCGACTGGATCAACACCGGTTTTCCCTGAAGCAGAGGTTCTGCCTGGCTTAGAGCATTGTATATTGCTCTTAGTTCCAGAATGTTTATGTGAAGAGACGTTTCCAGGCTCGTCCATACTCCCTGGAAGTTTCTTCCTTGTGTGACTGCTCCCCAGCCTCTCAGGCTGGCGTCCGTGGTCACCAGGATCCAATCCTGTATGCCGAATCTGCGGCCCTCCAATAGATGAGGACTCTGCAACCACCACAGAAGAGACACCCTTGTCCTTGGAGACAGGGTTATCCGTAGGTGCATCTGAAGATGCGACCCTGACCATTTGCGTGGAATCTGCCGAATGGAATTGCTTCGTAAGAAGCCACCATTTTTCCCAGGACTCTTGTGCATTGATGTACAGACACCTTTCCTGGTTTTAGGAGGTTCCTGACAAGCTCGGATAACTCCTTGGCTTTTTCCTCCGGGAGAAAACCTTTTTCTGAACCGTGTCCAGAATCATCCCTAGGAACAGCAGACGAGTTGTCGGCATTAACTGGGATTTTGGAATATTCAGAATCCACCCGTGCTGTTTTAGCACTTCTTGAGACAGTGCTAATCCCATCTCTAGCTGTTCTCTGGACCTTGCCCTTATTAGGAGATCGTCCAAGTATGGGATAATTAATATGCCTTTTCTTCGAAGAAGAATCATCATCTCGGCCATTACCTTTGTAAAGATCCGAGGTGCCGTGGACAATCCGAACGGCAGCGTCTGAAACTGATAGTGACAGTTTTGTACAACGAACCTGAGGTACCCCTGGTGTGAGGGGTAAATTGGAACGTGGAGATACGCATCCTTGATGTCCAAGGATACCATAAAGTCCCCCTCTTCCAGGTTCGCTATCACTGCTCTGAGTGACTCCATCTTGAACTTGAACTTCTTTATGTACAGGTTCAAGGACTTCAGATTTAGAATAGGCCTTACCGAGCCATCCGGCTTCGGTACCACAAAAAGAGTGGAATAATACCCCTTCCCTTGTTGTAGAAGAGGTACCTTGACTATCACCTGCTGAGAGTACAGCTTGTGAATGGCTTCCAAAACCGTCTCCCTTTCGGAGGGGGACGTTGGTAAAGCAGACTTCAGGAAACGGCGAGGTGGATCTGTCTCTAATTCCAACCTGTACCCTTGAGATATTATCTGCAGGATCCAGGGATCTACCTGCGAGTGAGCCCACTGCGCGCTGTAATTTTTGAGACGACCGCCCCCCGTCCCCGAGTCCGCTTGAGAAGCCCCAGCGTCATGCTGAGGCTTTTGTAGAAGCCGGGGAGGGCTTCTGTTCCTGGGAAGGAGCTGCGTGTTGCTGTCTCTTCCCTCGACCTCTGCCCCGTGGCAGATATGAATAGCCCTTTGCTCTCTTATTTTTAAAGGAACGAAAGGGCTGCGGTTGAAAAGTCGGTGCCTTTTTCTGTTGGGGAGTGACTTGAGGTAGAAAGGTGGATTTCCCGGCTGTAGCCGTGGCCACCAAATCTGATAGACCGACTACAAATAACTCCTCCCCTTTATACGGCAAAACTTCCATATGCCGTTTTGAATCCGCATCGCCTGTCCACTGTCGCGTCCATAAAGCTCTTCTGGCCAAAATGGACATGGCACTTACCCGTGATGCCAGTGTGCAGATATCCCTCTGTGCATCACGCATATAAAGAAATGCATCCTTTATTTGTTCTAACGACAGTAAAATATTGTCCCTGTCCAGGGTATCAATATTTTCAATCAGGGACTCTGACCAAACTACCCCAGCACTGCCCATCCAGGCAGTCGCTACAGCTGGTCGTAGTATAACACCTGCATGTGTGTATATACTTTTTTGGATATTTTCCATCCTCCTATCTGATGGATCTTTAAGTGCGGCCGTCTCAGGAGAGGGTAACGCCACTTGTTTAGATAAGCGTGTTAGCGCCTTGTCCACCCTAGGAGGTGTTTCCCAGCGCTCCCTAACCTCTGGCGGGAAAGGGTATAATGCCAATAATTTCTTTGAAATTATCAGCTTTTTATCAGGGGCAACCCACGCTTCATTACACACGTCATTTAATTCTTCTGATTCAGGAAAAACTATAGGTAGTTTTTTCACACCCCACATAATACCCTGTTTAGTGGTACCTGTAGTATCAGCTAAATGTAACGCCTCCTTCATTGCCAAAATCATATAACGTGTGGCCCTACTGGAAAATACGGTTGATTCGTCACCGTCACCACTGGAGTCAGTGCCTGCGTCTGGGTCTGTGTCGACCGACTGAGGCAAAGGGCGTTTCACAGCCCCTGACGGTGTTTGAGTCGCCTGGACAGGCACTAATTGATTGTCCGGCCGCCTCATGTCGTCAAACGACTGCTTTAGCGTGTTGACACTATCCCGTAGTTCCATAAATAAAGGCATCCATTCTGGTGTCGACTCCCTAGGGGGTGACATCCTCATATTTGGCAATTGCTCCGCCTCCACACCAATATCGTCCTCATACATGTCGACACACACGTACCGACACACAGCAGACACACAGGGAATGCTCCTAACGAAGACAGGACCCACTAGCCCTTTGGGGAGACAGAGGGAGAGTTTGCCAGCACACACCAAAAGCGCTATATATATATATCAGGGATAGCCTTATAATAAGTGCTCCCTTATAGCTGCTTTGTTATATCAAAATATCGCCATAAATTTGCCCCCCCCTCTCTGTTTTACCCTGTTTCTGTAGTGCAGTGCAGGGGAGAGACTTGGGAGCCGTCCTGACCAGCGGAGCTGTGAGAGGAAATGGCGCCGTGTGCTGAGGAGATAGGCCCCGCCCCTTTTCTGGCGGGCTCGTCTCCCGCTATTTAGAGAAATCAGGCAGGGGTTAAATATCTCCATATAGCCTCTAGGGGCTATATGTGAGGTATTTTTAGCCTTTATATAGGTTACATTTGCCTCCCAGGGCGCCCCCCCCAGCGCCCTGCACCCTCAGTGACCGCGTGTGAAGTGTGCTGAGAGGAAAATGGCGCACAGCTGCAGTGCTGTGCGCTACCTTTAGAAGACTGCAGGAGTCTTCAGCCGCCGATTCTGGACCTCTTCTGACTTCAGCATCTGCAAGGGGGCCGGCGGCGCGGCTCCGGTGACCATCCAGGCTGTACCTGTGATCGTCCCTCTGGAGCTTGATGTCCAGTAGCCAAGAAGCCAATCCATCCTGCACGCAGGTGAGTTGACTCCTTCTCCCCTCAGTCCCTCGCTGCAGTGATCCTGTTGCCAGCAGGAATCACTGTAAAATAAAAAACCTAGCTAAACTTTTTCTAAGCAGCTCTTTAGGAGAGCCACCTAGATTGCACCCTTCTCGGCCGGGCACAAAAATCTAACTGGAGTCTGGAGGAGGGTCATAGGGGGAGGAGCCAGTGCACACCACCTGATCTGGAAAAGCTTTACTTTTTGTGCCCTGTCTCCTGCGGAGCCGCTATTCCCCATGGTCCTTTCAGGAACCCCAGCATCCACTAGGACGATAGAGAAATTTGTCTATCTTTTTCATGTCGACCTTTTGACCAGGTCGACCTTTTGACCATGTCGACCTTTTCATGTCGACATTTTGACCCTGTCGACCTTTTGACCCTGTCGACCTAATGTCTGTCTAATATATGGTGTCTATCTATTGACTGTCTAACGAGACACTGTCTATCTATCAAACGGATAGGGCGCCCTGCACCCTTAGTGACTGGAGTGTGTGAGGTGTATGGGAGCAATGGCGCACAGCTGCAGTGCTGTGCGTAACCTCAGTGAAGCACCCGAAAGGCTTCTGCTGCCTCAGAGTCTTCTTTCTTCTGGCTCTGTGAGGAGAACGGCGGCGTGGCTCTGGGATGTACGCCCAGGACGAACCTGTGTTCCACTCCCTCTGGAGCTAATGGTGTCCAATAGCCGAGAAGCAGAGCCTATAATTTAAGTAGGTCTGCTCCTCTCTCCACAGTCCCTCGATGCAGGGAGTCTGTTGCCAGTAGTGCTCCCTGAAAATAAGAAAAAACCTAACAAATATGCTTTCTTAACAGGAAACTCAGGAGAGCTCCCTGCAGTGCACCCATCTTTTCTGGGCACAGTCAAAAAACTGAGGTCTGGAGGAGGGGCATAGAGGGAGGAGCCAGTGCACACCCAGAGTCTAAAGTCTTTCTTAAAGTGCCCATGTCTCCTGCGGAGCCAGTCTATTCCCCATGGTCCTTACGGAGTCCCAGCATCCTCTAGGACGTTAGAGAAATATACAAAAAAGGCATAAGAGCAGCTAAAGTAGAAACTGAAAGACTAGTAGCAAAGGAAAGCAAAGCGAATCCCAACATATTTTTTTTTTAAGTACATCAACAGTAAGAGACTAAAGAAGGAGAAGGAAAGTATAGGCCCTTTAAAGGACAAGAGAGGAGTCTTAACCAAAAATTATAATGATAATGACATAGCAAACAAACTAAACAAGTTTTTTTCAACGGTATTTACTAGAGAGGACCAAATGCTGGGTCTAACACAAAATCTCAACAAAGATAATGTCCCACTGCTAAATGCTTATTTGTGTGAGGAGGTAGTTAAAGATTAATAAGTCACCTGGTCCCGATGGAATTCACCCAAGGGTTCTTATGGAGCTGCACGCTGAACTAACAAGACCTCTATTTTTGATCTTCATGGATTCGGTTAAATAGGGTATGGTTCCCAAGGACTGGCGTATAACGGAGGTAGTGCCGATATTTAAAAAGGGGAGCAAAGCTGAACCAGGTAATTATAGACCAGTTAGTCTTACATCTATAGTGGGGAAAGTATTGGATGGTATTCTAAGGGACAGTATTCAAAAGTTCCTTGAAGCAAATAGGGTCATTAAAAGGAACCAACATGGATTTGTGAAGACAGGGTAAGGAAAAGGGGATCCGTTTCTCTGGGTGCACTCTTCTCCCAAGACCAACAAAGATTCTTGATATTAGATCTGTGTCTCTATACTTTTTTTTATATATACAGGTTGAGTATCCCATATCCAAATATTCCGAAATACGGAATATTCAGAAATACGGACTTTTTTGAGTGAGACTGAGATAGTGAAACCTTTGTTTTCTGATGGCTCAATGTACACAAACTTTGTTTAATACTCAAAGTTATTAAAAATATTGTATTAAATGACCTTCAGGCTGTGTGTATAAGGTGTATATGAAACATAAATGAATTGTGTGAATGTACACACACTTTGTTTAATGCACAAAGTTATAAAAAATATTGGCTAAAATTACCTTCAGGCTGTGTGTATATGGTGTATATGTAACATAAATGCATTCTGTGCTTAGATTTAGGTCCCATCACCATAATATCTCATTATGGTATGCAATTATTCCAAAATACGGAAAAATCCGATATCCAAAATTCCTCTGGTCCCAAGCATTTTGGATAAGGGATACTCAACCTGTATGTATATATTAACACTTAATTCATAGTACCTACCAATACCCATATGGAATATGTCAACTTTATTAATGTCCCATATGAAGTATTAAGACCCTAAATTGGGCCGTGAAAGTGAAATATAAAAACAATAAAGAATAATAGACGTGAATCAAAAAAATGGACAAATAAAGAAAAAGAGAGAATGTATTTGTCCTAGTGTCAAATAATAAAGAAGATTAAAATCAAAGCCGTGTGCCGCCTGTCATTTATTAATGTTTTATGTACACATAGTATTCCACTGTTATATTCCTAAGAAGAATAAAAATTGGGATATATATATATATATATCTGTATATGTGTTCTTTGTTATTAGTATAACTAGGTGATTCATCGCACCCTACGGGCGCTCTTCACACCGTCGGAAGGGGCTACGCCTCCATAAACCCTAAACATCCTTTGGCTGGGCAATATTTATATGATATGGAGTATTACCTTAAAGCCTAATATTGTTAGTGGTTACATATTGCACGAAGAAAGGGCATCCGATGTTGAAGGGGGCGTAGCACCTTGCGAGGGCGTGAACAGCGGCTGCAGTGCACGCTGTACATAATGTAGTGGGTGCGGGGGTTACCACGTATGGGGGAGGGTGTGTGTAGATGCTGCGGGTGGAGGGGGGGGGGGGGGTGGATGCGGGGGGGTGCGCGGATGGGAGAGGGGGTCGGGAGGTGCCGTGGGTGGGGGACTTGGGGGCGGTGGATGGGGGAGGGAATCCGGAGGCGCTGCAGGTGGGGAAGCGGTAGAGGTGCTGGGGGTGGGGCATATGCAGTGCTATTGCGGATGTGGCAGGGGTTCCGGAGGCGGTGTGGGTGGGGAATGGGCGGGTGTGCAGCGGGTGGTGTTGATGGTCTGGTGGAGCGGTGGGTGGGTGAGGGGCAGGGGTTTTGTGGGTGGGGGGAGGGGCAGGTGCGGCGGATGGGGTCCAGAGGCGCTGCAGGTGATGGTGGTAAGGCAGGTGCAGGGCTGTTGCGGATGTGGGAGGGGAACCAGAGGCAGTGTGGGTGGGGAAAAGGCGGGTGTGCCGCAGGTGATGTTGGGGGTCCGGGTGCGCGGATGGGGTCCAGAGGTGCTGCGGGTGGTGTAGCAGCTGGTGCGGGGGGGGGGGGGGGTGCTGTGGGTGGGATGGAGGTAGGTATCTCCTATATATTAGCCCAGATCTGTGACTTTGTGACTCATTTGTCACAACGCTGGGCGGAGTCAAGTCACAGATGTGGCCTAATATATAGGAGAATACATAGGAGAATAGGATAAGTAGGAGATATATATAGTCATTCTTTGACTTCCACACACAGCCAAATTTTCTCCAGGATTTATTCCTTGAGACCTATTGAGGAATTTGCATCTTTTATATCCCTGTGGTTGTCAAACCAGCCATATAAGTCTAGAATTTTACGTGAGTCAACATTTGAATCAGCAATAATCTTGATTATAAGAGTTGGAGACAATACTTTAGCAGTTTGCAAAAACGCCGACGTACGGTTGTCGGCATTCCCAACGGACTATAATCAAGAGTTCTTTTAGACGGCTCTTAAGGAATTATGCTTAATTAGTTTTAAGGCAGTGTTTATAAAAACACTATCATTCTATAGATTTTATATCCCAAAAGGAATACCATCCAAGCTCCAGCTAGGAGCCCAAATATAGAAGCTCCACCTATTAAATCCTGATTAATCCCTATGTTGAGGTTACGATCTGCCATATAAATTCATCGAGAGCAAATTAGCCCTTTCCCTATATGCGTTACCCCTGATGAAGTCGATAAGACGAAACGCGTTGGGTTTGTCAGTCAGAAAATCACACCCCAGTTTGTGAAGATACTCCCTTCAAGCTCGCACCTTGAAAAAGGTGAGGGAGTATCTAGAATCCATCTTACAAACATGTCGGTTGTGGCTGTGTTTTATTGATATAATTTTATATTTTGAATCGTGTATCAAAACTCATATGTTCAATCATATGTTATTAAAATAACTTTTTACTAATTGGCCTGTTGGCCTCTTGTTTGGGTGACTTTTTGGTGAGGGGTGTCTGTTACAGGTCCCCAGATTTAAACATCCTCCAGTCCACATTTTCCAACGAAATAAACGCTGGAAGAATTGTGTAATTACATTCCATTATTAGCGCACTTGGGAATCTGCGTATATATATATATATATATATATATATATATATATATATATATATATGTATATGTAGGTACATAGTGAGCGCAGGAATGTGCGGAGCGAGCAGCAGTGGCAGCAAGGTATAGGCTCAGTAAAAGCACCGACCTCTGCCGCCAGCCATTGGACTCATGGTGGAAGACAGCCCTGTGATTGACCGGCCGTGCTGCTAGCAGCGCAGTGATTGGCTCCCGCTGGGTCTCCGCTCTCTCAGGCGGACATGTAGTTGGTGCCCCAGGCCACGTAGAGCAGGGAGAGGATGTAACTCATCCCGCGCAGGATAACGCAGGGGGACAGGAGCGGTGTGGTCTGCGTGGTACAGACCATCCTCAGCTCCCTTTATATTGCAGGGACCAGGTGGTGAGTCCGTGGACCGGGATGGACTCAGTGTCGGGGGACGGTGCACACGGGCACCTTACCGGACTCTCCGTCGCCTCTCAGCGCAGTGACTTGCAGCGTCCGGCTAAGAGAGCGGGGACCCAGCGGGAGACAATGATTGTGCTGCTAGCAGGACGGGCGGCCAATCACAGGGCTGTCTTCCACCATGAGTCCAATGGCTGTCGGCGGGGGGCGGTGCTTGTACGGAGCCTTAACCTGCTGCTGCCGCTGCTCTCTCCACGCACTCACTGTTATATATATATATATATATCCTATTCTCCTATGTAGTATCCTATTCTGTTATATATTATCCGATTCCCCAATGTATTCTCCTATATATTAGGCCACATCTGTGACTTGACTCCGCCCAGCCTTGTGACTCCACCCAGCGTTAGCAAATGAGTCACAAAGTCACAGATCTAGGCTAATATATAGGAGATAATCCCTGATTGATAATAAAATTGTTCATAAATCTGTAACAACCTTATTGTGTTATTATAAACAATATTTGCTCCTGATTGTATATGAGCCTTCTATTGTTTGATAGGGACAAAAAAATAAGAATTTACTCACCGGTAAACATAAATTTTCAAAACCCGGACTACGTCCAGCAACTTGGAATCCTCCAAGTCCCTAGTAGCCGCAGGCACCACAATAGGCTGGTTCAAATGAAACGATGATACCACCCTAGGGAGAAATTGGGGACGAGTCCTCAATACTGCCCTGTCCATATGGAAGATCAGATCGGGGCTTTTACATGACAAAACCGCCAATTCTGACACACGCCTAGCCGAAGCCAAGGCCAATAGTATGACCACTTGTCACGTGAGATATTTTAGCTCCACGGTCTTAAGTGGCTCAAACCAGTGGGATTTCAGGAAATCCAACACAACGTTAAGATCCCAAGGTGCCACCGGTGGCACAAAAAGGAGGCTGAATATGCAGCACCCCCGGAACAACGTTTGAACTTCAGGCAGTGAAGCCAGTTCTTTTTGAGAGAAAATGGATAGGGCCGAAATCTTGACCTTTATGGATCCTAATTTTAGGCCCATAGTCACTCCTGACTGTAGGAAGTGCAGGAATCGACCCCGCTGGAATTCCTCTGTAGGGCCTTCCCGGCCTCACACCAAGCAACCTATTTTCGCCATATACAGTGAAAAAGTCTTGCTGTCACGTCTTTCCTAACCTTTATCAGCGTAGGAATACCAGCATCCGGAATGCCCTTTTCGGCTAGGATCCGGCGTTCAACCGCCATGCCGTCAAATGCAGGTGCGGTAGACTTGGAACAGACAGGGCCCTTGTTGCAACATGTCCTGTCTGAGAGGCAGAAGCCATGGGTCCTCTGAGAGCATTTCTTGCCGCTCCAGGTACCGAGTCCTTCTTGGCAAATTCGGAGCAAAGAATATTGTACTCACTCCTCCTTTTATTACTATTCTCAGCCCTTGGTTATGAGAGGAAGAGGAGGGAATACATAGACCGACTGGAACACCCACGGTGTTACTAGTGCGACCACAGCTATCACCGTAAAACCTTTTTTAGCTTTTTATTGAGGTGGGACGCCATCTAGTCCACCTGAGGCAGTTCCCATCAATTTGCAAACTGCGTGAAGACTTCCTGATGAAGTCCCCACTTTCCCGGGTGGAGGTCGTGCCTGCTGAGGAAGTCTACTTCCCAGTTGTCCACTCCTGGAAAGAACACTGCTGACAGTGCGCTTACGTGATTCTCCGCCCAGTGAAGAATTCTGGTGGCTTCTACCCTCGCCACCCTGCTCCTTGTTCCGCCTTGGCGGTTTATATGAACCCCTGCGGTCTGACTGGATCAGAACCGGTTGGTCGCGAAGCAGGATCTCCGCTTGACTTAGGGCGTTGTATATGGCCCTTAGTTCCAGGATATTGATGTGAAGGCAAGTCTGTTGACTTGACCACAGACCTTGGAAATTTCTTCCCTGTGTAACTGCCCCCCACCCTCGGAGACTTGCATCCGTGGTCACCAGGACCCAGTCCTGAATGCCGAATCTGCGGCCCTCGAGAAGGTGAGCACTCTGCAGCCACCACAGGAGAGACACCCTGGCCCTGGGGGATAGGGTGATTAACCGATGCATCTGAAGAGGTGATCCGGACCACTTGTCCAGTAAGTCCCATTGGAAGGTCCTCGCATGGAACATTCCTAAGGGGATGGCCTTGTATGATGCCACCATCCTTCCCAGGACTCGAGTGCAGTGATGCACTGACACCTGTTTTGGTTTTAATAGATTCCTGACCAGTGTCATGAGCTCCTGAGCTCTATCGGGAGATAAACCCTTTTCTGGTCTGTGTCTAGGATCGTGCCTAGGAGAGGCAGATGAGCTGTAGGAACCAACTGCGACTTTGGAATATATAGAATCCTGCCGTGTTGCCGTTACACTTCCAGAGAATGTGATACGCTGTTCAGCAACTGCTCTCTTGAACTAGGTTTATGAGGAGATCGTCCAAGTACATGATAATAGTGACACCTTGCTTCCGCAGGAGTACAATCATATCCGCCATTACCTTGGTGAATATTCTCGGTGCCGTTGAGAGACCAAACGGCAACATCTGAAATTGGTAACGACAATCCCGTACCGCAATTCTGAGGTACGCCTAATGAGGTGGATAAATGGGGACATGAAGGTATGCATCCCTTATGTCCCGATTCACGATAAAGTCTCCCCTTTTTAGGCTTGCACTGACCGCTCTTAGCGATTCCATCTTGAACTTGAACCTTCTCAGGTATATGTTCAGGGATTTTTAATTCAATATGGATCTGACCGAACCGTCTGGTTTCGGGATTACAACATGGTCGAATAATAACACCCTCTTGTTGAAGGAGGGGACCCTTGACCACCACCTGTTAAATATACAATTTGTGAATTGCAGTTAACACTGGCTCCCTCTCTTGGGGAGAAGCCCACAGGGCCGTCTGTGAGGGGGCATCTTCTCACAGTCCAGCTTGTATCCCTGAGAACAATATCTATTGCTCAGGGATCTAACAGGGAGTGAACCCACTTGTGGCTGAACTTACGAAGGCGTGTCCCCACCGGGCCTAGCTCCGCCTGTGGAGCCCCAGCGACAATGGTGGATTTTTGTAGAGGCCGGGGAGGACTTCTGTTCCTGGGAACTAGCTGTGTTGTGCAGCTTCTTTCCTCTGTCCCCGGCTCTGACAAGAAAGGACGCACCTCAGACTTTCTTGTTTCTTTATTCGAAAGGCTGCATTTGATAATGTCATGCTTTCCTAGGCTGTGCAGGAATATAAGGCAAAATATCAGAATTACCAGCTATAGCTGTGGAGACCAGGCCCGAGAACCCTTTTCCACACAATCCTCAGCCTTCCATATGCCTCTTAAGTCGGCATCATCTGTCCAATGCATATTCTACACGTCAAGCAGAGATCGACATAGCTTTGACTTTAGGACCCAGTATACTCATGTCTCTTTGGGCATGCTTTATAACTATATATCTATCACTTAAGACAGCATCTTTAATATATTTATATTAGGGTCTCAATCTCTGCTGATAAGGTACCTGTCGACGCTGCCACAGCGCTATAAACCCATGCCGACACAATCGCCGGTCTGGGTAGTATACTAGAATGTGCACGCTATCTGCAGGATCCCTGCGAATAGCAAGTGCTACCGTCTGTGCAAACAGGACACCCTAGGGGAAGATTCTCAACACATCCTGGCCCTAGTGGGGAAAGGATGCCTGAGAATTCTCTTGTGGGAAGCTGCCGTCTCTTGTCTGGAGATTCCCGCTCTTTTTCCTCATGAGAGGAGGGAAATTTACCTCAGCATTCTTCCCCTTAAACATGTGCACTCTCGTGTCAGGGACAGATGAGTCATCAGTGATATGCAAATCATGTTTTATTACAATAATCATATATTGAAAACCTTTTAGCCATCTTGGCTGTAACTTTGCATTATCGTAGTCGACAGTGGAGTTAAACTCCGTGTCGATACCAGTGTTATTTTGGATAGTGAGCATTGTGAGACTCTGAAGGTCTCTGTGACATAGGGACAGACATGGGTAGATTTCCTGTCTGTTCCATAACCTTTTGTGCAATAATTTCACCTTAGCACTTACACATATCCAAACAGGTGTCGGCGTTGTCGACGGAGACACCCTCTCATACACATATCCGCTCTATCACCTCCTTAGAGGAGCATTTTACCTCAGACATGTCGACACACGCGTACCGACACACCACACACACACACGGGATGCTCTATTTGAGGACAGTTCACCCACAAGGCCCTTTGGAGAGACAGAGAGAGAGTATGCCAGCACACACCCAGCGCTATATAACCCAGGGATTACACTACAACTCAGTGTTTACCCAGTAGCTGCTGTATATACAAATTGTGCGCCTAAATTTATGTGCCCCCCCCCCCCCTCTTTTCACCCTTTGTGTACTAGGATACTGCAGGGGAGAGCCTGGGGAGCTTCCTTCCAGCGGAACTGTGAAGAGAAAATGGCGCTGGTGTGCTGAGGAAGAAGGCCCCCTCAGCGGTGGGCTTCTGTCCTGTTTCTGACTAAAAAATGGCGGGGGTTTTACACATATACAGTCACAGACTGTATTATGTGTATTTTTATGCCAAAGGTATTTTTATTGCTGCCCAGGGCGCCCCCCCCCCCCAGTAGTGGTGTCCAGTAGCCTTTGAAGCACAAGCTAGCTGCAAGCAGGTAGGTTTGCTTCTCTCCCCTCAGTCCCACAATAGCAGTGAGTCTGTTGCCAGCAGATCTCACTGAAAATAAAAAACCTAACAAATACTTGCTTTCTAGCAAGCTCAGGAGAGCCCACTAGGAGCACCCAGCTCTGGCCGGGCACAGATTCTAACTGAGGTCTGGAGGAGGGGCATAGAGGGAGGAGCCAGTGCACACCAGATAGTACCTAATCTTTCTTTTAGAGTGCCCAGTCTCCTGCGGAGCCCGTCTATTCCCCTGCGGAGCCCGTCTATTCCCCATGGTCCTTACGGAGTTCCCAGCATCCACTAGGACGTCAGAGAAATTCCCAGTGCAGATGTTAATTCTGTGCTTCAATCCTGCCAGAAATCATGGTTACTTTTAAATGTTGCACCTAGTACCAGAGTGTTATCTCGATACAAATGTTGCTAAATTTGAACAAGATATCTTGCTGTGTTGTAACTATACTGTCTTATCAATGGAGGTCTGCAATATCTCTTTCCAAATGGAGTATAGTTATGAATGATTTCTTATTGTGAGCAGGTCTTGCTTACATCCAAACATTTTTATATATATATATATATATATATATATATATATATATATATATATATATATATATATATATATAAGTACAGTGCATGCATGTGAAGTTTATTGATTGTACTTCACAGCCTATTGAGCTAATCGCACTACACGTTGATCATACACACACCATTTGGAGAGGGATCAATTCATATTCCCCTACTTGAATTGTTGTGTGTTTATTTGCTATGTAACCCCAATAGAAGGTGGTACGTCTGTATTCAGCTAATGTTCAATTATGTACTGACAGTAATCGTACTTGATATCCTGTAGTACAATACACAATTATCAGTTACTCTTATTCCCTGCTTGATTTATATATGTATTCGTGTATTGTATGCCATTCGTATTCAATTGATATCAGATTATATCTATGTTATGCTCATGCCCATGTCGCATTCCACATCCCTCATATATATAGGTTATGGGGCAGTTTTAAAGCTTATAACATAAGTGCAGTAATAACACAGGGCAGTTTTATACCCCTTTATACGGACAGTACTCGTATTGAATGTCCTGTAGCTGAATTCACAATCAGTGAGATTCTGGTTTTTATTTCCAGATGTCACAGACCTGTGTCAGAAAAAATAAGAATTTACTTACCGATAATTCTATTTCTCATAGTCCGTAGTGGATGCTGGGGACTCCGAAAGGACCATGGGGAATAGCGGCTCCGCAGGAGACTGGGCACCAAAGTAAAAGCTTTAGGACTACCTGGTGTGCACTGGCTCCTCCCCCTATGACCCTCCTCCAAGCCTCAGTTAGGATACTGTGCCCGGACGAGCGTACACAATAAGGAAGGATTTTGAATCCCGGGTAAGACTCATACCAGCCACACCAATCACACCGTACAACTTGTGATCTGAACCCAGTTAACAGCATGATAACAGAGGAGCCTCTGAAAAGATGGCTCACAACAATAATAACCCGATTTTTGTAACAATAACTATGTACAAGTATTGCAGACAATCCGCACTTGGGATGGGCGCCCAGCATCCACTACGGACTATGAGAAATATAATTATCGGTAAGTAAATTCTTATTTTCTCTGACGTCCTAGTGGATGCTGGGGACTCCGAAAGGACCATGGGGATTATACCAAAGCTCCCAAACGGGCGGGAGAGTGCAGATGACTCTGCAGCACCGAATGAGAGAACTCCAGGTCCTCCTCAGCCAGGGTATCAAATTTGTAGAATTTAGCAAACGTGTTTGCCCCTGACCAAGTAGCTGCTCGGCAAAGTTGTAAAGCCGAGACCCCTCGGGCAGCCGCCCAAGATGAGCCCACTTTCCGTGTGGAATGGGCTTTTACAGATTTTGGCTGTGGCAGGCCTGCCACAGAATGTGCAAGCTGAATTGTACTACAAATCCAACTAGCAATAGTCTGCTTAGAAGCAGGAGCACCCAGCTTGTTGGGTGCATACAGGATAAACAGCGAGTCAGATTTTCTGACACCAGCCGTCCTGGAAACATATTTTCAGGGCCCTGACTACGTCCAGCAACTTGGAATCCTCCAAGTCCCTGGTAGCCGCAGGTACCACAATAGGCTGGTTTAAGTGAAACGCTGAAACCACCTTAGGGAGAAATTGAGGACGAGTCCTCAATTCTGCCCTGTCCGTATGAAAAATTAGGTAAGGGCTTTTATAGGATAAAGCCGCCAATTCTGAGACACGCCTGGCTGAAGCCAGGGCTAACAGCATTACCACTTTCCATGTGAGATATTTTAAGTCCACAGTGGTGAGTGGTTCAAACCAATGTGATTTTAGGAACCCCAAAACTACATTGAGATCCCAAGGTGCCACTGGAGGCACAAAAGGAGGCTGTATATGCAGTACCCCCTTGACAAACGTCTGAACTTCAGGAACTGAAGCTAGTTCTTTTTGGAAGAATATCGACAGGGCCGAAATTTGAACCTTAATGGACCCTAATTTTAGGCCCATAGACAGTCCTGTTTGCAGGAAATGCAGGAAACGACCCAGTTGAAATTCCTCTGTAGGGGCCTTCCTGGCCTCACACCACGCAACATATTTACGCCAAATACGGTGATAATGTTGCACAGTTACATCCTTCCTGGCTTTGATCAGGGTAGGGATGACTTCATCCGGAATGCCTTTTTCCTTCAGGATCCGGCGTTCAACCGCCATGCCGTCAAACGCAGCCGCGGTAAGTCTTGGAACAGACAGGGTCCCTGCTGGAGCAGGTCCTTTCTTAGAGGTAGAGGCCACGGGTCTTCCGTGAGCATCTCTTGAAGTTCCGGGTACCAAGTCCTTCTTGGCCAATCCGGAGCCACGAGTATAGTCCTTACTCCTCTCCTTCTTATGATTCTCAGTACCTTGGGTATGAGAGGCAGAGGAGGGAACACATACACTGACTGGTACACCCACGGTGTTACCAGAGCGTCCACAGCTATTGCCTGAGGGTCCCTTGACCTGGCGCAATATCTGTCCAGTTTTTTGTTGAGGCGGGACGCCATCATGTCCACCTTTGGTTTTTCCCAACGGTTCACAATCATGTGGAAGACTTCTGGGTGAAGTCCCCACTCCCCCGGGTGGAGGTCGTGTCTGCTGAGGAAGTCTGCTTCCCAGTTGTCCACTCCCGGAATGAACACTGCTGACAGTGCTATCACATGATTTTCCGCCCAGCGAAGAATCCTTGCAACTTCCGTCATTGCCCTCCTGCTTCTTGTGCCGCCCTGTCTGTTTACGTGGGCGACTGCCGTGATGTTGTCCGACTGGATCAACACCGGCTGACCCTGAAGCAGAGGCCTTGCCTGACTTAGGGCATTGTAAATGGCCCTTAGTTCCAGGATATTTATGTGAAGTGACGTTTCCATGCTTGACCACAAGCCCTGGAAATTTCTTCCCTGTGTGACTGCTCCCCAGCCTCTCAGGCTGGCATCCGTGGTCACCAGGACCCAGTCCTGAATGCCGAATCTGCGGCCCTCTAGAAGATGAGCACTCTGTAACCACCACAGGAGAGACACCCTTGTCCTTGGAGACAGGGTTATCCGCTGATGCATTTGAAGATGCGACCCGGACCATTTGTCCAGCAGATCCCACTGAAAAGTTCTTGCGTGGAATCTGCCGAATGGAATCGCTTCGTAAGAAGCCACCATTTTTCCCAGGACCCTTGTGCATTGATGCACTGACACTTGGCCTGGTTTTAGGAGGTTCCTGACTAGGTCGGATAACTCCCTGGCTTTCTCCTCCGGGAGAAACACCTTTTTCTGGACTGTGTCCAGAATCATCCCTAGGAACAGCAGACGTGTCGTCGGAATCAGCTGCGATTTTGGAATATTTAGAATCCACCTGTGCTGTCGTAGTACTACTTGAGATAGTGCTACTCCGACCTCTAACTGTTCTCTGGACCTTGCCCTTATCAGGAGATCGTCCAAGTAAGGGATAATTAAGACGCCTTTTCTTCGAAGAAGAATCATTTCGGCCATTACCTTGGTAAAGACCCGGGGTGCCGTGGACAATCCAAACGGCAGCGTCTGAAACCGATAGTGACAGTTCTGTACCACAAACCTGAGGTACCCTTGGTGAGAAGGGCAAATTGGGACATGGAGGTAAGCATCCTTGATGTCCAGAGACACCATATAGTCCCCTTCTTCCAGGTTCGCTATCACTGCTCTGAGTGACTCCATCTTGAATTTGAACCTTTGTATGTAAGTGTTCAAGGATTTCAGATTTAAAATAGGTCTCACCGAGCCGTCCGGCTTCGGTACCACAAACAGCGTGGAATAATACCCCTTTCCCTGTTGTAGGAGGGGTACCTTGATTATCACCTGCTGGGAATATTGCTTGTGAATGGCTTCCAATACCGCCTCCCTGTCGGAGGGAGACGTTGGTAAAGCAGACTTCAGGAACCGGGCGAGGGGGAGACGTCTCGAATTCCAATTTGTACCCCTGAGATACTACCTGCAGGATCCAGGGGTCCACTTGCGAGTGAGCCCACTGCGCGCTGAAATTCTTGAGACGGGCCCCCACCGTGCCTGAGTCCGCTTGTAAGGCCCCAGCGTCATGCTGAGGACTTGGCAGAAGCGGGGGAGGGCTTCTGTTCCTGGGAAGAGGCTGCCTGCTGCAGTCTTTTTCCCCTTCCTCTGCCCCGGGGCAGATATGAGTGGCCTTTTGCCCGCTTGCCCTTATGGGGACGAAAGGACTGAGCCTGAAAAGACAGTGTCTTTTTCTGCTGAGAGGTGACCTGGGGTAAAAAGGTGGATTTCCCAGCCGTTGCCGTGGCCACCAGGTCCGATAGACCGACCCCAAATAACTCCTCCCCTTTATACGGCAATACTTCCATATGCCGTTTGGAATCCGCATCACCTGACCACTGTCGCGTCCATAACCCTCTTCTGGCAGAAATGGACAGCGCACTTACTCTTGATGCCAGAGTGCAAATATCCCTCTGTGCATCTCGCATATATAGAAATGCATCCTTTAAATGCTCTATAGTCAATAATATACTGTCCCTGTCCAGGGTATCAATATTTTCAGTCAGGGAATCTGACCAAGCCACCCCAGCACTGCACATCCAGGCTGAGGCGATTGCTGGTCGCAGTATAATACCAGTATGTGTGTATATACTTTTTAGGATATTTTCCAGCTTCCTATCAGCTGGTTCCTTGAGGGCGGCCGTATCAGGAGACGGTAACGCCACTTGTTTTGATAAGCGTGTGAGCGCCTTCTACCCTAGGGGGTGTTTCCCAACGCGCCCTAACTTCTGGCGGGAAAGGGTATAATGCCAATAATTTTTTAGAAATTAGCAGTTTTTTATCGGGGGAAACCCACGCTTCATCACACACCTCATTTAATTCATCTGATTCAGGAAAAACTACGGGTAGTTTTTTCACACCCCACATAATACCCTTTTTTGTGGTACTTGTAGTATCAGAAATGTTCAAAACCTCCTTCATTGCCGTGATCATGTAACGTGTGGCCCTACTGGAAAATAAGTTTGTTTTCTCACCGTCGACACTGGAGTCAGTGTCCGTGTCTGGGTCTGTGTCGACCATCTGAGGTAACGGGCGCTTTAGAGCCCCTGACGGTGTTTGAGACGCCTGTACAGGTAATAACTGATTTGCCGGCTGTCTCATGTCGTCAACAGTCTTTTGTAAAGTGCTGACACTATCACGTAATTCCTTCCATAAGACCATCCAGTCAGGTGTCGACTCCCTAGGGGGTGACATCACTATTACAGGCAATTGCTCCGCCTCCATACCATTTTCCTCCTCATACATGTCGACACAACGTACCGACACACAGCACACACACAGGGAATGCTCTGATAGAGGACAGGACCCCACTAGCCCTTTGGGGAGACAGAGGGAGAGTTTGCCAGCACACACCAGAGCGCTATATATATATATATACAGGGATAACCTTATATAAGTGTTTTTCCCTTATATAGCTGCTGTATAGATTTATCTGCCAAATTAGTGCCCCCCTCTCTTGTTTTACCCTGTTTCTGTAGTGCAGGACTGCAGGGGAGAGTCAGGGAGCTTCCCTCCAACGGAGCTGTGAGGAAAAATGGCGCCAGTGTGCTGAGGAGATTGGCTCCGCCCCCTTCTCGGCGGCCTTTCTCCCGCTTTTTTAAGGAAAAATTGGCAGGGGTTAAATGCATCCATATAGCCCAGGAGCTATATGTGATGTATTTTTTGCCATATAAGGTGTTTTTATTGCGTCTCAGGGCGCCCCCCCCCCCAGCGCCCTGCACCCTCAGTGACCGGAGTGTGAAGTGTGCTGAGAGCAATGGCGCACAGCTGCGGTGCTGTGCGCTACCTTATTGAAGACAGGACGTCTTCTGCCGCCGATTTTCCGGACCTCTTCAGTCTTCTGGCTCTGTAAGGGGGCCGGCGGCGCGGCTCTGGGACCCATCCATGGCTGGGCCTGTGATCGTCCCTCTGGAGCTAATGTCCAGTAGCCTAAGAAGCCCAATCCACTCTGCACGCAGGTGAGTTCGCTTCTTCTCCCCTTAGTCCCTCGGTGCAGTGAACCTGTTGCCAGCAGGATTCACTGAAAATAAAAAACCTATACTTAAACTTTTTTACTAAGCAGCTCAGGAGAGCCACCTAGTGAGCACCCTTCTCGTTCGGGCACAAAAATCTAACTGAGGCTTGGAGGAGGGTCATAGGGGGAGGAGCCAGTGCACACCAGGTAGTCCTAAAGCTTTTACTTTTGTGCCCAGTCTCCTGCGGAGCCGCTATTCCCCATGGTCCTTTCGGAGTCCCCAGCATCTACTAGGACGTCAGAGAAACAGAGCTTAGATCTAATCACAATACACATACACTGTGGGATAATTTGAGAGTTGTAACGTGAGTATAATAATAATATGGGACAGTTATCTGCTCCTTTGTACTATCAGTATTTGCATACAGTGTCCTATAGCTATGTACACAGTAGGTAAAATCCTAATCTCTTTTGTCAGATGCCGCAGGCATATATAGAGAACCGAGACTATCTGTGTTACATGCTATCACATGGCACCGCACTGTACTGCACACCTAAGTGTACCATGCAGAGGCAAAACAATAAGGTTGATAGGTGATACAATGTAATACAATTTTAATTAATTACATTCATTCTATCTAGCGGCGCACGGCTAATCCCTATGCGCATTTCACTCTATGTTAGAGCTTTGTCAGGGCTCTGGATTTGTGAAGGACAGATCATGTCAGACCAACTTACTTGGCTTTTATGAAACAGTAAGTGCAAACCTGAATTAGGGAAAGGAGGTGGATATAATCTTTTTAGACTGCAGCAAAGAAGGCAAAGAAGATATTAGCATGCATAAAATTGATGCAAGGGACGAGAGTATCATACTCCCATTATATAAATTTAGTGAGGCCACATCTTGAATACTGTGTGCAATTTTGGGCACCATATTACAAAAAGGATATCCTGGAGCTAGAAAAGGTTCAGAGGCGGGCGACCAAACTAATCAAGGGCATGGAGACGCTGGAATACGAGGAAAGGCTTGCAAGGCTAGGCATGTTTACATTGTAAAAGAGGAGACTAGGAGGGGACATGAACAACATCTACAAATATATAAGGGGTCAATACACAGAGCTTGGGAGGGACCTGTTTTCTATAAGATCAGCACCGAGAACACGTGGTCACTCGCTTGGGTTAGAGGAGTTTCCGCACATTGAGGCAAAAAGGTTTTTTCACAGTAAGGACAATACGTGTTTGGAATTCCCTGCCTGAAAGTAGTAACTGCAGACTCAGTCAACACCTTTAAGAATGGGTTAGATAAATTCCTATTGGATAAAGATATTCAGGGTTATGGTGCGTAGGCCCGCATTATAGTTAAATTAACTGGCCCTACATAAAAATAACTAGTCCTATAATAAGACTGCATAGGAGACCACAAATAGGTTGAACTCGATGGACAATTGTCTTTTTTCAACCTTAGTTACTATGTTACCTTTCTGAAGACCCTCGGTGCCATGGAGAGACCGAATGGCAGTGCCCGAAACGGATAGTGATCGTCTAACAGTGCAAACCTGAGATAAGCCTGATGCGGCGACCAAATGGGAATGTGGAGGTACGCATCCTTGATGTCCAGGGACACTAGGAACTCCCCCTCCGTCACTCCTGAGATAACTGCTCTCAGAGACTCCATTTTGAATTTGAAGTCCTTGAGATAAGGGTTGAATGATTTCAAGTTCAGAATTGGCCTGACTGAACCATCCGGCTTCGGTATCACAAAAAGGTTAGAATAGTAACCTTTATTCAACTGATGAGGTGGAACTGGAACAATGACCTTGGACACTATCAATTTTTGGATAGCGTCCAGTAGAACAGCTCTGTCTGCCGGCAAGGCTGGCAAGCCTGATTTGAAGAATCGGTGAGGTGGGACAGTTTGAAACTCCAGCCTGTACCCCCGGGACACAATATCCTGTATTCAGGGGTCCAGGCCAGACGACACCCAGATGTGGCAGAAATTCCGGAGTCTTGCTCCCACCTGACCTACCTCCAGGCTGTGCGGTCCACCGTCATGCTGAGGACTTTGAGGTACCAGAAGCAGGCTTCTGGTCCTGGGAACCAGGTTTTCTGGATTTGGTACGTCCACCTCTAAAGAAGGTGTTAGAGGGCTTGTTCTTTCTAGGCCTAGCGGGACGAAAGGACTGTGACATGTTGGGAGTAAACGGATTCTTCATAGCTGGTGCAGCTGAGGGGAGAAAAGGAGACTTACCCGCGGTAGCCATGGCAATCCACGCATCCAGCGCCTCCCCAAACAGAGCATGACCTGTATAGGGTAGGCTCTCCACACTTTTCCTGGATTCCGCGTCCGCAGACCATTGGCGCAGCCAGAGACCCTTGCGAGCCGAGACGGACATGGAGGAGATCCCCGCAGCCATAGAACCCAGATCCTTCACGGATTCTACCAGGAATCCTGCAGAATCCAGTAAAAATAAATCAACGTCACCTTTATCCATTGTAGTGAAGTCCTCCTGCAGAGTGATTGACCACTTTGCTATAGCTTTTGAAATCCATGCACAGGCAATAGTAGGCCGCAGTACAGCCCCTGAAGCCGTGTATAAGAATTTGAGCGTAGCATCCACTTTGCGATCTGCCGGGTCTTTCAACGCGGTAGATCCCAGGACTGGTAAGACCACCTGTTTTGACAGCATAGAGACAGAGGCATCAACTATAGGCGGGGACTTCCCTTTTTTTCTATCATCTTCCGGGAAGGGAAAAGCAACCAGAACCCTTTTAGGGATCTGGAATGTTTTTCTCCGGGTTTTCCTAGGCTTTTCCAAATTTAGCATTTAATTCCTTAGATGCTGGGAAGGTGAGAGGGGCTTTCTTACTGTCTGTGAAAAAGGCCTCCTCAACCTGCTCAGGAGGTGTGTCAGAAATATGTAACACATCCAGCATGGCCTCAATCATCAACTGCCCCCCCTTAGCAAGTGATGCCGTCCCCCTCACCGTCTGCTGTGTCAGAATCGGTATCCGTATCATCCTGCATTATTTGGTCAAGAGCACGTTTGTGAGAATGTACCGCAGGGGGCCCCGAGGGAGCAGTATCGGACCATACTGCCATAGAGGACTGCAATACCGGAGTTGCATGCTCAGACCTTGCAACCCTTTCAGAAATCTGAGAAATAGCCCCCCTAAGAGAAGCCAACAACTCGGTTCTCTAGCTGGGATCTGCGCTACAACAGTGCAATCCTGATTACATGGGATGGGATCTTCCTGAGAAGATAAATCCTCTGCAGCATATGAGACAGAGTCTCTAGAAATATTTGCTTGTGCACCCCACACACCCCACATACACACAGGGTACAGGGCAGACAGAGTTCCCCCCCCCAAGAATGGCAGAGAGATACAGAGATTGGAGGCAACCCACACACAGCGCTATATAGGTGTAGGGAGACCCTTAACCAGCGCTGACTGTATCCCTTAATAGGTGACAGTCTTTACACAGCCTCCCCTTCCTTCTACAACCTCCCGGTACCGTACAGATAGTTGGAGGTGCTCTGGAGGGACTGCAGCGTGACTGCAGGCAGGAAAATGTCGCTGAACATTGCTGGGTCCGCTCTGAGAAGCTCCGCCCCCTTAATGGCGCTGTCTTCCTGCTCTTCCAAGATTATACTGGCCTGAGGATTTTGTGCTGGCTGAGATCCACGGACCCCGACAGGTTTTCTGGTCAGTGTAGGGTTAAGGCGTCGCCTCAGGGCGCCCCTCACAGCACCGCACCAAGTACCGCTGAGCCCCCTGAGCGCTCCTACCCTGTAGCTGCCATCTTCACACCGACCCCCTGCTTGCTAGGGGGTTCGGTGACTCACTCGCCACACTTCAGCACTGTAAAGGGGGTGGCGGCATGCTGCAGGGGTGAGCGTTCCCCTGCGGCAGGGAGCGATCTATCCCCTCTGGAGCTCAGTGTCCAGTCAGCGGAGACAGTGGCTCAGACCCCGCAGGGCAGACACTGCTCCCCCCCTCAGTCCCTCGATGCAGGGAGGCTGTTGACAGCAGTCTCCCTGTAAAATGGCACATTTTCTAAACTGAGTCTGGTAGGAGGGGCATAGAGTGAGGAGCCAGCCCACACTGTTAAACTCTTAAAGTACCAATGGCTCCTGGCGGACCAGTCTATACCCCCAGCATCCTCTAGGATGCAAGATAAATTTTATATAATAATATAATAATATATATATTATATATATATATATATATATATATATATATCCCTCTGAGAGAGGCTAGAGTAAAACCTGTGCAGTCTGCAGTAGCAGCGGAGGTTTACAACTCCGGGTTTTCATGGTTGCACAAGTCCAGCAGCAACTTATCACAGAGGCAAGGAAGGGTTTAAAACTCTCATACTCTGAGCACTGATGCTGAAAAGCGGCCAGTTGCTATGGGCAACACCTCCACTTCTAACAACCTGTCCTTTAGTAAATATACTGCAATGTCCAAAATACTCGCAAAATGCAATTTGAGATTGGTCCTCCTGTTCAAACCCCTTCAGTTGCATTTGATTAGCCAACTGATTTGCCAGTTCCATAGAACAGGTGAAATATTTTTCTTGGGTGGCAGTGCAGCTTTAAATATTAGGCAAATTAATTTTGACATACACTACATAACACACACACACACACACACACACAAAGTAAGCTACAGTATAACGAATGCATTCTGTGAAAGCACTATTTATTTTTGCTACTTTAATTGTGGTGCACTATGTTTTATATAATATTTACTAACATTCTGGACTTGTCAGGTCACTAGCTAGTACTCCTCATGGCGCAGGCATTTCTTTTTCTTCTCTTACCCTCCTCTCTCTGTCCCTCATCCTCCTCTCTCTTCACTATCTCCCCTTCTTCCATCCATCTTTCTCTTTCTCCCTTATCCTCTCGTCTCTCTTTTTACTGCACCCTGTTCCTCCCATCTCTCTCTTTTCATATATACTTGAAGCTATACAAGAGGGGGCCTGACTCAGGATGGCAGGATACCCTATGACAGGGGGACCCTAGTAGGAGAAGAAAAGCTGTTTCCAAACTTCAGACAGCCAGTGATAACTGTGAGGTGAAGAGGGGATAGGGTCTCTCATCAGCTCTCAGTGTGCAATGGGTAGACGGACACTTAAGCTTGTTATATAATAGATCACATAATGCCCATGTTGCAGGATTACATTAGTCCATACTTTTGGCTAATTTGTAGTGTCTGCCAATCACAGCAAATACAGACCTACATGTACTCTGGGATTAAATATGTTGCAGATATTATGATTATGCTGGAGTGGCTACTTACCTCTGGGTATTTTGTAGCCCGTCTCACCTTGTTTTCTCAAATTCCTTAATATGTGGTCAGAATAAACATTGATAAACATTCCACACAAAAACAGTGTTATGCCTGTAAAAGTTAGATCACAATTACAATAAGGTAATTTCTCTGTTTAAACAGGAAAATACAGTAACATACATAGATGGCCAGCAAACAGTGTTACGCTAGTAGCGCCTTGAACAGGAACACAAGGTAAACAGACAAGTGACCATGTACTGTACATTATCATACAATTAAATATATCCTGATTCAAACAAAATGGTGTATATTTGAGGAATAAAAGAACAGAGCATGTTATTAAACCAGATCTAAAGATAGTTGTATGTAAAATATATTCTAGCCCCATATCCTAATTCAAAGAAAAAAATAAGAATTTACTCACCGGTAATTCTATTTCTCGTAGTCCGTAGTGGATGCTGGGAACTCCGTAAGGACCATGGGGAATAGCGGCTCCGCAGGAGTCTGGGCACAACTAAAAGAAAGCTTTTAGACTACCTGGTGTGCACTGGCTCCTCCCACTATGACCCTCCTCCAAGCCTCAGTTAGGATACTGTGCCCGGAAGAGCTGACACAATAAGGAAGGATTTTGAATCCCGGGTAAGACTCATACCAGCCACACCAATCACACCGTATAACTCGTGATACCATATCCAGTTAACAGTATGAAACATAACTGAGCCTCTCAACAGATGGCTCATAACAATAACCCTTTAGTGAACAATAACTATGTACAAGTATTGCAGACAATCCGCACTTGGGACGGGCGCCCAGCATCCACTACGGACTACGAGAAATAGAATTACCGGTGAGTAAATTCTTATTTTCTCTGACGTCCTAGTGGATGCTGGGAACTCCGTAAGGACCATGGGTATTATACCAAAGCTCCCAAACGGGCGGGAGAGTACGGATGACTCTGCAGCACCGAATGAGAGAACTCCAGGTCCTCCTCAGCCAGGGTATCAAATTTGTAGAATTTCGCAAACGTGTTTGCCCCTGACCAAGTAGCAGCTCGGCAAAGTTTTAAAGCCGAGACCCCTCGGGCAGCCGCCCAAGATGAGCCCACCTTCCTTGTAGAATGGGCTTTAACTGATTTAGGATGCGGCAGTCCAGCCGCAGAATGCGCCAGCTGAATTGTGCTACAAATCCAGCGAGCAATAGTCTGCTTAGAAGCAGGAGCACCCAGTTTGTTGGGTGCATACAGGATAAATAGCGAGTCAGTTTTCCTGACTCCAGCCGTCCTGGAAACATAAATTTTCAAGGCCCTGACTACGTCCAGTAACTTGGAATCCTCCAAGTCGCTAGTAGCCGTAGGCACTACAATAGGTTGGTTCAAATGAAAAGCAGATACCACCTTAGGGAGAAACTGGGGACGAGTCCTCAATTCTGCCCTATCCATATGGAAAATCAGATAAGGGCTTTTAAATGACAAAGCCGCCAATTCTGATACACGCCTGGCCGAAGCCAAGGCCAATAACATGACCACTTTCCACGTGAGATATTTTAGATCCACGGTCTTTAGTGGCTCAAACCAATGTGATTTTAGGAAATTCAACACCACGTTGAGATCCCAGGGTGCCACTGGAGGCACAAAAGGGGGCTGAATATGCAGCACCCCTTTTACAAATGTCTGAACTTCAGGTAGTGAAGCTAGTTCTTTTTGGAAGAAAATCGACAAAGCCGATATCTGTACCTTAATGGAGCCTAATTTTAGGCCCATAGTCACTCCTGCCTGTAGGAAGTGCAGAAATCGACCCAGCTGAAATTCCTCTGTTGGGGCCTTAGTGGCCTCACACCAAGCAACATATTTCCGCCATATGCGGTGATAATGTTTTACAGTTACATCTTTCCTGGCTTTAATCAGCGTAGGAATGACATCCTCCGGAATGCCCTTTTCCTTTAGGATCCGGCGTTCAACCGCCATGCCGTCAAACGCAGCCGCGGTAAGTCTTGGAACAGACATGGCCCCTGCTGCAGCAGGTCCTGTCTGAGCGGCAGAGGCCATGGGTCCTCTTATATCATCTCTTGAAGTTCCGGGTACCAAGCTCTTCTTGGCCAATCCGGAACCACGAGTATTGTCCTTACTCCTCATTTTCTTATTATTCTCAGTACCTTTGGTATGAGAGGCAGAGGAGGGAACACATAAACCGACTGGTACACCCACGGTGTCACTAGAGCGTCCACCGCTATCGCCTGAGGGTCCCTTGACCTGGCGCAATATCTCTCTAGTTTTTTGTTTAGGCGGGAGGCCATCATGTCCACCTGTGGCCGTTCCCAACGATTTACAATCAGTGTGAAGACTTCTGGATGAAGTCCCCACTCTCCCGGGTGGAGGTCGTGTCTGCTGAGGAAGTCTGCTTCCCAGTTGTCCACTCCCGGGATGAACACTGCTGACAGTGCTAGCACGTGATTTTCCGCCCATCGGAGAATCCTTGTGGCTTCTGCCATTGCCGTCCTGCTTCTTGTGCCGCCCTGTCGGTTTACATGGGCGACCACCGTGATGTTGTCTGACTGGATCAGTACCGGCTGGTGTAGAAGCAGGGGTTTTGCCTGACTTAGGGCATTGTAAATGGCCCTTAGTTCCAGAATATTTATGCGTAGGGAAGTCTCCTGACTCGACCATAGTCCTTGGAAGTTTCTTCCCTGTGTGACTGCCCCCCAGCCTCGAAGGCTGGCATCCGTGGTCACCAGGACCCAGTCCTGTATGCTGAATCTGCGGCCCTCTAGGAGATGAGCACTCTGCAGCCACCACAGCAGAGACACCCTGGTTCTTGGAGACAGGGTTATTAGCCGATGCATCTGAAGATGCGATCCGGACCATTGGTCCAACAGGTCCCACTGAAAGATTCTGGCATGGAACCTGCCGAAAGGAATTGCTTCGTAAGAAGCCACCATCTTTCCCAGGACTCGCGTGCAGTGATGCACCGACACCTGTTTCGGTTTCAGGAGGTCTCTGACTAGAGATGACAGCTCCTTGGCTTTCTCCTCCGGGAGAAACACTTTTTTCTGGACTGTGTCCAGAATCATTCCCAGGAACAGTAGACGTGTCGTCGGAACCAGCTGTGACTTTGGAATATTCAGAATCCAACCGTGCTGGTGTAGCACCTCCTGAGATAGTGCTACTCCTACCAACAACTGCTCCCTGGATCTTGCCTTTATTAGGAGATCGTCCAAGTACGGGATAATTAAAACTCCCTTTTTTCGAAGGAGTATCATCATTTCCGCCATTACCTTGGTAAACACCCTCGGTGCCGTGGACAGTCCAAACGGCAGCGTCTGGAATTGGTAATGGCAATTTTGTACCGCAAATCTGAGGTACTCCTGGTGAGGATGATAAATGGGGACATGCAGGTAAGCATCCTTGATGTCCAGGGATACCATGTAATCCCCCTCGTCCAGGCTTGCAATAACCGCCCTGAGCAAATCCATCTTGAACTTGAATTTTTTTATGTATGTGTTCAAAGATTTCAAATTTAAAATGGGTCTCACCGAACCGTCCGGTTTCGGTACCACAAACAGTGTGGAATAGTAACCCAGTCCTTGTTGAAGTAGGGGCACCTTGACTATCACCTGCTGGGAATACAGCTTGTGAATTGCCTCTAGCACAGCCTCCCTGCCTGAGGGATTTGCTGGCAAGGCAGATTTGAGGAAACGGCGGGGGGGAGACGCCTCGAATTCCAGCTTGTACCCCTGAGATACTACTTGAAAGATCCAGGGATCCACCTGTGAGCGAGCCCACTGATCGCTGAAATTTTTGAGGCGGCCCCCCATCGTACCTGGCTCCGCCTGTGGAGCCCCACCGTCATGCGGTGGACTTGGAAGAAGCGGGGGAGGACTTTTGCTCCTGGGAACCTGCTGTTTGTTGCAGCCTTTTTCCCCTACCTCTGCCTCTGGACAGAAAAGACCCGCCCTTTCCTCGCCTGTTTTTCTGGGTCCGAAAGGACTGTACCTGATAAAACGGCGCTTTTTTAGGCTGTGAGGGAACATGGGGTAAAAATGCTGACTTCCCAGCTGTCGCTGTGGAAACTAGGTCCGAGAGACCATCCCCGAATAACTCCTCACCCTTATAAGGCAAAACTTCCATGTGCCTTTTGGAATCTGCATCCCCTGTCCACTGCCGAGTCCATAAGCCTCTCCTAGCAGAAATGGACAATGCACTTATTTTAGATGCCAGTCGGCAGATCTCCCTCTGTGCATCTCTCATGTATAAGACTGAGTCTTTTATATGCTCTATGGTTAGCAGAATAGTGTCCCTGTCTAGGGTGTCAATATTTTCTGACAGGGAATCTGACCATGCAGCGGCAGCACTGCACATCCATGCTAACGCAATAGCTGGTCTAAGTATAATGCCTGAGTGTGTATATACAGACTTCAGGATCGCCTCCTGCTTTCTATCCGCAGGCTCCTTCAGGGCGGCCGTATCCGGAGACGGAAGTGCCACCTTTTTAGACAAACGTGTGAGCGCTTTATCCACCCTAGGAGGTGTTTCCCAACGTGCCCTATCCTCTGGCGGGAAAGGGAACGCCATTAGTAACTTTTTAGAGATTACCAATCTTTTATCGGGGAAAGCCCACTCTTCTTCACACACTTCAATTAATTCTTCAGATGGGGGAAAAACTACGGGTAGTTTTTTCTCCCCAAACATAATACCCTTTTTAGTGGTACCTGGGTTTATATCCGAAATGTGTAACACCTCTTTCATTGCCTCAATCATGCAACGAATGGCCCTAGTGGACATTAGATTAGACTCATCGTCGCCGACACTGGTATCAGTATCCGTGTCGACATCTGCGTCTGCCATCTGAGGTAGCGGGCGTTTTAGAGCCCTTGATGGCCTTTGAGACACCTGGGCAGGCACAAGCTGAGAAGCCGGCTGTCCCGCATTTGGCATGTCGTCAAATTTTTTGTGTAAGGAGTCGACACTTGCACGTAATTCCTTCCATAAAACCATCCACTCAGGTGTCTGCCCCGCAGGGGGTGACATCACTTCTATAGGCATCTGCTCCGCCTCCACATAATTTTCCTCATCAAACATGTCGACACAGCCGTACCGACACACCGCACACACACCGGGAATGCTCTAACAGAGGACAGGACCCCACAGAAGCCCTTTGGGGAGACAGAGAGAGAGTATGCCAGCACACACCAGAGCGCTATATACTGCAGGGACTAACTGAATTATGTCCCCTATAGCTGCTATAATATTTACTGCGCCTAAATTTGGTGCCCCCCCTCTCTTTTTTACCTTTTTCTGTAGTGTAGACTGCAGGGGAGAGCCAGGGAGCTTCCTTCCAGCGGAGCTGTGAGGGAGAAATGGCGCCGGTGTGCTGAGGGAGATAGCTACTCCCCTTTTTCGCAGACTTTTCTCCCGCTTTTTTCAGGATTCTGGCAGGGGTAATTATCACATATATAGCCTCTGGGGCTATATATTGTGATTGTTTTGCCAGCCAAGGTGTTTTTATTGCTGCTCAGGGCGCCCCCCCCCCCCCCAGCGCCCTGCACCCTCAGTGACCGGAGTGTGAAGTGTGAATGAGGAGCAATGGCGCACAGCTGCAGTGCTGTGCGCTACCTTGGTGAAGACAGAAGTCTTCATGCCGCCGATTTTCCGGACTTCTTCTTGCTTCTGGCTCTGTAAGGGGGACGGCGGCGCGGCTCCGGGACCGAACACCAAGGCCAGTTCCATGCGGTCGATCCCTCTGGAGCTAATGGTGTCCAGTAGCCTAAGAAGCCCAAGCTAGCTGCAAGCAGGTAGGTTCGCTTCTTCTCCCCTTAGTCCCTCGTTGCAGTGAGCCTGTTGCCAGCAGGTCTCACTGTAAGATAAAAAACCTAAAATATACTTTCTTTCTAAGAGCTCAGGAGAGCCCCTAGTGTGCATCCAGCTCGGCCGGGCACAAAAATCTAACTGAGGCTTGGAGGATAGTCATAGTGGGAGGAGCCAGTGCACACCAGGTAGTCTAAAAGCTTTCTTTTAGTTGTGCCCAGACTCCTGCGGAGCCGCTATTCCCCATGGTCCTTACGGAGTTCCCAGCATCCACTAGGACGTCAGAGAAAAATAAAAAAAACACACATATGAAGGTCAAGAGGCGATAAAGTGCAGCCAGTTATCACAGCTGTGTAATGATGGGTTTGCCATAATATCCCTTTAATCCAGGAGTCCTATGATTTGCACAGGTTCTGCGACTGGCTATATTCAAGCCTGCCTTTTACCTTGTTTTAATCAGCCAAGGAGCCTGCGTAAATTATAGGTGTCACGGATTAAAGGGATATTATGGCAAGCGTTATTATTGCTATAAGGAACAAAAAGTCAATGTTATTACAGTGTTCTCCCCAGGTAAATTTGCCAGCTGGGTGGCATTAAGATGTAGTCGATTGGGGGCAATATAATTTGCCTGAACAGAGATCTTTAAAAACTGTTGGAGATCTTGTCCACTTGCTTGTTGAAACAGATCTATCTATTTGTGTCCAGGAATGTACGCTGAGACACAGTACACGTCTGCACCCGCCCCGTACCCTCTCTGCACCATCCAAACTGCACACTGCCTCTTAAAGACAGAGACGTTATTACTGTGACAGTAAAATAAGTGCTTAAGACCTTTGGAGAAGGATAGTGGCGGGTAGCATGTAATACATGCTGGGTGGAGTTCCCTGGGAAATTGATCCTGGGGAGGACAATGGTATTATAAGTAGTCCTGAAATACAAAATAAATGAAAATGTCAATACACCATATCACTTATATTACATATACTAGAACAGGAAAACTCGCCTGTAATAAATCTTAGGTCGCGTGTCCAGCCGGAGGGGAAAGCAGCATGCCGGCACAGATAGCTGTTCTGCAAGTAGCCATTATAACAGCAGAAAATCAATGCAAGAACAAATGAAGTAAGTGGTGTTGGCTTACCACCTCGAATCAGAAATGGGAAAACAAGTGTTCTGGAAAAAATGAAGAGAAAAACATCTATCATCAGCAAACTTCCCTATAAAACATTCCAATCACAAAGGCAAGCAACATTTTACAACACTGGCTCTAAGTAGTTGTAATACAGTGGAAGCATAAATAGTGTATTTGTAACAATGGTAAGCAGCAATAAAACAAGGAAAGAATCAAACATATAATGAAGGAAGCTATACATTGCTGCACCCTTAACAATTAAAAAGTGAGAATACAAGGCAAGATAGAACAGGTTATAGTGAAACATACCAATGAAAGCTAGAAGGAACATTTAGTACAAGAGAAGGCAAACTTGAAGAAAAGGACTCTGTATAATAGAACAACTCATTAATTATACATACTGTAGCTCTGTCTAAAAGCACTAATGAATGGAAAATCTTGAACCAACTCTGGAACATAATCTTCCTATGTAATATCACAAACTATGGTGGTCATTCCGAGTGGTTCGCTCGCTAGCAGTTTTTAGCGGCCGTGAAAACACTATGCCGCCTCCAACTGGGATTGTATTTTAGCTTAGCAGAAGTGGGAACGAAAGGATCGCAGAGCAGCTACAAAGTTTTTTTGTGCAGTTTAAGAGTACCTCAAAACCTACTCAGCGCTTGCGATCACTTCAGACTGTTCAGTTCCTGTTTTAACGTCACAAACACGCCCAGTCATGCCTGCATTTTTCCTGGCATGCCTGCGTTGTTTTTTAACACTGCCTGAAACGGTCAGTTGACACCCAGAAATGCCCACTTCATGTCAATCACTCTGCGGCCAGCAGTGCGACTGAAAAGCTTTGCTAGTCCCTGTGTGAAACTACATCTTTCGTTGTAATAGTACGTCGCGCGTGCACATTGTGCTGCATACGCATGCGCAGAAGTGCCTTTTTTTGCCTCATCGAATGAATGCAGCTAGCGAGCAACTCTGAATGACCACCTATAGCAATAATAAACATACGCTATTGCAAGGAAGGGTCTAAGGGACTATTAACGAATAATTCATTAATATTTTAGTATTCTTGTCTTGGAGAGTTAATACTCCAATAAGTTGTCCTACAGTATCTTACAGAGTCTCTGGTTTTTTTTAGCTTTTCTTCTAGGTTTCCGATGCAAAGTGGAAAATCAATATTAGTTTTTTTTTTTTTTAATATCTTTATTAATGGTTACAAAGTTAACAATATAAAGAACAGGAGACAAATATAGAGCACAGAATAGCAGTCTAATTACCTGTAGACAAATTAACAAATAAAGACGTCTAGGTCAAGGGTTCAATGTTATAATTGTAATAAATGTATCTTGTTTAATATATGTTAATACTATATACAGGTTGAGTATCCCATATCCAAATATTCCGAAATACGGACTTTTTTGTGTGAGAGTGAGATAGTGAAACCTTTGTTTTTTGATGGCTCAATGTACACAAACTTTGTTTAATACACACAGTTATTAAAAATATTGTATTAAATGACCTTCAGGCTGTGTGTATAAGGTGTATATGAAACATAAATGAATTGTGTGACTATAGAAACACTTTGTTCAATGCACAAAGTTACAAAAAATATTGGCTAAAATTACCTTCCAGCTGTGTGTATAAGATGTATATGAAATATAAATGCATTCTGTGCTTAGACTTAGGTCCCATCGTCATGATATCTCATTATGGTATGCAATTATTCCAAAATACGGAAAAATCCCATATCCAAAATACCTCTGGTCCCAAGCATTTTGGATAAGGGATACTCAACCTGTAGTAGAGTTGGGAACAAACACATTAAAACATTATAAAGAAAGGGGAAGGATTAGGAGGGAGGAGTGGGAGGGTAAATGGGGGTGGGGGGGGGGGGACATTTGAATTTGCCCATCCAGCTGTGATATCAGCCCTGCAGCAAGTGTGCAGGTGCTCGGTGGACCGCCCATACACACAGCCAGATGTGCAGATATAACTTTAGATCACAGGTTCTCAAACTCGGTCCTCAGGACCCCACACAGTGCATGTTTTGCAGGTCTCCTCATAGAATCACAAGTGAAATAATTAACTCCACCTGTGGACCTTTTAAAATGTGTCGGTGAGTAATTAATACACCTGTGTACCTGCTGGGTTACCTGCAAAACATGCACTGTGTGGGGTCCTGAGGACCGAGTTTGAGAACCTGTGCTTTAGATAAATATGTCTGAACGTTGTTCACATACATACGATAGGGTTTTCCCTGCCCGCCGACAGGCTCACGATATATCGGCCGTTCACTCGAAAGGTCGATATATGGCCTAGTGCGTACCCAGCTTTAGTAAATAAACCCCCAGGACCTAAAAGTGTATATATATTAATGATTTTTTTCATTTTTAACATCAGTTGTTACGGCTACGATCTGTCCACTGTATTACAGTATTAGCACTCCAGGATAAGGATAATAAAATATGAATGATTCAATAAAGAGCATTTTGTTAAATGATGTTCAGTTGGTTCTAATTTTGACATTTATAGTGGTTTTAAACATCAATGGGCAAAAAGTAGAAGATAACAGTAAGACATGTAAAAAGGAACAGCAGTAAGACTTAAGGCCCATACACTGAGCGATTTTGAGCTGAAAGCAGCTCACTTTTGGTGTGTTGAGCTGCTTTCAGCTAGAAGCCGCAGTGTGTATGGACAAGCGGTGAGCGCTGATGCGCGCTCCCGCTTCATCGCCAGCGGCCGCCGTTCATCTACTGGTATTACCAGTAGATGAACGACTGGGTAAGCGGCTTTCCATAGCGTCCTGCTATGGAAAGCCGCTCATCCCCGCTGACATCGCTGGGCAGGGGGAAAAGCGCTCAGTGTGTATGCACCAAGCGCTTTTCAGCCCAGCGATGTCAGCGATCATCGCTCTGCATACACGTGTGTATGTACCTTTAAGGTGCATACACTTACCGAGAAAATGAGCGACATCGCTCATTTTCACCCTTCCTGAGCGGCATCGCTCATTTTCTCTCATCAAGTGTGTATGCCGCCGGCGACTCATCGATGCACGGTTAAGTAACGACCTTTGCTGTCGGCCATGCAGGCAGCTCAATCTGGACTGACTTCCAGGAGCTGCCTGCACGGCCCGCCGCTGTGTGACGTCACTGAGTGATATCGCTAAGTGTGCATACCCTGCCGAACGGCCCAGGAGGGCGAAACACTAGGCGATGTTGCTCATAGAGCACTTCGCCTAGTCTGTACCCACCGTAACAGTATATGAGAATTTGTGTACAATAGCAATGTAAATACCAAGCAGTGAATCAGAATATAAGTTGTTACAGGATTTAGATTGTATATTCCTTATAATACTCATTTGCTAAATAACCACTTGAGTGGTTACCAGAGATCAATGCAGGTACTAGTTACAAAATATTCTAGATTGACAAACTTACAATACACAAGGGATGCCAAACAGAATAGAACCTTAGAACAGTATGTATGGCATTATGGCCATCAGAAGGCACAGTAGCAGCAGAAGCATACTATAACATATTACAGCAGGGAGGTATGACATAAGAGATATACAAGAGGAGTAACAGTACAGATAATACAGTAGAGTATGGAGAAGTACAGACAAGGACCTATGACCTGTAAGTACCAGTGTATGTAGTGACAGGGAGTAATGACGTATGAGAAAAACCAGCTCAATAGGGAAGTATGATATATGAAAAGTTACAGGACAGGTATAACAGTATTATAGTATAGCCGAGATGTGTGACATATGAGCAGCAGCAGGACAGGTATTACATTAGTATGATAGCAGGAAGAGGCAGACAGAGATCTAAGACCTGTAAGTAAGTACCGCTGTATATAGTGACAGGTGAAGGCTCCCATTAACACCACGGAGGGCGCTCCCAGCTCCTGCTGTGTAGAAATATAATAAAGAGCTATAAGCAGAGAGGGCAGCTCCTGCAAGAACCAAGCCAGGCGCACGGGCACCGGGGGGCCAAACACCGAGCTGGAATAGCGCCCATAGGGCACCCGTATAAATCTTAGCAGTACAAAGGAGAGAACCCCCATGAGGACCATCACCAGAGACAGGAGCTCCAGCAAGCGCCGCTCATCAGCTAGTAATTTGGACAGCGCCATAGTGCCGGCTGCTGCTCCTGCAAGCTGCCCAGCCAAGTGATGAATGCTGGTGGTAAATGAGCTGAGCTCCTCTCCCCTCCTCCGGCTCCAACTGAAACAAGAAAGACCTGCTGACGTAACATCAGGCGCTAGGCGGACACTGCGTCCGGGTCACATTACAGGTTGTCCTGAAAATTTGTAACGATTTCACCCGGGATACCATCGATGGAGCAGATAGATGAACCATCGAAAGTTTCTGCCACGGAATTCCCACACATGGGAAGAAGAGACTTCATACCTTCCTACTGTCCCTTACCCTCCAACTGTACCTTTTTGGCAGGTACAATAATTTTTTTTTATGGTCTGTACCGATTTTTGGCTCTCCGAACTTCCATTGAAAGTATAGGGAAAGGGGCGTAACCATGCCTCCTTTACCTGTGGCCACGCCCCTTTTCGAATTTGTACCAATTTGTATATGTAAAATGTTGGAGGGTATGCTGTCCTGATTGTTGCTGCAAGACAGCCCAGTTGGTTTTTTTTTGTTTGTTTTTTTATTGAAATTTTTTCAATAATAAAACATACATTAAAGGATTGATCTCCATGGTAATGTCAAATATAGGCACATGTTTCACAACCTAGTGGAGGTCAAATAATGTTGACCTAGACACCCTGTCGACCTAGTTACTGTCGACCAATAGTGGTCGACCTAGACACCCTGTTGACCTAGTTACTGTCGACTTTCGATCCGGATCCCGATGGTCTATAGTATAGGCTGTATTAAACATATTAACATAATATAAATAAGTGGCCAGGAAAAGGTTAAATATACTATAATAAATAAATATACAAATATAATAGAACCAGTACTGCACTTTCTAAGCACACATTCTCCCACATCATGGTAAGGCACCTGTCTCTTCTTCCTGGTAGCTACTCTCTGGTCCAGGTCACTGATTGAAGACTCACATCCACACACACCGCAATTTGGTAGAAGCTGCTACCACTGGGCACTTGCAACAACTATGCTCTGTCCCTTAAACTGTATGATGTGGTGGCAGCTCTAGTAATCATATTATATACCATTACTATTGTTGTCATAATTTGAGCCACTTGCCAAGAGGAGGGAGGTTTCTGGGCAATCGGAAACCCCCCTGCGTTTGCCTATGCTCCAATCTAGGGGGCAACCGATAAATCCATTGAGTCAAAATAGCTTTCTTTGCTAGTGTGAGAAAAAGGAGAAGGTGAAGGGATTCTGTGGGTAGGCCCCAATCAGAAAATTGTAAACCCAGAAGGGCAATAGGTGATAAAGAAAGGTGTAGTTTAAATTTAGTATTAATATAACATAAGACCTTATTCCAAAATCGTTGTATCTTGGGGCAATGCCAAAAGGCATGCATCAGGGTGGCGTTAGGTGCGCGGCATTTGAGACAGTGTCCGGACTCTGAGGGCACGGTTAAGGAATTTTATATGGATTTCCTAGAGGTCTGAAGAGTGTAGTGCAGGCATTCCCAACCACGGTCCTTAAGGCACACCAACAGTGCAGGTTTTAGTGATATCCAGGCTGCAGCACAGATGGTTAAATCAAAATAACTGAGCTGCTAATTAAGTTACCTGTGCCGAAGTCTGTATATCACTAAAACCTGCACTGTTAGTGTGCCTTGAGGACCGTGGTTGGGAATGCCTGGTGTAGAGCTTTGAAAATATTCGGTAAAGGACGGAAAAAATCAGCTAAAGACCCCCGGTAAAGAAAGGTCTACCTTCCATTTTTCAAATACCGAGTGCCATACCTTGTCAATCTTTATAGGGATAAGGTCCCAATATAATAATTTAGTTTTATAAGGTGTTTTGGAGATCCGTATGAATAAGGAGGTGAGAGGGTCAGAGCCACAGGTATTGAGCAGAGCCACAGGTAAGGACTGAACATGATGTCTAACTTGGAGGTACATAAAGAATTCCGATCGAAGTACACCATACCTCTCCATAAGACCAGAAAAGGAGTACATTACTCCACCCGAATCAAACACATCCGTAATACTACTGATTCCCTTAGTTCGCCACAGTGCAAATTTTGTATTCTCCAAAGGAGGAGTAAAACAAGGGTTTCCACATGGAGGGATAAAGTCAGAGCGGTTATAATTTTCGGTGCATTGCATTATTAATCGCTTTCCAAGCTACATAAGAGTCCCGAAACAACAAATTGTCTTTCGCTAGTGGAGGTAATAATAAGATTTTAAACCTAGCGGTAAATCTTTTTCTCGTAGTCCGTAGAGGATGCTGGGACTCCGTAAGGACCATGGGTATAGACGGGCTCCGCAGGAGACATGGGCACTTTAAGAAAGACTTTAGCTCTGGGTGTGCACTGGCTCCTCCCTCTATGCCCCTCCTCCAGACCTCAGTTAGAGAAACTGTGCCCAGAGGAGATGGACAGTACGAGGAAAGGATTTTAGTTAATCCAAGGGCAAGATTCATACCAGCCACACCAATCACACCGTATAACTTGTGTTAAACTAACCAGTTAACAGTATGAAAAACAACATAGTTTCAGTCCAAAACCGATGAAACTATAACACAACCCTTATTTAAGCAATAACTATATACAAGTCTTGCAGAAGTAGTCCGCACTTGGGACGGGCGCCCAGCATCCTCTACGGACTACGAGAAAAAGATTTACCGGTAGGTTTAAAATCTTATTTTCTCTAACGTCCTAGAGGATGCTGGGACTCCGTAAGGACCATGGGGATTATACCAAAGCTCCCAAACGGGCGGGAGAGTGCAGATGACTCTGTAGCACCGATTGAGCAAACATGAGGTCCCACTCAGCCAGGGTATCAAACTTAAAAAACTTTGCAAAGGTGTTTGACCCCGACCAAGTAGCAGCTCGGCACAGCTGTAATGCTGAGACCCCTCGGGCAGCCGCCCAAGACGAGCCCACCTTCCTAGTGGAATGGGTCTTAACCGATTTTGGTAACGGCAATCCTGCCGTAGAATGCACTTGCTGGATCGTGTTACAGATCCAGCGAGCAATAGTCTGCTTTGAAGCAGGGCCGCCAACCTTGTTGGCTGCATACAGGACAAACAGTGCTTCTGTTTTTCTGATCCTAGCCGTTCTGGCCACGTAAATTTTCAAAGCCCTGACCACATCAAGGGACTCGGAATCCTCCAAGTCACGAGTAGCCACAGGCACGACAATAGGTTGGTTCATCTGAAAGAATGAGACCACCTTAGGTAGGAATTGAGGACGGGTCCGCAATTCCGCTCTATCCATATGGAAAACCAGATAGGGGCTTTTATGTGATAAAGCCGCCAATTCCGAAACTCGCCTAGCCGAAGCCAAGGCTAACAACATGACCACCTTCCAAGTGAGATATTTTAACTCCACCGTTTTAAGTGGTTCAAAACAATGCGACATAAGGAAACTTAACACCACGTTAAGGTCCCAAGGTGCCACCGGAGGTACAAAAGGAGGCTGAATATGCAGCACTCCCTTTACATAAGTCTGTTCTTCAGGTAGAGAGGCCAATTCCTTTTGAAAGAAAATGGATAAGGCCGAATTCTGAACTTTTATGGAGGCTAATTTTAGGCCCAAATTCACTCCAGTTTGCAGGAAGTGAAGGAGACGACCCAGATGGAATTCCTCAGTAGGTGTCACAACTGAGGGCCTGAGCTGACGGAAGGCAGCCTCAGTTGTAGGGGCTGAGATGTACCGGAACCTGGGAGGTTGTATCAGACCCCTGGACATGTAAGTAACATGAAGAGAAACCGCCCGAAGGCATGACCACGACAACTTGAGTAAAAGTCAATGATATTTATTTATGACAAACTCCATGCATCACAGTAGCAGTAAAAAGAAACATAAAAATCAGCAGAGAAATAATAATACAGTTCCTGGGTACTACAGGGTGGCAGGGACCACAGAGCTCTGGTGGTATGAGACAGTTCTTATTATCTGCAAGTTGGAAAGTCCTTACCAGGCTCAACTGTAGCAATGAGGAAAGCCCAGGGTCGTACCAGCTGGTGTTCCAGGGAATGCTGGACTGCTGTAGATAAAATGCTGCTGTGGGTACTGGTTAGAACCAGACAGGTGTTGGCACGGAGTGGATACTGGCTGGAACCAGTTAAATAATAAATAAAGCTTGAGAGCGATGCAATATAGATGAAATGTAGAATTTGAGAGCGGAGAAATAATAATACCGGTGGAGAGTGGTAAACTGCAGAAAGGACACCGGCCCTTTAAGAGAAGCTGTACACTGCTGGAAGCTGAGCTGGAAGCAGTTGATGTTGTAGCTGGAAACAGGTGAGTCCAGAATGGATCGGAGAGTCAGGCTACACCGCAGGTGGAATGCTGGTGCGGGTCTCTATAGCAGAAGTCTGGAGACAGGAGCTGGAACCTGGAAGACAATCACAGGAGAGAGACAAACTGGAACTAGGTTTGACAACCAAAGCACTGACGCCTTCCTTGCTCAGGCACAACCTATTTATACCTGCAGCAAGGAAGGCATTGGCTAGGTAATTATGCAAATTAATAATACTGACAACGGATTGGTAGGAAAGATCAGCTGACAGAATCCAAGATGGCTGCGCCCATGCAGACACTTGGAGGGAAGTTTGGATTGTAATCCATGTGGTCTGGAAAACAGTAATGGCGGCGCCGGCCACCGGAGACAGGAGACGCCAGGCTGACAGATGCACATCCGACCACGCGGACACAGCGGAGGCCGCGGCTGACGTAATCGCCACTCTGAATGCAGAAGCTCAGGGACGGCGGCGGAGGCCGCGGGAGACGCCATGCCAGATGTATAAGGCGTTACTGTGACTGCGTCCAGAGAGACAGGAGAGGATGCGGGAATGTGCACATCAGGATAACAGATGGGATCCGGTCCTGGAGCGCTGAGCCAGCCTTAGGAGGCATCTGATAGGTAAGAAATGGCATCCAGATACCCGGATCGTGACAGCACCCCCCCCTTTAGGAGTGGCCCCAGGACACTTCTTTGGCTTTTGAGGAAACTTGGAATGGAATCTCCGGACCAAGGCAGGAGCATGGACATCAGAAGCATTGGTCCATGAACGTTCCTCAGGGCCATAACCCTTCCAGTCAATTAGATACTGAAGTTGACCGTAACGGTGACGTGAGTCCAGGATCTTGGCTACTTCATACTCAACGCCTCGTTGAGTTTGGACTTTCGGAGTTGGAGGAAGTGAGGAATGAAACCGATTCAAGATTAGCGGTTTCAACAGGGAAACATGGAATGTCCTGGGTATTTTTAAGAAGGGAGGCAACTGGAGTCTGTAAGCAACAGGATTGATGACTTGATCAATTTTAAAAGGACCGATGTAGCGAGGTGCAAACTTCATACTGGGAACTCTTAACCTCAAATTCTTCGTGGATAACCATACCCGATCACCCACCTTGAGAGCAGGAACTGCTCGACGCTTCTTATCCGCAAACTTCTTGTACCTGAACGATGCCTTGAGCAGAGCTGATCGTACGCTCTTCCAGATATTGGCAAACTGATGCAAGGTGATATCCACTGCGGGAACAGAAGTTGCTGGAAGCGGTTGGAACTCAGGGACTTTAGGGTGGAATCCAAAGTTGGTGAAGAATGGTGTTGAAGAAGATGAAGAATGATACTGGTTGTTATGACAGAACTCGGCCCAGGGAAGTAATTGAACCCAGTCATCTTGAGAGGAGGACACATAGATGCGGAGGAAGGACTCCAAGTCCTGATTCACCCTCTCAGTTTGACCATTGGTCTGAGGATGGTAAGCCGTGGAAAACTTTAGCTTGACTTGGAGGACTTGACATAAACTTCGCCAGAATTTGGCTGTGAATTGAACTCCTCGATCTGAGATAATTTCTTCTGGAAGACCGTGGAGTCGAAAGATCTCTTGTATGAATACTTGAGCCAACTTGGAAGCTGACGGAAGACCGGTAAGAGGAATGAAGTGTGCCATCTTGGTGAACCGGTCAACTACCACCCAGATGGTATTAAACTTGTTGCACATGGGCAAATCTGTAATAAAATCCATCGACAAATGGGTCCATGGTCGACGGGGAACAGATAGTGGAACCAGTTGCCCCGCAGGCGACTGGCGGGATACTTTATGTTGAGCACACTTTGGGCAAGATGCAATAAACTCCAAAACGTCCTTTTTCAGAGTTGGCCACCAATAGGACCTAGAGATAAACTCCAGGGTTTTTTGGATACCTGTATGTCCGGCAAAGCGGGAAGCATGGGCCCAATGCATGAGCTTCTTCCTTAGTGTCGGCTTCACAAAACTTTTCCCTGATGGGGGCGTAGAGTCCATCCCTACCGTGGAGAATGCCAAAGGATTTATAATAGGATGCTTGTCTGAAGACTCTGACTCATTTTCTTGCTCCCATGAGCGGGAAAGGGCATCGGCCTTGCGATTCTGAGAGCCCGGACAGAACTGGAGTTTAAAGTCGAACCTGGAAAAGAAAAGTGCCCATCTGGCCTGACGAGGGTTGAGACATTGTGCGCCTTTCAGATATAGAAGGTTCTTGTGGTCTGTAAGGATGGTGATTGAATGAGAAGCTCCCTCCAACAGATATCTCCACTCCTCTAGAGCGAGCTTGATGGCTAGCAACTCCTGGTCGCCAATGGCATAGTTGCGCTCCGCTGGGGAGAACTTCCGTGAGAAGAAACTGCAAGGATGTAAATGGCCATCTTTAGCCCTCTGAGATAACACCGCTCCTACTCCAACGGAGGAGGCATCCACCTCTAAGATGAAAGGAGAGTCGATGTCAGGCTGTTTCAGGACAGGCGCAGAGATGAACCTCTGTTTTAAAAGATGAAAAGCTTGCATGGCTTCTTCAGACCACTTGGACGGGTTAGCACCCTTCTTGGTGAAATCAGTAATAGGCGCCACAATGGTGGAAAAGTCTCGTATAAACTTTCGGTAATAATTGGCGAACCCTAAGAACCTCTGGACCCCTTTGAGGGTTAAGGGTACCGGCCAATTCTGGATTGCTTGTAGTTTCTCAGGTTCCATCTCTAGTCCGGAACCGGACACAATGTACCCTAGAAACGGAATGGACTTGACTTCAAAGACGCATTTCTCTAATTTGCAATAGAGATGATTGACACGGAGATGGGACAGAACCTCCTTTACCCAAAAACGATGTTCCTCTAAATTGTTGGCAAAAATGAGGATATCATCTAGATAGACCACGACATGACGGTATAGAATGTCTCTGAAAATCTCATTGACGAAATGCTGGAAGACAGCTGGAGCATTGCTCAATCCGAAGGGCATGACGAGGTACTCATAATGTCCGTCACGGGTGTTAAATGCGGTCTTCCACTCGTCACCCTCACGGATCCGGATGAGATTGTATGCACCTCTCAAGTCCAGCTTTGTAAAGATGGTAGCTCCGCTAACTCTGTCAAAGAGCTCAGTAATCAGGGGTAAAGGATAGCGGTTCTTGATGGTAATGTCGTTCAAACCTCTGTAGTCGATGCACGGCCGCAGACCACCATCTTTCTTTTTTACAAAAAAGAAGCCTGCGCCGGCTGGAGAAGAAGAAGGTCGAATGAACCCCTTTGCTAGGTTCTCTTTAATGTATTCCTCCATAGAATGCGTCTCAGGCAGAGACAACGGATAAGTTCGGCCTCGAGGTGGAACCTTCCCTGGAACGAGATCAATCGGGCAGTCCCATTCTCTATGAGGAGGAAGGATATCAGCAGAAGCTTTACTGAACACATCCGTGAAATCTTGATATGGAGGAGGTGGAACATCAGACGACCTGGGGGAGGAAGAACAGACAGGCAACACTTTAAACAAACATGTCTCAGCACAGGAGGGACCCCATGCCAGAATTTGCGTAGTCGTCCAATCAATTGTAGGATTGTGAAGACGGAGCCATGGAAGGCCCAGGACCACAGGATGTGTGGCTCTTGGAATCACTAAAAGTGAAATAAGTTCGGAATGAAGAACTCCCACTCTCAGACGAACTGGTAGAGTCCTTAGAGCAATAACTGTATCAAAAATTTTACTGCCATCCACGGCAGTTAAGGAAAAGGAGGAAGGAAGTCTCTCGGTGGGTAGGGACCACCGTTTAACATAGGCTTCGGTAATAAAGTTCCCAGCTGCTCCGGAATCCAGGAGGGCAATGACGTTCTGATAACGTTGAGCAACTTGAAGCGAGACTGGGAGATTACAATCTTGAGGAGATGGAGAGGAGATCATTACTCCTAGCCGGCCCTCTCCTTGGCGAGCTAGGATTTGGAGTTTCCCGGACGTTTGGGACAGGCATTAATAGTGTGAGACGGAGCTGCACAATACAGACAGAGAGACTCAGAGAGACGTCTTCGGCGCTCAGCAGGAGTTAAACGGGAACGGCCAATTTGCATGGGTTCATCTTTAGTTGGTGACAGTTGGCGAGGAGGAGGAGCAGAAGATTTTGGAGCAGATGATCTTCCACGCTCAGTTGCTCTCTCTCTGAAACGTAAGTCAACTTTCGTACAAAGTGAGATTAGCTCATCTAACTTGGAGGGTAAGTCTCTGGTAGCTAACTCATCTTTAATACGCTCGGATAAACCATGCCAGAATGCAGCATACAGGGCCTCGTCGTTCCATGCCAGTTCAGATGCCAGAATCTGGAACTGTATAAGATATTGTCCTACAGTACGTGATCCCTGGCGTAAACGGAGAATCTCAGACGAAGCTGAAGTTACCCGGCCTGGCTCGTCGAAGATGCGCCTGAATGTTGACACGAATGCGGTGTAAGAAGACAGCAGGGTGTCGGACCTCTCCCATAACGGTGATGCCCAGTCGAGGGCTGAGCCACTGAGAAGAGAGATGATGTAGGCAATTTTTGTACGGTCACTGGGAAAATTGCCAGGTTGTAGCTCAAACTGAATCTCACACTGGTTGAGAAATCCCCTGCAGAATCTAGGAGATCCGTCAAATTTTGCTGGCGTTGGAAGATGAAGACGTGGAGCAGAAACGGGTAAGGTGGGTGGGGTTATAGTTGGAGTCACTGTGGTTGACGCCCCAGATGCGCCTGATCCACGGAAAGTTGTCTGAATCCCATCCAGCCGAGTAGAGAGATCCTGGAGACAGCGGATGATGTGGCCCTGTGCAGCCTCCTGATGTTCAAGTCGGGCTGCCAGTTCTTGCATCGGCCTGGCCGCTTGATCCTGGTCTCCGGCTGGATTCATTTGGTCAGTGCTTACTGTCACAACTGAGGGCCTGAGCTGACGGAAGGCAGCCTCAGTTGTAGGGGCTGAGATGTACCGGAACCTGGGAGGTTGTATCAGACCCCTGGACATGTAAGTAACATGAAGAGAAACCGCCCGAAGGCATGACCACGACAACTTGAGTAAAAGTCAATGATATTTATTTATGACAAACTCCATGCATCACAGTAGCAGTAAAAAGAAACATAAAAATCAGCAGAGAAATAATAATACAGTTCCTGGGTACTACAGGGTGGCAGGGACCACAGAGCTCTGGTGGTATGAGACAGTTCTTATTATCTGCAAGTTGGAAAGTCCTTACCAGGCTCAACTGTAGCAATGAGGAAAGCCCAGGGTCGTACCAGCTGGTGTTCCAGGGAATGCTGGACTGCTGTAGATAAAATGCTGCTGTGGGTACTGGTTAGAACCAGACAGGTGTTGGCACGGAGTGGATACTGGCTGGAACCAGTTAAATAATAAATAAAGCTTGAGAGCGATGCAATATAGATGAAATGTAGAATTTGAGAGCGGAGAAATAATAATACCGGTGGAGAGTGGTAAACTGCAGAAAGGACACCGGCCCTTTAAGAGAAGCTGTACACTGCTGGAAGCTGAGCTGGAAGCAGGTGATGTTGTAGCTGGAAACAGGTGAGTCCAGAATGGATCGGAGAGTCAGGCTACACCGCAGGTGGAATGCTGGTGCGGGTCTCTATAGCAGAAGTCTGGAGACAGGAGCTGGAACCTGGAAGACAATCACAGGAGAGAGACAAACTGGAACTAGGTTTGACAACCAAAGCACTGACGCCTTCCTTGCTCAGGCACAACCTATTTATACCTGCAGCAAGGAAGGCATTGGCTAGGCAATTATGCAAATTAATAATACTGACAACGGATTGGTAGGAAAGATCAGCTGACAGAATCCAAGATGGCTGCGCCCATGCAGGCACTTGGAGGGAAGTTTGGATTGTAATCCATGTGGTCTGGAAAACAGTAATGGCGGCGCCGGCCACCGGAGACAGGAGACGCCAGGCTGACAGATGCACATCCGACCACGCGGACACAGCGGAGGCCGCGGCTGACGTAATCGCCACTCTGAATGCAGAAGCTCAGGGACGGCGGCGGAGGCCGCGGGAGACGCCATGCCAGATGTATAAGGCGTTACTGTGACTGCGTCCAGAGAGACAGGAGAGGATGCGGGAATGTGCACATCAGGATAACAGATGGGATCCGGTCCTGGAGCGCTGAGCCAGCCTTAGGAGGCATCTGATAGGTAAGAAATGGCATCCAGATACCCGGATCGTGACAGCACCCCCCCCTTTAGGAGTGGCCCCAGGACACTTCTTTGGCTTTTGAGGAAACTTGGAATGGAATCTCCGGACCAAGGCAGGAGCATGGACATCAGAAGCATTGGTCCATGAACGTTCCTCAGGGCCATAACCCTTCCAGTCAATTAGATACTGAAGTTGACCGTAACGGTGACGTGAGTCCAGGATCTTGGCTACTTCATACTCAACGCCTCGTTGAGTTTGGACTTTCGGAGTTGGAGGAAGTGAGGAATGAAACCGATTCAAGATTAGCGGTTTCAACAGGGAAACATGGAATGTCCTGGGTATTTTTAAGAAGGGAGGCAACTGGAGTCTGTAAGCAACAGGATTGATGACTTGATCAATTTTAAAAGGACCGATGTAGCGAGGTGCAAACTTCATACTGGGAACTCTTAACCTCAAATTCTTCGTGGATAACCATACCCGATCACCCACCTTGAGAGCAGGAACTGCTCGACGCTTCTTATCCGCAAACTTCTTGTACCTGAACGATGCCTTGAGCAGAGCTGATCGTACGCTCTTCCAGATATTGGCAAACTGATGCAAGGTGATATCCACTGCGGGAACAGAAGTTGCTGGAAGCGGTTGGAACTCAGGGACTTTAGGGTGGAATCCAAAGTTGGTGAAGAATGGTGTTGAAGAAGATGAAGAATGATACTGGTTGTTATGACAGAACTCGGCCCAGGGAAGTAATTGAACCCAGTCATCTTGAGAGGAGGACACATAGATGCGGAGGAAGGACTCCAAGTCCTGATTCACCCTCTCAGTTTGACCATTGGTCTGAGGATGGTAAGCCGTGGAAAACTTTAGCTTGACTTGGAGGACTTGACATAAACTTCGCCAGAATTTGGCTGTGAATTGAACTCCTCGATCTGAGATAATTTCTTCTGGAAGACCGTGGAGTCGAAAGATCTCTTGTATGAATACTTGAGCCAACTTGGAAGCTGACGGAAGACCGGTAAGAGGAATGAAGTGTGCCATCTTGGTGAACCGGTCAACTACCACCCAGATGGTATTAAACTTGTTGCACATGGGCAAATCTGTAATAAAATCCATCGACAAATGGGTCCATGGTCGACGGGGAACAGATAGTGGAACCAGTTGCCCCGCAGGCGACTGGCGGGATACTTTATGTTGAGCACACTTTGGGCAAGATGCAATAAACTCCAAAACGTCCTTTTTCAGAGTTGGCCACCAATAGGACCTAGAGATAAACTCCAGGGTTTTTTGGATACCTGTATGTCCGGCAAAGCGGGAAGCATGGGCCCAATGCATGAGCTTCTTCCTTAGTGTCGGCTTCACAAAACTTTTCCCTGATGGGGGCGTAGAGTCCATCCCTACCGTGGAGAATGCCAAAGGATTTATAATAGGATGCTTGTCTGAAGACTCTGACTCATTTTCTTGCTCCCATGAGCGGGAAAGGGCATCGGCCTTGCGATTCTGAGAGCCCGGACAGAACTGGAGTTTAAAGTCGAACCTGGAAAAGAAAAGTGCCCATCTGGCCTGACGAGGGTTGAGACATTGTGCGCCTTTCAGATATAGAAGGTTCTTGTGGTCTGTAAGGATGGTGATTGAATGAGAAGCTCCCTCCAACAGATATCTCCACTCCTCTAGAGCGAGCTTGATGGCTAGCAACTCCTGGTCGCCAATGGCATAGTTGCGCTCCGCTGGGGAGAACTTCCGTGAGAAGAAACTGCAAGGATGTAAATGGCCATCTTTAGCCCTCTGAGATAACACCGCTCCTACTCCAACGGAGGAGGCATCCACCTCTAAGATGAAAGGAGAGTCGATGTCAGGCTGTTTCAGGACAGGCGCAGAGATGAACCTCTGTTTTAAAAGATGAAAAGCTTGCATGGCTTCTTCAGACCACTTGGACGGGTTAGCACCCTTCTTGGTGAAATCAGTAATAGGCGCCACAATGGTGGAAAAGTCTCGTATAAACTTTCGGTAATAATTGGCGAACCCTAAGAACCTCTGGACCCCTTTGAGGGTTAAGGGTACCGGCCAATTCTGGATTGCTTGTAGTTTCTCAGGATCCATCTCTAGTCCGGAACCGGACACAATGTACCCTAGAAACGGAATGGACTTGACTTCAAAGACGCATTTCTCTAATTTGCAATAGAGATGATTGACACGGAGATGGGACAGAACCTCCTTTACCCAAAAACGATGTTCCTCTAAATTGTTGGCAAAAATGAGGATATCATCTAGATAGACCACGACATGACGGTATAGAATGTCTCTGAAAATCTCATTGACGAAATGCTGGAAGACAGCTGGAGCATTGCTCAATCCGAAGGGCATGACGAGGTACTCATAATGTCCGTCACGGGTGTTAAATGCGGTCTTCCACTCGTCACCCTCACGGATCCGGATGAGATTGTATGCACCTCTCAAGTCCAGCTTTGTAAAGATGGTAGCTCCGCTAACTCTGTCAAAGAGCTCAGTAATCAGGGGTAAAGGATAGCGGTTCTTGATGGTAATGTCGTTCAAACCTCTGTAGTCGATGCACGGCCGCAGACCACCATCTTTCTTTTTTACAAAAAAGAAGCCTGCGCCGGCTGGAGAAGAAGAAGGTCGAATGAACCCCTTTGCTAGGTTCTCTTTAATGTATTCCTCCATAGAATGCGTCTCAGGCAGAGACAACGGATAAGTTCGGCCTCGAGGTGGAACCTTCCCTGGAACGAGATCAATCGGGCAGTCCCATTCTCTATGAGGAGGAAGGATATCAGCAGAAGCTTTACTGAACACATCCGTGAAATCTTGATATGGAGGAGGTGGAACATCAGACGACCTGGGGGAGGAAGAACAGACAGGCAACACTTTAAACAAACATGTCTCAGCACAGGAGGGACCCCATGCCAGAATTTGCGTAGTCGTCCAATCAATTGTAGGATTGTGAAGACGGAGCCATGGAAGGCCCAGGACCACAGGATGTGTGGCTCTTGGAATCACTAAAAGTGAAATAAGTTCGGAATGAAGAACTCCCACTCTCAGACGAACTGGTAGAGTCCTTAGAGCAATAACTGTATCAAAAATTTTACTGCCATCCACGGCAGTTAAGGAAAAGGAGGAAGGAAGTCTCTCGGTGGGTAGGGACCACCGTTTAACATAGGCTTCGGTAATAAAGTTCCCAGCTGCTCCGGAATCCAGGAGGGCAATGACGTTCTGATAACGTTGAGCAACTTGAAGCGAGACTGGGAGATTACAATCTTGAGGAGATGGAGAGGAGATCATTACTCCTAGCCGGCCCTCTCCTTGGCGAGCTAGGATTTGGAGTTTCCCGGACGTTTGGGACAGGCATTAATAGTGTGAGACGGAGCTGCACAATACAGACAGAGAGACTCAGAGAGACGTCTTCGGCGCTCAGCAGGAGTTAAACGGGAACGGCCAATTTGCATGGGTTCATCTTTAGTTGGTGACAGTTGGCGAGGAGGAGGAGCAGAAGATTTTGGAGCAGATGATCTTCCACGCTCAGTTGCTCTCTCTCTGAAACGTAAGTCAACTTTCGTACAAAGTGAGATTAGCTCATCTAACTTGGAGGGTAAGTCTCTGGTAGCTAACTCATCTTTAATACGCTCGGATAAACCATGCCAGAATGCAGCATACAGGGCCTCGTCGTTCCATGCCAGTTCAGATGCCAGAATCTGGAACTGTATAAGATATTGTCCTACAGTACGTGATCCCTGGCGTAAACGGAGAATCTCAGACGAAGCTGAAGTTACCCGGCCTGGCTCGTCGAAGATGCGCCTGAATGTTGACACGAATGCGGTGTAAGAAGACAGCAGGGTGTCGGACCTCTCCCATAACGGTGATGCCCAGTCGAGGGCTGAGCCACTGAGAAGAGAGATGATGTAGGCAATTTTTGTACGGTCACTGGGAAAATTGCCAGGTTGTAGCTCAAACTGAATCTCACACTGGTTGAGAAATCCCCTGCAGAATCTAGGAGATCCGTCAAATTTTGCTGGCGTTGGAAGATGAAGACGTGGAGCAGAAACGGGTAAGGTGGGTGGGGTTATAGTTGGAGTCACTGTGGTTGACGCCCCAGATGCGCCTGATCCACGGAAAGTTGTCTGAATCCCATCCAGCCGAGTAGAGAGATCCTGGAGACAGCGGATGATGTGGCCCTGTGCAGCCTCCTGATGTTCAAGTCGGGCTGCCAGTTCTTGCATCGGCCTGGCCGCTTGATCCTGGTCTCCGGCTGGATTCATTTGGTCAGTGCTTACTGTCACAACTGAGGGCCTGAGCTGATGGAAGGCAGCCTCAGTTGTAGGGGCTGAGATGTACCGGAACCTGGGAGGTTGTATCAGACCCCTGGACATGTAAGTAACATGAAGAGAAACCGCCCGAAGGCATGACCACGACAACTTGAGTAAAAGTCAATGATATTTATTTATGACAAACTCCATGCATCACAGTAGCAGTAAAAAGAAACATAAAAATCAGCAGAGAAATAATAATACAGTTCCTGGGTACTACAGGGTGGCAGGGACCACAGAGCTCTGGTGGTATGAGACAGTTCTTATTATCTGCAAGTTGGAAAGTCCTTACCAGGCTCAACTGTAGCAATGAGGAAAGCCCAGGGTCGTACCAGCTGGTGTTCCAGGGAATGCTGGACTGCTGTAGATAAAATGCTGCTGTGGGTACTGGTTAGAACCAGACAGGTGTTGGCACGGAGTGGATACTGGCTGGAACCAGTTAAATAATAAATAAAGCTTGAGAGCGATGCAATATAGATGAAATGTAGAATTTGAGAGCGGAGAAATAATAATACCGGTGGAGAGTGGTAAACTGCAGAAAGGACACCGGCCCTTTAAGAGAAGCTGTACACTGCTGGAAGCTGAGCTGGAAGCAGGTGATGTTGTAGCTGGAAACAGGTGAGTCCAGAATGGATCGGAGAGTCAGGCTACACCGCAGGTGGAATGCTGGTGCGGGTCTCTATAGCAGAAGTCTGGAGACAGGAGCTGGAACCTGGAAGACAATCACAGGAGAGAGACAAACTGGAACTAGGTTTGACAACCAAAGCACTGACGCCTTCCTTGCTCAGGCACAACCTATTTATACCTGCAGCAAGGAAGGCATTGGCTAGGCAATTATGCAAATTAATAATACTGACAACGGATTGGTAGGAAAGATCAGCTGACAGAATCCAAGATGGCTGCGCCCATGCAGGCACTTGGAGGGAAGTTTGGATTGTAATCCATGTGGTCTGGAAAACAGTAATGGCGGCGCCGGCCACCGGAGACAGGAGACGCCAGGCTGACAGATGCACATCCGACCACGCGGACACAGCGGAGGCCGCGGCTGACGTAATCGCCACTCTGAATGCAGAAGCTCAGGGACGGCGGCGGAGGCCGCGGGAGACGCCATGCCAGATGTATAAGGCGTTACTGTGACTGCGTCCAGAGAGACAGGAGAGGATGCGGGAATGTGCACATCAGGATAACAGATGGGATCCGGTCCTGGAGCGCTGAGCCAGCCTTAGGAGGCATCTGATAGGTAAGAAATGGCATCCAGATACCCGGATCGTGACAGTAGGAGCATTCCTGGCCTCACACCAAGAAACATATTTTCCCCATATTCGGTGATAATATTTTGATGTCACGTCCTTCCTAGCCTTTATTAGCGTAGGAATGACCTCATCCGGAATGCCTTTTTTCGCTAGGATCCGGCGTTCAACCGCCATGCCGTCAAACGCAGCCGCGGTAAGTCTTGGAACAGACAGTGCCCCTGCTGCAGCAGGTCCTGTCTTAGAGGAAGAGGCCACAGATCTTCTGTGAGCAAATCCTGTAGATCCGGGTACTAAGTCCTTCATGGCCAATCTGGAACAATGAGGATTGTTCTCACTCTTCTTTGTCTTATTATCCTCAACACCTTGGGTATAAGAGGAAGAGGAGGAAACACATAGACTGACCGAAACACCCACGGTGTCACCAGGGCGTCCACAGCTATCGCCTGAGGAGCTCTTGACCTGGCGCAATACATTTTTAACTTTGTGTTGAGACGGGACGCCATCATGTCTATCTGGGGCAGTTCCCACCGACCTGCGATCTGCGCGAAGACTTCCAGATGAAGTCCCCACTCTCCCGGATGCAGGTCGTGTCTGCTGAGGAAGTCTGCTTCCCAGTTGTCCACTCCCGGAATGAACACTGCTGACAGTGTGCTTACATGGTTTTCCGCCCAGCGAAGAATCCTGGTGGCTTACGCTATTGCCACCCTGCTCCTTGTGCCACCTTGGCGGTTTACATGAGCTACTGCGGTGACATTGTCTGACTGAATCAGAACTGGTTTGTCGCGAAGTAATGCCTCCGCTTGACGTAGGGCGTTGTATATGGCCCTCAACTCCAGGATGTTGATGTGGAGACAAGTCTCTAGACTCGACCAAAGACCTTGGAAAGTTCTTCCCTGTGTGACTGCTCCCCAACCTCGGAGACTTGCGCCTGTGGTCACCAGGATCCAGTCCTGAATGCCGAACCTGCGACCCTCTAGGAGGTGAGCACTCTGCAGCCACCACAGGAGAGACACCCTTGCTCTGGGGGACAGGGTGATCCTCTATTGCATTTGTAGATGTGACCCGGACCACTTGTCCAGTAGGTCCCATTGGAAGGTCCTCGCATGGAACCTGCCGAAGGGAATGGCTTCATACGATGCCACCATTTTCCTCAGGACTCGAGTGCAGTGATGCACTGACACCTGTTTTGGCTTCAATAGGTTCCTCACCAGAGTCATGAGTTCCTGAGCTTTTTCCATTGGAAGAAAAACCTTCTTCTGGTCTGTGTCCAGAATCAAGCCCAAGAAGGTCAGACGCGTCGTAGGAACCAACTGTGACTTCGGAATATTGAGAATCCAGCCGTGTTGCTGTAACACCTTCAAAGACAGAGACACGCTGTCCAGTAACTTCTCCCGAGATCTTGCTTTTATGAGGAGATCATCCAAGTATGGGATAATTGTGACCCAACGCTTGCGCAGGAGCACCATCATTGCCGCCATTACCTTGGTGAAAATACTCGGGGCCGTTGAAAGCCCAAACGGCAACGTCTGAAATTGGTAATGATAATCTTGTACAGCAAATCTCAGGAACGCCTAATGAGGAGGAAATATTGGAACATGAAGGTATGCATCCTTTATGTCCAGGGAAACCATAAAATCCCCCCCTTCCAGGCTGGCGATAACCGCCCTGAGCGATTCCATCTTGAATTTGAACCTTTTCAAGTATAGGTTCAGGGATTTTAAATTCAAAATGGGTCTGACCGAACCATCCGGTTTCGGAACCACAAACAGGGTTGAGTAATAACCCTTTCCTTGCTGCAGTAGAGGAACCTTGACCACTACCTGTTGAAGATACAATTTTTGTATTGCATTCAACACTAACTCCCTCTCTGAAAGAGCCGCAAGTAGAGCCGATTTGAAAAACCGGCGAGGAGGCACCTCTTCGAATTCCAGCTTGTATCCCTGAGAAACAATTTCTATTGCCCAGGGATCCACCTGTGAATGAACCCAGATGTGGCTGAAAAGTCGAAAACGTGACCCCACTTGAGCGGACTCCCCCAGGGATGCCCCAGCGTCATGCGGTGGATTTTGCAGAGGCAGGGGAGGACTGCTGTTCCTGGGAACTAACTGTGTGCAGCTTTTTTCCTCTGCCCTTACCTCTGGCAAGAAAGGACGATCCTCGTACTATTTTGCTTTTATTCGAACGAAAGGACTGCATTTGATAATGAGGCGCTTTCTTAGGCTGTGAGGGAACATAAGGTAAAAAATTCGATTTACCTGCCGTAGCTGTGGAGATGAGGTCCGAGAGGCCTTCTCCAAATAACTCCTCACCTTTGTAAGGCAAAAACTCCATATGCCTCTTTGAGTCGGCATCACCCGTCCACTGTCGGGTCCATAAGACTCGCCTAGCAGAAACAGACATAGCGTTTATACTGGAACTTAGCAAACAAATGTCTCTTTGAGCATCCCTCATATATAACGCAGCATCTTTTATATGCCCTAGGGTCATTAAAATGGTATCCTTATCTAGGGTCTCAATTTCCGTAGATAAGGAGTCTGTCCATGCTGCGACAGCACTACAAACCCAGGCAGACGCCATTGCCGGTCTAAGAATTGTACCTGAATGTGTGTAAATGGACTTCATGGTAACCTCCTGTCTGCGATCAGCAGCATCCTTGAGGGTAGCCGTATCTTGGGATGGCAGCATTATCTTCTTTGATAAACATGTTAAAGCCTTGTCCACCTTAGTTGAAGACTCCCATCGTATCCTATCCGTTTGCGGGAAAGGATACGCCTTAAGAATCCTTTTGGGAATCTGCAGCCTCTTGTCTGGAGATTCCCAAGCCTTTTCGCACAGCTCGCTCAGCTCATACGAGGATGGAAAAGTGACCTCAGGCTTTTTCTCTTTATACATGTGAACCCTCTTGTCAGGGACAGGGGGTTCCTCTGTGATATGCAAAACATCTTTTATTGCAATAATCATATATCGAATGCCCTTAGCCACTTTTGGATGTAATTTTGCCTCCTCATAGTCGACAATGGAGTCTGAATCCGTGTCGGTATCGGTGTCCATTATTTGGGACAATGTGCGCTTCTGAGAGCCGGAAGGTCCCGGTGACACAGGGACAGGCATGGTCTGACTACCTGACTGTTCCCTAGCCTCAGCCTTGTCTAATCTCTTGTGTAATAAATTTACACTAGCACTCAAGGCATTCCACATCTCCATCCAGTCCGGTGTCGGCGCTGCCGACAGAGATCTGACATTCATACACTCCCTCTCCTCCTTAGGAGAGCCTTCCACTTCATACATGTCGACACACGCGTACCGACACACCCCACACACACAAGGAAACTCTTATCTGAAGACAGTTCCCCACTAGGCCATTTGGAGAGACAGAGAGAGAGTATGCCAGCACACACCCCAGCAATAGCGCACAGCTGCAGTGCTGTGCGTTACCTCAGTGAAGATCACGAAATCTTCTGCCGCCTTTGAAGCCTTCTTACTTCTCATACTCACCCGGCTTCTATCTTCTGGCTCTGCGAGGAGGACGGCGGGGCAGCTCTGGGACGAACTCCAGGGTGAGACCTGTGTTCCGACTGCCTCTGGAGCTAATGGTGTCCAGTAGCCTTAGAAACAGGACCTTGAAACTCAGAGAAGTAGGGCTGTTTCTCTCTCCTCAGTCCCACGATGCAGGGAGTCTGTTGCCAGCAGTGCTCCCTGAAAATAAAAAACCTAATTAAAATACTTTCTTAGCAGGAAACTCAGGAGAGCTCCCTGTAGTGCACCCATCTCCTCTGGGCACAGTATCAAACTGAGGTCTGGAGGAGGGGCATAGAGGGAGGAGCCAGTGCACACCCAGAGCCAAAGTCTTTCTTAAAGTGCCCATGTCTCCTGCGGAGCCCGTCTATCCCCATGGTCCTTACGGAGTCCCAGCATCCTCTAGGACGTTAGAGAAAAAGGAGTTGGGGTATGTAGTAAGGCCATCAAGTCATAAGGGGACACCAAAGCCTGTTCAATAGGATAGTTGGTGTAAGTGGACATCATCAATAACCAGTCATTAATATATCTAAAGGCCACCACCCTAGAGAAGGTAGACAAATCTGGGATTGCGAGGACCCCCCTCTTCCCGTTTCAATTTAAGTTTAGCAAGTGCTATTCTCGGTTTTTATTTGTCCACAATAATTTTGTAAAGAGTTTGTCATAAAACACATAATCAGCTTTAGTAAGCTTCATAGGTAATAATTGGAGTGAGAAAGAAATTATTGGGAATATAATGGTCTTCAGGACCGCCGTACGGCCAAGTAGAGACAGTGGGAGCGCTGACCAGGATTGAAGTTGAAGGGATATAGCATTTAGTATCGGTGTATAGTTCACCTTGTACAAATCAGATAAATTAGTTGGAATATAAACGCCAAGGTATTTCAATTTAGATGTATTAAAGACAAATTGGGAAAAATATGGGAGAGAGGACAAACTAGATGCTGCTGGATTAAGGGGGAGGAGTTCAGATTTTAAAGCGTTCACTCTGTAACCAGCAAATAGACTGAATAAGCCAATCTTTTCCATAATAGCCGGTATCGAGACCTCAGGACGGGAAACAAAAAGCAGCATGTCATCTGCAACGAGACTGACTTTAAGTTCCTGGTCTAATACTGAAATACCCGAAAAAGAGGGGAGATCTCGCAATCCCAAAGCCAAGGTTTCTATTGCGAGCGCAAATAATAAAGGTGACAGAGGACAACCCTGTCTGGTACCCCGTCCCAGCAGTACAGGTTCTGAGAGATAGCCATTGTATAGAATACGAGAGCTAAACTTGGAGTATAAAGCCTGCAGCACACGAGCCAGGCCCAGCAGGAACCCAAACTTTGACAGAGTGGTGTATAAATGGTCCCAACTCACCAGGTCAAAAGCCTTTTTGGCAGCCAAAGAGAAAAGAAAATGTGGGTCCGGGTTCCCAGTGTGGCCTAACCAGTGCGCTGCAGCCAGTATCTTGCGTATATTGCTAGTAGAATGCCTCCCGGAAATAAATCCCGTTTGGTCAGGGTGGACTACAGAGGGGAGCAGGGTTTTTAGTCTATCAGCAAGGATTTTTGTGAATAACTTGTAGTCAACATTCAAGAGTGATTTTGGCCTATAGGATCCAGGGAGCTGTAAATCTTTGCCCGGTTTAGGAAGGAGACGAATGATAGCATCATTGAAATATGAAGGTACTCTATGGGATAAGAGAATAATATTAAATAATGAAGTGAGGGATGGAAGTAGTTTGGTGGAGAGTAATTTATAATATTCCCCGGAGAAACCATCCGGGCATGGGGATTTAAGGGGCTTAAGACAGCCCTCTCAACCTCCAATTCAGTGATAGGAGAGCAGAGATGGCCTGTTAAGGATGACTCCAATTGAGGGGGGGAGATAGATTCCCAAAATGATGGTTTAGCGTCTTCATCAATAGAAGGGGTTTGGTAAACATCTGTGTAGAAGTCAGAAAGGACCTGAGCTATGTCCTTAGATCTCGAAGCAAGAGAGCCATCCAGACATTTTAGTGGATGAATAAGAGAATTTGATGTTGATCCCCATAGTAAATGTGATAAAAGCTTACCAGTTTTATTGCCAAAGCGATAAAATCTATGATTCTTATAAAAGGTGTGTTTGTCCCCTAAAGTCTGTAAGATTGCATCAAAAGCTACCTTTGCATCTAAATATAGACTCTTCGAGGAGGCAAAGGGATTTTGTTTGAATCTCTGATAGGCCTCTGTCAGTTGTTGCTGGGATCTCTTAAAGCTCGCAGCAAACTTCTTTTTCCTTGAGAAACATAGTCAGTGAGACGTCCCCGAAGGACCGCTTTAGAGGCCTGCCAGAAAACCAAAGAATCGTCCCGAGCTATTTGAGCATTGAGAGTAGAATAGTCATCTCAGAAAGATTCGAGTTCCTTACGGAATTCCATGGACGAGGAAAAGTCTGTGGGGAAGCGCCAGCATTGAAATGAGCCTATGTCTAATGTAGTAGAAATGAAAACCCAGACAATGGAGTGGTATGACAGCGCCATTGGTTCTATATTAGAATCTAGGGTATTAATAAACAGGGAATCGGAGATCAGTAAGTAATCAATCCTGGAGAGGGAATGATGGGCCGCAGAGAGGCAAGTGTACTCTTTCTCAGTTGAATGCATAAATCTCCATATATCCGATACCTGAAGCTGCTGCTCCATATATGGTATACCATATTTAGGGGGCAGGCGAGTTGAGGAGGTAGAATTAATATCCATATACTTCGAAGCAGTAATATTGAAATTTCCGCCTACAATCAGAGGCAGCGAGGAGAAAGGGTACAGCTTAGTAAGTAGGGAGCAGAAAAAAGCTTTAGAATACTTATTAGGAGCATAGACCGTACCGAGCACATAGCTGGAAGCAAAAATGGTAACTTCTAAAATAAGAAATCGTCCCTCTGGATCAATTACAGAAGAAATCACCTCCAGTCCTAAGGAGCGTTTAGCCAGAACTCGTCTGGCTTTAGACGTATAAGGAGCATCAGTAACAAAACACCCTCCAAGTGTGCCCAATTTCTGGGTCTCCGGGGAAAGGAGGTGAGTCACCTGCAAAAAAAAACAGATCTAAATGAAGTTTATTAAGATACAAGAGCACTTTCTTTCTTTTGATGGGGGAGTGGATACCCCCAACATTCCACAAAGCTATTTTAAATGTGGACATTAAATCATAATACTATTGCTAGGAGGATCCTTCCAAGAGGATGAAGACCTGCTATCATCCCCTCAGAGGATACATAAGCAGTACCGAAGACAGACAACCAGGAATAATGTAACCAAACATCAAGTAACAGTGAAACATAAGGAGGGGAGCGAAAGGGAGACACAAGACGAATAACAAAATAGAAAGCATAATAGAAACAAATAGTATGCGTCTCTATTACATAAACCGTATAATGACTTCACGGCGTGACGAGTATATGCAAAAGAAGCAAGGAGTAAAAGAGCTCCTGGCCACAACCGCCCATTATAGTGAGGTGCAATAGGTATCACAGCAACCATCCAAAAACCAGAAAAATAAAGAAAAGGTAATATAAATCTAACCTCAAGCCAAGAGGGGGGGAGGTTTGGGAATGCTGACAGGTGAAGATCAGTGTCAGAGTAGTAAACCAGCAGGGGTTTACTACCACCAAGGAAAGTAAAGGTTAAAAAAAAATCCAATCGGCAGATAATAAAGACATAAAGCAGTATCTTCGGCAAGTCCTCTGCCAAGAAGGAGAGTAATGTTACATAAAATTCGCATCTGGACAGGTATATAGGTATAGAGCCGGACTGACCTGCTCTCAAACACTGATGGCACAATATAAGAACATGGGGGGAAATTTACTAAGCTCCCGATTTTGACCGAGATGCCGTTTTTTCATCAAAGTGTCATCTCGGTAATTTACTAAACACTAATCACGGCAGAGATGAGGGCATTCGTAATTTTTTGCAAGTCCAAGTAAAAAATTACGAATGAATACACCATCGGTCAAAACGCGGCTGTTTAAGTATGAATCTCGGTCATTTACTAAGAAGTGCAAAGCAAAAAACAAACAAACACTGCCGTGAAAAATTACAACTCGTAAAAAAGTGCTAAAAAAAAACAGACCTTTTTTTTTTATTCGTGATTGGATAGGCATGCACGGATCCATGAGATCCGTGCATGTATATCAGTGGGAAGGGGTGGGAAAGTGCTTATTTTTTCAAAAAAAATTGCGTGGGGTCCCCCCTCCTAAGCATAACCAGCCTCGGGCTCTTTGAGCCGATCCTGGTTGCAGAAATATGGGGGAAAAAATGACAGGGGTTCCCCCATATTTAAGCAACCAGCATCGGGCTCTGCGCCTGGTCCTGGTCCCAAAAATACGGGGGACAAAAAGAGTAGGGGTCCCCCGTATTTTTAAAACCAGCACCGGGCTCCACTAGCTGGACAGATAATGCCACAGCCGGGGGTCACTTTTATATAGTGCCCTGCGGCCGTGGCATCAAAAATCCAACTAGTCACTCCTGGCCGGGGTACCCTGGGGGAGTGGGGACCCCTTCAATCAAGGGGTCCCCCCCCCCAGCCACCCAAGGGCCAGGGGTGAAGCCCGAGGCTGTCCCCCTCCATCCAATGGGCTGTGGATGGGGAGGCTGATAGCCTTTGTTGTAAAAGAAAAGATATTGTTTTTAGTAGCAGTACTACAAGGCCCAGCAAGCCTCCCCCGCATGCTGGTACTTGGAGAACCACAAGTACCAGCATGCGGCGGAAAAACGGGCCCGCTGGTACCTGTAGTACTACTACTAAAAAAATACCCAAAAAAAGACAAGACACACACACCGTGAAAGTATAATTTTATTACATACATACACACATACATACATACATACTTACCTTAAGTTCCCACGCAGGTCGGTCCTCTTCTCCAGTAGAATCCAAGGGGTACCTGTTGAAGAAATTATACTCACGAGATCCAGGGGTCCAGGCTCCTCGGGAAATCCAGGGGTAATCCACGTACTTGAAAAAAATAACAAAACGGTGTCCCGACCACGAACTGAAAGGGGACCCATGTTTGCACATGGGTCACCTTTCCACGAATGCCAGAAACCCACTCTGACTTCTGTCTAAGTGGGTTTCTTCAGCCAATCAGGGAGCGCCACGTTGTAGCACTCTCCTGATCAGCTGTGTGCTCCTGTCCTCACTGACAGGCAGCACACGGCAGTGTTACAATGTAGCGCCTATGCGCTACATTGTAACCAATGCTGGGAACTTTCTGCCCTGCGGTTGACCTAAAGTGACGTCACCGCTGAGCAGAAAGTTCCCAGCATTGGTTACAATGGAGCGCATAGGCGCTACATTGTAACACTGCCGTGTGCTGCCTGTCAGTTAGGACAGGAGCACACAGCCGATCAGGAGAGTGCTACAACGTGGCACTCCCTGATTGGCTGAAGAAACCCACTTAGACATCAGTCAGAGTGGGTTTCTGGCAGTCGGGAAAAGGGGATCCATGTGCAAACATGGGTCCCCTTTTAGTGCGTGGCTCGAGTGTCCGTTTTGTTATTTTTTTCAAGTACGTGGATTACACCTGGATTCCCCGAGGACCCTGGACCCCTGGATCTCGTGAGTATAATTTCTTCAACAGGTACCCCTTGGATTCTACTGGAGAAGAGGACCGACCTGCGTGGGAACATAAGGTAAGTATGTATGTATGTGTGTATGTACGTAATAAAATTATACTTTCACGGTGTGTGTGTCTTGTGTTTTTTTGGGTATTTTTTTAGTAGTAGTACTACAGGTACCAGCGGGCCCGTTTTTCCGCCGCATGCTGGTACTTGTGGTTCTCCAAGTACCAGCATGCGGGGGAGGCTTGCTGGGACTTGTAGTACTGCTACTAAAAACAATATCTTTTCTTTTACAACAAAGGCTATCAGCCCCCCCATCCGCAGCCCATTGGATGGGGGGGGGACAGCCTCGGGCTTCACCCCTGGCCCTTGGGTGGCTGGGGGGGGGACCCCTTGATTGAAGGGGTCCCCACTCCCCCAGGGTACCCCGGCCAGGGGTGACTAGTTGGATTTTTGATGCCACGGCCGCAGGGCACTATATAAAAGTGACCCCCGGCTGTGGCATTATCTGTCCAGCTAGTGGAGCCCGGTGCTGGTTTTAAAAATACGGGGGACCCCTACTCTTTTTGTCCCCCGTATTTTTGGAACCAGGACCAGGCGCAGAGCCCGATGCTGGTTGCTTAAATATGGGGGAACCCCTGTCAATTTTTTTCCCATATTTCGGCAACCAGGATCGGCTCAAAGAGCCAGAGGCTGGTTATGCTTAGGAGGGGGGACCCCACGCAATTTTTTTTTAAATTTTACAGTGTTTAATTAAAAAAAAAAAAAAAAAATAGAACCCCAGCACGGATCACACAGATCCGGCCGAGATTAATTGTAAAAAAGTCGGCAGTGTTTTGCTAATCACTGCCGTAAAAAACACAAAAAAAACACGAATGACATCGACATCGGAAGAAAAGAAAAACCCGAATACGACAGCTTAGTAAATCCATCGTAACAAATTCAAAAAGTTGCAGTTTTACACTTTCGATGTCATTCGTGATTGAACTTTGACCTGAAACGGGAAAATACGAATCTTAGTAAATTTACCCCATGGTGAGCATATTAGTTCATGTCATCATCACATCATCAGCAGGAGCGGTTCCCTCAGCGAGGTATAATTCTGCATCTTCCGGGGTGGAAAAGTCTTTAAAGGAATTTCCATCAAAGATTCTCAGACGGGCAGGGTAAAAATAAAGCAAATTTGCGACCAGCTTTCACCAATTTAGAACAGGCAGGTGTAAAGGCTTTTCTCAGCCGCGTTAACTCTGGAGAATAGTCCTGGAATAATAGCAGTTTATTCCCTTCCCAGGAGAGATCCCTGAGGCGACGAGACGCCGACCATAATGCTTCCTTATGTAGGAAAATTAGACATTTAAATAAGACCGCATGTGGTCTGGAGTTTTAGTTAGAGAGTCTGGAGTGGCCTGTTCTGTGAGCCCGTTCCACGACTAAATCAGCACATGCTTCCTGTATGTCTAATAACTCAGGTAACGTGTGGCGTATAAAATTATACACCTCAGGGCCACTGATTGCCTCTGGCAAGCCAATGAGGCGCAAATTGCATCTGCACGATCTGTTCTCTAAATCGTCTAGTTTCGCCCAGACTTGCGCGGCAGATTTTTGAAGGGCAACAGTGATTTCCTTTAAATTAGCGACATCCTAAAAATTAGAGCCCACCGTTTGCCCAACATGAGCTTACCTCTTTGTAAGCGGTTTATATTGGCTTTTAATATCTAAAACTGCTTGTTGCAATGCAGCTGCTTGTGATTGAGCCTGTTCTTACAATAAAGGTTGCACTGTTTCTTTAACAGCCCACACAATATCAGCATAAGACAATGCACAGTCAGGTGTATTAAGAGATGCTGCATTAGGTGTAGAACCTTTGTGAGGTCGTTTTGGTACCTGTAGTTCCACAGGAGCTGCGGGGTCTGAGACCCCAGGACCTGGTGCTGCTGTGGCGGCCTTCTTAGTTGTGGCGCTGCGGTCACTCTCCTTTGCAGCCCTGTGAAGCTTCCCAGGCATGTTGCCGGCCAAGAGGCTTGAGGAGGTGAGAGATTGCGGGGCGGGGGGGGGGGGGGGCTGCCTAGATAGGTGAAATGCCGGGATTGAGGCAGCGGGCACCAGAACTGAAACGGAGCGCTGCTACTCCATGTGCTGCCAGAACCGGAAGTCTGCCCAGTTTTTTTAAACTGTCCCGTCCCTCCCACAGGCCGCAGTCCCACAGTGTCCTGCGGTGGGGTGGGGGGAGCAGTTGGAAGGCTCCTGTCACTCGCTGCTCTAAAGCAGCGGTGAATAGATGCTTTTCTATTGGACACAGAAGAACTGGGGGCATGCCAGTATCTCAGGGTCCTGGGCATGCCCCACTCAGTGACTCCTGCGAAGCCACACACCCTATACCCTAAGTCACGCCCTCTTTCCGGCACCACGATAAGGTTCCGCTTTGTCTCCTAAAGATGATGGGAGGTATGAGACTTTGCTGCACAAAGTTTGAAGCTAAGTCAGCGGGCAAGTACCACAGCCAGATTTACGCACACTATATGAGCCCAAGGGGGTTCATGTGGGCATTATACACAGGTGCAGCAGTATACTGTATACTGCTGGAAATTTGGTGAATTTTGATCAGAGATGTGTGGATGAGATACTGTAGGTAGGGGAGGCACTGACCACCTGCCATAGACTTTTTACTCCAGAGTTTTGACTTTAGAAATGATTAGAATATAAAGATTATACTGTACCCCTTATACACGTTATGCCACACAATAGAGCCCCTTATACACATTATACTATGGTTGAGCCCCACATTACACCATGGTAAAGCAGCAGTGGAAGTAGCTGTATTTAACTATTTACTTATTTAATTCAAAACACTATATCTGCCCCGACTGCCGTGACCGCACATTCCCCCAATTACTTAATAAAAATAAAGCCCTCAATGTGACCTCCTACAGACCTGATAACCCCGCATTCTCTGAATGAAAATAACCCAAAACTGACCCCCCCAAATGTGATAATCTCATAATTCCTCAATAAAAATAATTCTCAAACTCTCAATGAAAATAATACACTAAAAAGCCCCCCCCCCCCCCCCGATTTGATAATCCTCCAAAGCCTCAATGAAAATAATACCCTAAAACTGCCATCCTAGACCTGATAAGCCCACCATGCTTCAATGAAAATATTGTGCCAGATTTGCCTGAGGGTCAGAGGGAGCTGCACCGCAGCACTTTGAGGGTCAGAGAGAGATGCTGCAGCAGCATGAGGTTCAGAGAGAGGTGCCACAGCAACCTGAGCAACTGGTGAGGTGCTGCAGCTTCTAATGCAAAGAGAGGTGCTGAAGCAGCAGCTCGGGCAGAGAGAGGTGCAGCAGCATCAATGTAGAGAGAGGTGATGCAGCAGCCAGGGAAGAAAGAGGTGCTGCAGCAGCTGCTGCAGAGAGAGGTGCTGTAGCATCAATGTAGAGCAGCCAGGCAGTGTCGGTTCTAGACCTTGTGGCGCCCAGGGCGAAAGTTTCCTGTGGCGCCCCCCCAGGTAAACTAAAGTTGTTGCGCACCAAAGGCGCATGCCCAAAAATAGGGGCGTGGCTTCTTCATAGGGAAGGGGCATGGCCACAGATATCCCCCTGTACTTGTGCCCCCCTGTAGCTGTACCCCAGTAGATGTGCCCCCAGCAGCTGTACCCCCAGTAGCTGTGCCCCCTGTAGCTGTGCACCCTGTAGCTGTGCCCCCAGTAGATTTGCCCCAAGTAGCTGTGCCCTCTGTAGCTGTGCCCCCTGTAACAGTGCCCCCTAGCTGTGCCTCGAGTAACTGTGCCCCATGTAGCTGTGCCCCCTAGCTGTGCCCCCAGTAGATTTGCCCCCAGTAGCTTTTGCCACCTGTAGCAGTGCCCCCAGTAGTTGTGACCCCTGTAGTTGTGCCCCAGTAGCTGTGCCCCTTGTAGCTGTGTCCCCCGTTGATTTGCCTCCAGTAGCTGTGCCCCTTGTTGCTGTGCCCTCAGTTGATTTGCCCACAGTAGCTGTGCCCCCTGTAGCAGTGCCCCCAGTAGTTGTGACCCCTGCAGTAGCGCCACTTACACCAAAAAAATGAAAAGAAAAAAAAAGAGTACTTACCAGCCCCGCTCTTGCTTCCGGACCGCTGCTGCGCTGTCCCCCGTCTTCGGCCGCCGTCTCCTCTCTATGGGAGAGACAAACAGTAGAGGTCAATTATGACCTCTAGTGTCTGTTACTGGAGCCGGCTGCAGCGGGTGCCCACACAGCCCACGGCGCCTGCTGCAGCCGGGGAGAGCGGGCATCAGGAGTAGCGGCTCTTGGGCAACGGCACCCCAGGCAAAAAGCCTGCTACTTCCTGCTAAAGAGCCGCTACTGCAACCAGTGCAGCGAGAGGTAATACAGCAGCCAGGGCAGGGACAGTTTCTGCAGAAGTCGGGGCAGAAAGAGGTGCTGCAGCAGCAAGGGAAGAGAGAGCTGCTGCAGCATCTGAAGTAGAGACATGTGCTGCAGCTTCTAGGAAAGAGAGAGGTGCTGCAGCAGCGGGGACAGAGAGTGGTGCTGAAGGACAGAAGTAACCCTGCTGCATAGCTACAAGCAGACAGTGAGCCATATAAAGATGGCGGTCAGAGCTCCGGCATGTGCTGGCAGTCAGTGTCTCTTGCTGTCACCTCTAGCCTGCCTTGTTCTCTACCTACTCTCCAAGTCAGTGCGCCCCCTCTGCTGCTACTCCTGCTCTGCCAACGCAGTGGCCCGCTGGAATGGGGGGGACGACGACAATGCACCCTCTAACTTTTTCGGCACCGGAGCCACCCTCACTACACCCTTGATTGGGTGGGTTGGCAGACTCAAATACCAGCACAACGCACTGTGACGGGACCGACATATCAAATAGTCGATCGGTACTGTATATGTTTATGCTTACCTGAATCGGCCGCTCTGTCGGTGTCAGGGCCGTAACTAGGGGGGGGGGCCTAAGGGGGCATGCGCCTCGGGTGCAGGATTTCAGGGGGTGCCAAGGAGTTAGAGGAGCAAGGTTGTTTTTTTTAACCGGCAGTTCTGTGCTGTTCCAGTGAGACAGCAGACAGCTTCCAGGGCAATGTATCTGACCCATCTGTCTGCCCGCAGCTGGCTCCAACACTGTGCGGGTGATCTCGAGTACCTAGGCTCTCTCCTATGTTGGCTACTGTTTAAACTCTCTTATTTGCCATGCAGTGCTGCAACTAGCGTGCGGTGCACCGTACAAGCTATTGAATTGCACTATGCTCCCAGTTGGCAGTATCAACCTCCGCTTTGTCTCCCAGATGGGGGGATTTGGTGTAGCTTATAGTGGGATGTAGTGCAGTGATGTAGTGTACCATATAGGGTATATAGTGTAGTAATGTATTGCAGTATATAGGGGCATGTAGTGCACTGATGTGGTGTAACATATAAGGGGATGTAGTGTAGGGATGTAGTGTAGCATATAGGGTATGTAGTGCAGTGGATATGGGAATGTAGTGCAGTGATGAAGTGTTATAACATAGTGCAATGTATGGGGATACACAGAGGAGCATGTCCTGTAGTTGAACACGCTGGCGGCGCATGTGACGCATTCGGCATTTGAGGCACATAGGGGAATATTGTCCAGTAGTATACCCTTTTTTACAAATTTTAGATAATGTGATTATTTTAGTCTGATAGGGCTTGTTTGTTTTATGTTTTATTATTATTAATATTGTTATTTATTTAATGTATTTTTTATTTATTTATTGTTTATTTACTTATTTATTTGGGGGGGGGGGGGTAGAGATGGGGGTGTCAAATTACTGCCTTGCCCCAGGTGACGAAAATCCTAGTTTCTGCCCTGTCGGTGTGATGGTAGATCTGCCAACAATTACTGTGGTGTGTGCCCTGCTTTAGCATGTGTAGGGGACACAATCAGTGTCACCATTGTAAGTGTAATGGTTCCCCTGTGGGTGCATCGTGGGAAGATGCTGAATGGTTACAGGGCTGGTGACATTAAATATTGTGAAGAAAAAGGGGAGAGGGCTTGCTGAAATGCTTCGAAGCTGCTTGCTGTGTCTTCTATCTCCCGGGATCTGACGGCTTTGAGAAGTGAGCGTTTCGGATGCTTCACACTTACCTGTCTGCAGCCGGTATTTGTTAATATAGCACCAATAACATTAACCATCTGTATCCTGAGATGTATATGGAGACTGTGCTTTTTCCATTGTGATTTTATGAATAAACTACGCTTTTTTGGATATCTGCCTCCTGCCTAAACTACTTACCTGGATCTAAAATGGGAGTAGAAAAAGATACCTTTATGGGAATGCGTGACAGAATCTTAACGTAAGTGTTTTAATAGAAGAGTTTGCATGATTGAAGCATTCATCTGTGAAAGATACCTTTATGTGCACGCGGGGCTGAATTAACCTGTAAGTGTTAGTCTAAGAAGAAATCTTTGTGTCTACATGGGATTCCTCTCCTGCTGCATCTGTACAACATATATAGTGCTGTTTTCTAGTCTATTTGTTTTTTCCAGTTAATGAGATAAGAGTATTTTGGGTGTGCTCCCTTTCTGGAAACCAGCAGCATTTTCAAAGCGCAAGGCTGTTCCCAATTGTTGTTTAAACAGTTATACAGTAGGTGGGTGAGTGGGGGACCATGCCCAGTAAGTGGAGGATTGTGTACCCATAGCAGAGCCGGATTAACAGTGAGGTGGGTGGAGATGCTGCATCAAAACAGGCCCACAATATCTTTGTAGACAAGGAAAAAATTCTCTTACGTCCTAGGGGATACTCTTAGTACCATGGGGTATAGACTGGTCCACTAGGAGCCTTGGGCACTTTAAGAATTTGATAGTGTGCGCTGGCTCCTCCCTCTTGCCCCTCCTACCAGACTCAGTTTAGAAAATGTGGCCGGGGGAGCCGGTCACGTCTCTGGAAGCGCCTGAACAGTTTTCTGCATTTATTTTATATGTCTGTTATATTCAAGCAGGAATGGATGGCACCAGCCTGCCTGCTCCGTGGGACTAGGGGGGGGGTAACGGCCCGACCTCTTGAAGGGTTAATGGTCCTGTTCCCCCCGCTGACAGGACACTAGCTCCTGAGGGAACTATTTGCAAGCCCTACCACGGTGAGCATACATTCCCGCAGTACGCCGCCACCCCTAACAGAGCCAGAAGAAAGAAGAGTGGTAAGTACTAAGGCGGTGTCCCGGTTAGCGGGTCGCCGCCCATTATGGCGGCATAAGGGTACAGAGATGCACGGCTTCTACATGGGGCGGCTGGGTCTCCAAACTCAGTATGCAGTGCAGACGCACAGCTTGAGGGGGCGAAGTGAGTCTCAGTACACTATATGTGTACACAGTACCCAGACTGGCATTACAGACTTAAAAGGGGGCTGACTCCATTTTAGGTACAAAATTACCTCAGTCATTATAAAATAGAGCGGGAAGGCCGCGTGCCATTGAAGGGGCGGGGCTTCACTATGAGCGGATCCAGCAGCTCACCAGCGCCATTTTCCCTCTGCAGCTGACACAGACGCTGACTGACAGGGACGCGCAGCTCCTCCGGAGAGACTCCAGATTACCTCAGCGGTACCAGGGGATCATAGCAGGGGATCATAGCAGGGGGAGAGCGGTTATTAGTGTACTAAGGGGATCATTCCGAGTTGATCTCTCGCTAGCTGTTTTTAGCAGCCGTGCAAACGCTAAGCCGCCGCCCTCTGGGAGTTTATTTTAGCTTAGCAGAAGTGTGAACGAAAGGATCGCAGAGCGGATACAAAAAAATATTGTGCAGTTTCTGAGTAGCTTCAGACCTACTCAGCGCTTGCGATCACTTCAGACCATTCAGTTCCAGATTTGATGTCACAAACACGCCCTGCGTTCGGCCAGCCACGCCTGCGTTTTTCCTGGCACGCCTGCGTTTTTTCGAATACTCCCTGAAAACAGTCAGTTGACACCCAGAAACACCCACTTCATGTCAATCACTCTGCGGCCAGCAGTGCGACTGAAAAGCTTTGATAGACCTTGTGTGAAACTACATCGGCTGTTGTGAAAGTACGTCATACGTGCACATTGCGCCGCATACGCGTGCGCAGAATTGCTTTTTTTTGCATCATTGCTGTGCAGCAAACATTTTCAGCTAGCAATCAACTCGGAATGACCCCCCTAAGTCCCTAATGTAGGTACTTAGTCTGCGACCCGGCTAAGCTTGGAATTAGCGGTAAGGGCGCTGTGTGCTGGCTCCATACTTTCTCTATGTCTCCCTGGAAGGGCTCTTTGTGGGTTAATTGTGCATTTAACCTTTTCCTGTGTGTGGGTGCTGTCACTGTTACAGTATGTCAGGCAAAGAGTGTGATTCATGTAAGGCACAGTGTTCCTCTTCTCCAGGGGGTTCACTAGTGTGTACTCAGTGTAGTGTACCTTCACAGGCTATTGGGGCAGAGCCAGCATTGCTGGACTCCATTAGGGGAATGATTTCCAATATTTCTACTAAATGTCCCGCAATGAGTAATAGATGCAATACTTAAGGCAATTTATGACTGAGTTTATGAAAAGAGACTCAGTACCCAAACCAGCGTCTCAGTCCACAAAAACGTACTTTGGCCCATGTCCTGTAGTCTGACTCTGATGATGAATGGTCAGACGTTGAGGAGGGGGAGATGGACGCATAGGTGGGGCAGGCTTCTCTGTCACAGGGAATAGAGGCTCTCATAGAGGCTATCAGAGAAGTTCTGCATATCCCTGATAAGGTGACAGAGGAGAGTGAGGAATCTTATTTAAATCTAAAAAAGAAATCCTCAGCCACTTTCCCTGTGTCAAAGGAACTAAATACCCTGTTTGAAGAACCGTGGGTTAATCCTAATAGGAAATTTCAATTCCCTAAAATCATCTTTTCCTGTTCCTCCTGAGGATAGGAAAAAAATGGGAAAATCCACAGATAGTGGATGCATCAGTATCCAGGCTGTCACAAAAAATTGTATTGCCTGTCCAAGGGTGCAGCCTCCCTGAAAGACACGGCTGATCGTAAAATTGAGACCACACTCAAATCCTTGTATACAGCTGCTGGGGTGGCCCAAAGACCCACCATAGCATGTGGGTGGATTACTAAAGCCATTGCCAAATGGTTGGGTAACCTAATTGAGGGGTTAGACACCTTGCCTCAAGGGGAGATTATTTTACTCCTGCAACATATACAGGACTCTGCAAACTTTATGGTGGAAGCCATAAAAGAAATAGGCTTGCTTAATGCATGCACCACTGCTATGGCAGTGTCAGCACGCAGGGGCTTATAGCTACGCCAGTGGACTGCTGATGCAGACTTCAGGAAAGACGTGAAAGGCCTACCCTTCACGGGAGAGGCCTTATTTGGAGATGAACTAGACAAATGGATCTCCAAAGCTACTGTGGGTAAGTCCACATATCTTCCTTCTGCAGCGCCCCCAGCCAGGAAGGCTTACTCAGATCCCAATTTAAAGTCCTTTCGGACTATAAAGTTTAGGGCCAAGGCCAGAGGTTCTTCTACCGCTGCCAGAGGTTCTCTACTGCTGCCAGAGGTGCTAGATGTAAACCACGAAAACCTGCAACTGATAGTTCTCAGGAACAGAGCTCAAGCTCTGCTTCCTCAAAACATTCAGCATGATAGTGGACCGCGATGCCTGGAAGACTGGCAGGTGGGAATCCGACTAAAATTCTTCAGTCACATCTGGACAAGTTTGTGCCAGGATCCCTGGGTCATCTATCTTATTTCCCAGGGCTACAGACTCCTGGAGTTCCAGGAGTTCCCACTTCACAGATTCTTCAAATCAGATTTACCAGTTTCGCAAGAGGTAAGTATAACTTTACAGGACACCATTCAAAAACTGGTACAGACTCAGGTCATTGTTATAGTTCCACCTCATCTGCAAAACAAGGGATCATGGGGGTAATTCTGAGTTGATCGCAGCAGGAACTTTGTTAGCAGTTGGGCAAAACCATGTCCACTGCAGGGGAGGCGGATATAACATGTGCAGAGAGAGTTAGATTTGGGTGTGGTGTGTTCAATCTGCAATCTAAATTGCAGTGTAAAAATAAAGCAGCCAGTATTTACCCTGCCTCCCCTGCAGTGCATATGGTTTTGCCCAACTGCTAACAAAATTCATGCTGCGATCAACTCAAATTTGTTTGTAGTACCGAAACCGGACGGTTCGGTAAGACCAATTTTGAACCTCAAGTCGTTGAACACATACTTACGAGTGTTCAAATTCAAAATGGAGTCTCTGAGAGCAGTGATCTCAGGTCTGGAAGAGGGGGAATTCCAAGCGTCTCTGGATATCAAGGATGCATACCTTCACCTTCCGATCTGGCCGCCTCATCAGGCTTATCTACGGTTTGCACTGCAGGACTGTCACTACCAGTTTCAGACCCTGCTATTTGGTCTCTCCACGGCACCAAGGGTATTCACAAAAGTGATGGCAGAGATGATGTTTCTACTCTGCAAACAGGAAGTGAATATAATTCCGAGCCTGGACAATCTTCTGATAAAGGCACCGTCCAGGGAGCAGTTGTTGGACAGCATTGGCCTCTCAACCAGATTATTCCTGGATCACGGGTGGATTCTGAACTTCCCAAAATCTCACCTGAAACAGATTCAGAGGCTTCCTTTCCTGGGAATGATACTGAACACAGAGTCTCAGAGAGTGTTCCTTCCCTTGGAGAAGGCTATGGTAATCCAGTTGATGGTCCAGGCTGTCCTGAAGCCAACCCGGATCTCGATGCATCTGTGCATTCGCCTTCTGGGGAAAATGGTGGCCTCTTACGAGGTGCTTCAGTACGGATAGTTTCATGCGAGGCCCTTCCAGCTAGATCTGTTGGACAAATGGTCCGGATCGCATCTTCTCATGCTCCAGAGGATCCGTCTGTCACCAAAAGCCAGGATCTCCCTTCTGTGGTGGCTACAGACTTCTCACCTAGTCGAGGGTCGGAGGTTGGGATTCAGAATTGGATTATGCTAACCACAGACGCAAGTCTCAGAGGTTGGGGAGCAGTGACCCACAGGGTGCTGTTTCAAGGAAGATGGTCAAGTTAGGAAGTCGTCCTTCCAATAAACATCCTGAAACTCATGGCTATCTACAACGCCCTTCTGCAGGTCTCATCTCTACTTCAGAATCAGGCCATTCAAGTCCAGTCGGACAATGTGACGGCGGTAACGTACATAAACAGACAGGGCAGAACGAAAAGCAATGTCAGCGGTTTCAAGAATTCTCCGCTGGGCAGAAAAACACACCACGGCGTTGTCGGTGGTCTTCATTCTGGGAGTAGACAACTGGGAAGCAGACTTCCTCAGCAGGCACGACCTGCACCCAGGGGAGTGGAGCCTTCACCCGGAGGTGTTCCAGTGGTTGATACATCGGTGGGGATATCCACAGATCGACATGATGGCCTCTCGACTCAACAAGAAGCTCAAGCGGTATTGTTCCAGGTTGAGAGACCCACAAGCAGTGGCGTTAGATGCTCTGACAACTCCGTGCGTCTACCAGCTGGTGTACGTGTTTCCTCCACTTCCTCTGATCCCAAGAATTATAAAGAGAATAAAAAGGGAAATGGTTCAAGCAATCCTCATTGCTGTGGACTGGCCATGAAGGGCCTGGTATGCAGATCTTCTCGAGATGCTAATCGAAGATCCGTGGCCTCTACCGAGGATCTTCTGCAACAGGGCCCATTCGTCTTTCAAGACTTACAGCATGAAAGTTGAATGGCTGATTCTAGCCAGGGAAGGGATTCCTGACAAGGTCATCCTAACTATGATCCAAGCCAGGAAGGGGGTAATGTCTAAACATTACCACTGTATATGGAAGAAGTATGTCTCTTGGTGTGAGAGCAGACAATATTCTGCGGTGGAATTTCATCTGGGATGTCTCCTATTACTGCAGTCGGGGGTGGATGTGGGCCTGCGTCTAGCCTCCATAAAAGTCCAGATTTCGGCCTTGTCTATTTTCTTTCAGAAACAATTGGCTTCTCTCCCTGAGGTCCAGATGTTCTTGAAAGGTGTTCTGCGCATCCAACCTCCCTTTGTGCCTCCTACAGCACCTTGGGATCTCAATTTGGTGCTGCAGCTCCTCCAATCAGACTGGTTTGAACCGTTACAGGAGGTTGACATAAAATACCTTACGTGGAAGACCGTCACACTGTTGGCCTTGGCTTCAGCAAGACGTGTGTCACAACTAGGGGCGTTGTCTCACAAGAGTCCTGTCAAAGTCGAAAAATATACTGATTCACTATTGCCTTTTACTAACCCCAATGTACGTGCCCGCTGCTCGTGCACCGACTCCCCCGTGCGTACGCATCCCCTCAGGTTGCGTAAGGGACGCTCCGACGTCGCCTGCGCACGGAGATGTGTATTTACGGCGGTGTTTGTGTGCGACTAGCGAGCGACTCGATCGCTACATGTTTAACCAATATAATGTGTTTTATAGGTAATAGTCCCCTTAATAATGTCTGCGAGTATGTTTAGTGTAAATGGTTCAGGGACTTGGGAATTCCTCTTTGTATGATACGAAGGGTCTGACAAAGGTTGAACAGTGGTGTCTTGTACCTAACTGAAGAGTATTTTATTAGAAATAATCCGGTGCTGGTTAGGTAGAGATTAATCGCTCCTGCGTATAGTTATATCTATGAGTAGTTTATGGACATTTACTGTATTCGCAGTTCATTATCCATGCGGCGGGAATCCTGTGGATACCTCCCACCTGAGCAGTTTGAAATAGTCACAGCCCACCTGTTCAAATCCACCTATGACCTTTTGTTATAATGCGAAGACAGGTTCCTGTGTCCAATGAACAATGAGATTGTAGGGACCATTGTATTGTTATTGTATGTTGTGTATATAAAGCAGCCAACCTGGGCCAGCTCACTCACTTCTCTCTACAAGGTTTTCTCTGTGATGACTGAGAGCTGGTTTCCAGGACTGCGCTTGCGATCATTCCCACGTGTGTAAGTTTCTCTGTGACCATCTTGTTCTCCTTCTGTGTAAGCCATTTACTCTTTCTCTCTGTTATTATTTGCGATTGTGCCGCTATTGTATATTTATGTCTAGTTTCTCTGTTTAGATATTAATGTTAGTTTTGTAGTGTATAAGCTGTACTGCAGGCATTCCCAACCGCGGTCCTCAAGGCACAGCAACAGTGCAGGTTTTAGTGATATCCAGGCTTCAGCACAGATGGTTAAATCAAAATAACTGAGGTACTAATTAAGTCACCTGTGTTCAAGCCTGGATATCACTAAAACCAGGACTGTTAGTGTGCCTTGAGGACCGAGGTTGGGAAACACTGCTGTACTGTTTACTTTTTGCATTTGAACGTATCTCTCATAAAGGTGTTGGAACCTCACTAGGTATTGTGTTTTACAATTATATTGCGTCTCAATCGCTCAAACAGCTTATATATTATCAAGGTCTATAAGCATTCTATCATTACAGTATTACGGTACTAAGGTTTTACAGTATAAGCATATCCTTTCAGTGTGTTGCTAACAAGGTTTACTGAGTGTCATTCTGTGAGCGTCTGCGCCGCTCATGTTCTTCTCGTGGGCACAGCGTCCGCTACGCTAATAGCGTAGCATTACGGTAGTCGGCCGCCTATAGCGTGCTCGATACCAAGCGTAAACCCGCGAGCGTACGTGTCGCTCGTGCGTCGCGCTCACGGTCTAGCGTCTGCTACACTAAAAGCGTACCATTACGGTACTTCATACGCCAATTGCGTACTGAGTCTCTTACAAATATATAGTGAATGTTATAAGGTAAAGAATAGGCTTTATCAATTGGGAGCTCGTCCGTCCTCCTCATATCCGCAGTTAAGTGAAAACACGCAGACTTTATTTATCAGCAAAGGGCGGAAAGACAGTATCCCTTGTATCCGTGTTGGTGGTTGGGGATACGGTAGTGCTGACTAGATAAGCGTCTGCATCGCTTAAGTTGTAGGAGTGCTGGTGGAATCCGGAACCGGAAGGTAAGAACAGTACGCTATTGTCTTTTAAAACTGTTTATTTCTGTTTGATACACATTGCGTACGCAACACACGCACACACCGGCATTTTTCATTTGTGTACGTTCACATATCTTGCCTTCCTGTTTGCCATTTATCATTGATAACGTGCTGAGAAAGATTTGTTGCTATTGGTAGACAAAAGTAAAATTAATACTTAAGGGAGTAATTATAAAAACACGCACACAGCCTGGCCTAGTTAAAGGTTGATACAGTGGAATCTGTGTGGTGTTCGGTAAATGATTATAGCTAAATATCATTTGCATTGATAGACACGTGTCTAGTTGCAACTCCTCTGGGACTAGCCTGTGTTACCTGAGTGAAAGGAATTTTCTGTACAGAAAAAGTAAAGAGTATATGAGGTGAAAGAGTGTGTATATATATATATATATATATAAGTTTCTCATTTTGGTTGGAACCCCAGGAAATCGAGTTCTCGTGAGGTACATCCGTGAAAGTGATAGCACGTGGTGGCTTGGGAGGCATCCCTTGTTAGTATTGTAGTAAGAGCATTAGAAGTACAGCAGACTAGGAAGTCTACTGTAGGTACAGACCAGGAGGTCCAGTTACAGCAGACTAGGAAGTCCGCTATAGATAGAGTAAGTTCCTGACAAGGTAAGGTCAGAGGAAAGAGGCACAGCCCCGGGAGGGTTGGTGCAATACCCATATAGGCCATTACGCTCTGGCTGAAAGGAATTTGCAGCCGCAATTATCGATTCCGTTGGTCGTTCAGCGCATAAGTATAGTTACTTATGCGCAGTACGACTGTACCGCATGTAATTGTGTGCATTAGTTTGTTACCTTGATACCCACTAAAATTTGCTGTGGGATCATAAACGCTATTTGTACATTCTAACGTGATTTGTGTAGATTTTTTTTATTTTAAGGGAGGTTCGCTGATCACTCGGGAATTCTCTAACAACCGATACTTGCTGGGGAAGGGTAGCATACTCCCACGCGCCCCAGTATATAAAGGTTCATAGGGGCCCTAGGTTGGGTACGCAGCTCTGTGACAGTGATTGAAGTATTGGCCAACGTGGGCGAGAGTGAGTGGAAGCACTCGGTTGAACTTTCACCGTCGGCTTACCCCGGGCAACTTGGTTTTTGTAAGGGTTCGCTGAAGACTCTGATTTGAAGGTCAGAGGTAGTGAAAGCAACACCTGCAAAGATGGGGGCCAGTTGTTCAGGTAAGGGACGATCAACCCAGGTTCAGGTTGATTTAGTAACCCGGCCAATAGGGTCGGCAAGGTATATTATGTGTGAAAAATACGGATCACACACAGAGGTTTTGTGCAATGAATGGGAAAGTATGACTGTAAACGACGGGGAGAAGTTCCCAAGAGTAGGCAGTTTTAGTCTTGAGGTGTTACAAAATGTAAAGAAAAGGATATGTCTAATAACATCTGCAAAACAGAGGATTAGGCATTATGATTGTTTACAGTTATGGCAACGGGAAGGTGAGATACAAGGAGGATTAGTTTACACAGCTGACTCTCACTTTGGTAAGAAAAATATGGCAACAGGAGAACAAATGGCTGCAGAGAATGGCACACTGGTATATGATAATTGTGCACTTAGCAACTGTATTAATAATAATAGTAGTAAATGTAATAATAATAGAAGTAAAACTGATAAATGTACAAATTCTAACCCGTGCAAGTTGCACCCCATGTTAAACTTCCCTCAGGATTACAAGCAAGAAAGTGAGCCCAGCACGATGTCGGCACCTTTTCCAGCAGCCATCATACAAGACACCCAGGTGGACACGGCCCAATCGGTAAAGGCAGTAGTAGAACCCCCTAACGGAGGGTCAGGTGAGGTCGTGTCCACAGGTAAGTACGGTATTGTATGTTACGCACAGACAAATGCACCTCACATTGTAGAGTCAACACAAGATAGTGTAATTGAACTAAATCCTGTCAGGGTGATCACAGTCCCCAATGGGAAGACTGACGCTCAGGGAATCATTCCCGCCAGGAACATTGCAATGCATTGTCCCTGGTCCCGGATGGAATTGAGGACAATTATGTCTGAATTTCCTGATCTCAGGAGAGATCTAACCACATGTCAGAGGTTTATAAAAGAACTAGGAAACTCAGCCGAACCCACCAACAAAGGTTGGCGGACAGTGCTGAGGGCATGTTTGCCCTCCTATGTTGACCTTGCGAAATTTATTACTGATTGTAAGTTAAACGCAGAAGTACCTCCTACGGAGGAATACAATCAGGAAAATTTTAAGCAGATCAACCTGCAGTTAGGAGTATATTTCCCAGCCGTTGTCGAGTGGAACAAAATCTTCTCCATAAGACAAAGAGAAGGGGAAAGTACTTCTGATTATTTCAATTGAGCACTGCAAGTAATGGCTAGAGACACTGGGATCACGGACATTGAGGAAAATGCACAGCATAGAGAGATAGCGGTTAAGGTATTAATGGATGGTTTAAAGGAAGTGTTGAGAACAAGGATACAGACCACTCAACCAAACTGGAGAAATATCTTGGTGGCTGCATTAAGAAAGTCCGCTGTTGGGCACGATCGGAACATCAGCAAACACAGGGAGTCACAGGGGGGTAAGCAAATGACAATCAGTAGACAGGCCCTGACAACAAATCCACATCAGCTTAAGCCCCAGACCCCTGTGTGTAAGTCAAAGGTGTTAACTTGTTATAACTGTCACAAAAAGGGACATTTTGCATGAGATTGTAGATTGAGAGATATACAAAAGTCATATCAAACCCCTAGACAACAACACGACCGTAATATCCAAAGAACCAGGGAAGCACAGGAAGAGCGGTTGATGGTGATGAGCATCCAAGCATTAGAGGAGGCATCAAATCGACCAAAACCCCAGGTCACTGGCACATGGAGGAAGCCAAGGGTTTGTTATCTGTGTAAAAGGGAAGGGCATTATGCCAGCAATTGTAACAGCACACATAAAGTCAGACCCCCTAGACAAGAAAACGAGCATAGTTATGAAAAATGAAATTGTAAACAGGTATCACATATGTAAAAGAATTTTGGTCCACACATATAATTTGCAACCAGTAAAGTTGGTCATTAGCCTTGATAGTAAGCCTGAGGTTAAAGTCAATGCGTGGGAGGTCACTCCTTGAAGACACAGGGACGGCCGGGTAAACTTTGTAATTTATCTGTAAATGTTTATTTTTCCCCATCTCTGACGTTCACCACGACAGCTCCAACGTCACATGACTACTTGGTCTTTTCAGAGGTCTACCCAAACCCAGTATGTCCTACCAGCATCGTTGTGTCCTGGCCAGGCACAAAAGGGTGGAGTGCGAAAATACTGGTGGGGGAGACTGTGCAAAGATACCAATGGATGTGTTGATGTGACAGCCTGATGGTGAACGGAAGATCTGATAATGTTTTTGTTTGTTGTGTCTTATGTAATATATATATATATTGTTCTCTCTCTCTTTAGTTTTTTTTTTCTCATGTTTTCATCTTTCATGTTTTACGGATGGTATGTCACACATCAGTTATACAAATGGTAATGCTAGATTTTTGCTCCTTACAGAAAGATCGCTGAGTCGGAAAGAATATTGCATCACCGGAATGTTTGTTTGGAAGACTGAGAGACAGCACCTTTGAGATGACGACAGAGCAAGAAGAACGACAAGACTAGAAAACAAGAGGACAAAATCATCGTAACATTTTTTTCCCCCCTTCAATTATTTTCTGTACCCCCATTACAACTTTCCCTTTCTCTTCCTGTAAGATGGACTCGCCCCAAGAGACTGCAGTCCGTGTTTTCCTGTTGACTCTGTTGTTGACCAGAGCAGTCTGTTTCGGTGAGAGTACCAGTGAGGTCGAGAAAGGATCTGGAATGGGATCTGATGATCAGGATGGAGGCGTAGAGTTCCAAGAACAACACAATCACCGAGCAAAGGCGAGTACCAGAAAACGATCTATTAGCCATGTTATTGATAGACATTGTGAAGGATTGTTAGCTGAAGAGAACTGCATCTGTAGGCATTGTGACAGTATAGTTGAGGATGGGTGCATCAAGAAATGTCAGTCCAGTTTTAATATCAACATGGACCGGCATCCATTGGGTGACTATCACTCCTTAGTGGGTAAAGTGTTAAACCAGACAGACTGTTGGGTGTGCTCTTAAGTACCGCAAGGTCATAGCAAATCAGGACTAGTACCATTCCCTTTAACGACAGGAGAGGTACTTGAGTTAAGTGGTGGGAGGCCGGTGGACAAGAGGTTTAATATCTCTAGTCCTCCTAGTTTGAAGCTCCACCAATATCATGTGGATAGGTCCTTAGTATGCTTTAACATTTCCAATCCCCGAAAGCCGGGAAATTGGGAAGTGTGATGGAGTAATCAAACCATGACATTTTCACATAGAGCCGACAGAATGCCCATAGATTCAGAGCTTATACGCCAGATATCCGAAGGTGGAAAATATTTCCGGTATAGGTACACTCTAGGAAGTAGGAGTATGCGAGTTGGAGAAGTATCACCAGGATACTGTGCACATATCATACAACCGGATACGTGTACTAGACAAATGGGAGAATTAGGGTTAAGAGATTTCACATGGAAAATTTGTAACATGGTTATGTCATACTCCGTCCCATATGTTCTCCCCGATGATGCATATTTCATATGCGGGAGAAAGGCGTATAAGTGGCTTGCCCCAAATTCAGAGGGATTATGTTACGTTGGAAAAGTACTGCCTGAAGTAATGACCATTGCCCTTAACAAAATGAAAGACATTCACCGCAGTGCCCAAGCTCCTTACACTCACACTCATTACGAACACACCGTTAAAAGACACCTTGTAGATAGGACAGAGCATGCGGCCTCTGATCTGATCCACAAATCCACCGGGATTCACTTCCTACTCGCGTTAGATATCACTCGTACTGCCAGAGGAGTGATAAACTTTAGGTATATAAACGCGCTTGCGAACCTGATAGATAATATCACCGAAATGTATGACGACACGTTCAGGTATACTGGGAGAGAGCTACAAAGCCTACAAAACAGAGCTGGTTCAGCATAGGATGATTCTCAATTTCCTCACAGCAGTGACAGGCAGGTATTGTGTTACCCTAGCAACTCAGTATGGTGTAAAGTGCTGCACGTATATTACAAACAGCACTGAGGACCCGGTCGAGGTCATAGACCAAAAGATGGATGACATTTTGCAATTGAAGTGGGAGTTCCGAAGGAGACACAACCTTACACTCGCTGCTGTGGGTAATGAGCTGACCGGCTGGGTGTCATGGTTGAACCCACAAAATTGGTTCTCTGGTTTAGGAGAATGGGCCCAAGGCATTATCATGGATGTAGGGAAATTTCTCTTGTGTATTCTGGGAGTCGTCATATTGATTGGTCTGATATTTAGATGCGTTCGGACTTTAATGAAGTGTAAACGTAGTACCAGAGTGATGAGTCTGAGGAGCGAGAACACTGTAATGCCAATTGGTTTAATTTACGACCCAACGATTGAGACAATGTTGTGATGAATATGTGATTCCACGGTCCGTTTCTTTCACCCGTTTCTCCTTTGTTTTCCTCCGAGGTACAAGGACATCCACTTGCAAGAAGAATTTGACAACTTCTTTTATACAGACCATTGATGAACTGTGTCACAGACACCCAATACTTTTAGTGACTTTAACTATCTACTGGAAACCCAATACTTTAGAGACTGTAATTTTATGGACACTGGAAAAACTTTTGTTCGCCACTTACAGCAAAAGCACCGCGAGACATCAGACAACACGTACAACCAAGACATCAACAAGACCCCAATCGGCGACTGTATACTAAATCTCACATAGTTATATGACTGCATTTATAACGCGTGTTTCTTATCTTCATCTCTACAACCTCCAGGTAGTATCCCACATAGTCGACAGGTGATTTTCACATATTAGCATTCACATATTCTCCCCCTTCATGTATCATCAACTAATGTGCACCCCATTTGTTGCAACCAAAAGCCGAAAAGAGCTCGGTAGAGTTTGACAGCCCATCCACAGACCCTTAATACGGGATAAGAAGGATTCAAATGTATACTTCGCAATACCTCGAAGCTTGATTTAGAACACGTACGGCACGATGATACATGACCCCTCAGACATGGATTTCATACACACATGCTTTTACTATCTCACTAGGTCATATCTTTCCCACCTTCTCCTCTCCTCCCTTTACCCAATCATAAAAAGGTATTTAAATGATGACATATATTTTTCTGTTTGAATTGTTTAGGAAGTGGCAGTTATTGGTGACTGCCAAAGGGTGGACTGTCAAAGTCGAAAAATATCCTGATTCACTATTGTCTTGTACTAACCCCAATGCACGTGCCCGCTGCTCGTGCACCGACTCCCCCGTGCGTACGCATCCCCTCAGGTTGCGTAAGGGACGCTCCAACGTCGCCTGCGCACGGAGATGTGTATTTACGGCGGTGTTTGTGTGCGACTAGCGAGCGACTCGATCGCTACATGTTTAACCAATATAATGTGTTTTATAGGTAATAGTCCCCTTAATAATGTCTGTGAGTATGTTTAGTGTAAATGGTTCAGGGACTTGGGAATTCCTCTTTGTATGATACGAAGGGTCTGACAAAGGTTGAACAGTGGTGTCTGGTACCTAACTGAAGAGTATTTTATTAGAAACAATCCGGTGCTGGTTAGGTAGAGATTAGTCACTCCTGCGTATAGTTATGTCTATGAGTAGTTTATGGACATTTACTGTATTCGCGGTTCATTATCCATGCGGCGGAAATCCTGTGGATACCTCCCACCTGAGCAGTTTGAAATAGTCACAGCCCACCTGTTCGAATCCACCTATGACCTTTTGTTATAATGCGAAGACAGGTTCCTGTGTCCAATGAACAATGAGATTGTAGGGACCATTGTATTGTTACTGTATGTTGTGTATATAAAGCAGCCAGCCTGGGCCAGCTCACTCACTTCTCTCTACAAGGTTTTCTCTGTGATGACTGAGAGCTGGTTTCCAGGACTGCACTTGCGATCATTCCCACGTGTGTAAGTTTCTCTGTGACCATCTTGTTCTCCTTCTGTGTTAGCCATTTACTCTTTCTCTCTGTTATTATTTGCGATTGTGCCGCTATTGTATATTTATGTCTAGTTTCTCTGTTTAGATATTAATGTTAGTTTTGTAGTGTATAAGCTGTACTGTTTACTTTTTGCATTTGAACGTATCTCTCATAAAGGTGTTGGAACCTGTTAGGGTCTCCTGCCCTGTGCTGCCACGTCGTCATGGCAACCGGGAGACAAGTGCTAGTGGAGTAACCTGAGCGCAGCTGATACTCCGGTTCGGGTCTTTTGCTGTGCAGTGGTTATAGGCTCTGTGCACGGCAGGGGATCCGGTGCTGGTTTTTGTGCTCACAGTCTGTGAGGTCTGAGTGGGGCGTGGACAGCACCTGCTTTATAAGGCCTCTTTTCAGGGTAAGCAGATGCTGCTGAATCTTTGTTGGTTAGTCAGTTCATGAAAGTTAGCCAGTACTGTGTAGCTTTGTATTTGTTTGTTGCTTACTGCAAATAGGCCTGGGGATTTGGTATTACACTCTGCCAATCCAGACCTAGCAGTAAGACTGGAGTCAGTCGTTTAGCTTGCTGGGGTTCTGTTACTACTCTGTGAACTTAGCAAGTTTGCGGCTGTATTCTAAGACTTGCCTGTCTAATCCTGTCTCACTGTGCTAGGTGTCAGGGGTCAGTTTAGTGGCAGTAAGCTAAAACCTGTGCACTGCAAGTGAGAAATAGGATTGTGGAGACTCTCCTTGTGTCTATCATTCCATCTCTGACCAAGGAGTTTACTGCCACACCCGTTGGTAACCCTTTAGGGTTTTGCTGTTGCCCCTAGCAACAGCATTTCGGGTTCTCTATGTATTAAAACACAACATCTTGCTTTTTCCATCTGTGCAGTTCTAATACAAGGGAGATACCCAGTTCCTTAGCCTCTGGGCTTCTCTGTTCACTTTGTGTGTATTTTGTTACCCTATTACCTTCTGTGTACGTTATGTCATATTCCCCAGTTTGTCTGTGAGTCCATTTGTTTTGCATAACAGTTCAAACACCAGTACATTCCTGCAGACACTGGAGTGCATAACAGTTCTGACACCAGTACTTTCCTGCAGGCACTGGTGTGCATAACATATTCAGCAGCCTAATACTCCTGTTGAAATTTTGTGGGAATATGGAGCATACCCCTCAAAATACGTTGCAACAGGTGGTCGATCAGGTGCAGGTCCTGACTCGACAATTTAATGATTTGTCCATTAAAATGCACACCTCCCAGGCTGCTGGTGGATCTCCCGCAGCAGCAGCACCTGCAGGGGTTAAGGAGCCGAAAGTAAATCTCCCGGATCGTTTTTCTGGAGATCGCTCGCAGTTCTTTTGTTTCAAGGAGAGCTGCAAGCTATACTTCCGGCTTAGGCCTCAGTCTTCTGGGTCGGAGATTCAGCGGGTGGGCATAGTGATTTCCTTGCTACAAGGAGACCCACAGGTCTGGGCATATGGGTTGCAGCCTGACTGTCCGTCGCTTAAAAGTGTTGATGCTTTTTTTACGGCACTGGGCATGTTGTATGATGACCCTGACAAGACGGCCTCAGCCGAGGCTCAGATTTCGATCCTTAAGCAAGGGCGAAGGCCAGTTGAGGTTTACTGTACGGAGTTTCGGAGGTTGGCCCATGATACCCAGTGGAATGACCCAGCCCTGAGACACCAGTACCGAAGAGGTCTTTCTAACCAGATAAAGGACCAACTGGTACAATATCCCTTGCCTGATAGCTTGGATCAGCTCATGCAGTTATCCATCCGGGTGGATAGACGGCTGAGAGAGCGTAGGCTTGAAAGGGAGACTGAGATTTCCTTCCTTCCCAAGGGAACCTCAGACTCTGAGGAATTTTCTGAGGAGCCTATGCAGATTGGGGCTACCCGCCTCTCCTCGCGTGAGAAGACGCGGAGGAGACAGCAGGGGTTGTGTTTGTACTGTGGGAATAAAGGTCATGTGGTAGTATCATGCCCAGAAAAGCCGGAAAACTTCAGGGCCTGAGGGTGATGGGAAATATCCTGTCAGGCCAGAAGTCAGAATTTCCCAAGAAGACTTTTATCATTCCGGTGACCTTGAAGATCCTCGGTCAAACTGTCAAGACTGAGGCCTTTGTGGACAGTGGGGCCGACGGGGTTTTTATGGACCGCCAATTCGCCCTGAAACACTCTGTTCCCTTAGTACCCTTGGCATCGGAAATTGAGATTTGTGGGTTAAACGGGGAACCATTATCCCAAAGTAAAATTACCTCTTGCACTAGCCAGATTTCTTTGTTTATTGGAGCCACACACTCTGAAAAATTGTCCTTTTATGTGACTGTCTGTACTTTTGCCCCATTGGTGTTGGGGTTACCCTGGTTAAGGGCCCACAATCCTCAATTTGACTGGGTCTCTGGGGAGATTCTTAGTTGGGGTACTGATTGTTTCAGGAGTTGCTTGAGCCTTCCAGTCAGGCTCTCGCAGCTAAGTTTGCCAGGATTGCCAGGGTGTTATGCAGATTTTGCGGACGTGTTCTCCAAAAAAGTTGCAGAGGTACTACCTCCCCATCGCCCCTATGACTGTGCCATTGATTTGTTGCCAAATGCTAAGCTTCCCAAGAGCAGGTTGTACTCCCTGTCACGTCCTGAGACTCAGGCTATGGCAGAGTACATTCAGGAGAACTTGGCTAAGGGATTTATCAGACCTTCACAGTCTCCAGTTGGGTCGGGGTTCTTCTTCGTGGGTAAAAAGGACGGTTCGTTGCGACCCTGCATCAACTTCAGGGAATTGAACCGTATCACGATTAAAAACTCATACCCACTGCCTCTCATTTCGGTCTTGTTTGACCAGCTTCGTACTGCCACCATTTTTTCTAAGATTGACCTACGCGGTGCGTACAATCTAATCCGAATAAGAGAGGGGGATGAATGGAAGACTGCCTTTAATACCCACTCAGGGCATTATGAATATTTGGTGATGCCTTTTGGGCTCTGTAATGCCCCGGCAGTCTTCCAGGATTTCATGAATGATGTGCTCAGGGAATATTTGGATAGATTCTTAGTTGTATACTTAGATGACATCCTAATCTTCTCCCATTCCCTGGAGGAACATCGGAAGCATGTACGCTTAGTCCTCCAGAAACTCAGAGACCACCGGCTTGGGGCGAAGCTGGAGAAGTGCGAATTTGAAGTTCAGCAAATCGCATTTCTAGGATATATTATCTCCCCAGAAGGTTTCCAAATGGAGGGTTCCAAGGTACAGGCAGTCCTGGATTGGGTGCAGCCCACTAGTTTGAAGGCGCTTCAGCGTTTCCTGGGCTTTGCGAATTTTTATAGACGATTTATCGCTGGATTTTCGTCTATAGTGGCGCCCTTGGTGGCACTCACTAAGAAAGGGGCGGATGTTGCTCACTGGTCTTGTGAGGCTAAAGCGGCTTTTGCCCGTCTCAAAAGGGCATTTGTTTCGGCCAAGGTGCTGCGACACCCAGATCCAGAGCGTCCTTTTGTGGTGGAGGTGGATGCCTCTGAGATGGGTATTGGGGCAGTGCTTTCTCAGATGGGAGTGTCTGATAATCGCCTTCATCCCTGTGCTTACTTTTCCCGTAAATTTTCGCCTGCCGAGATGAATTATGACGTGGGTAACCGGGAATTGTTGGCTATTAAGGATGCACTCGAGGAGTGGAGACACTGGCTTGAGGGGGCTAAGTTTGTGGTCTCAATTCTCACTGACCATAAGAATCTGGCATATTTAGAGTCAGCGAAGCGTCTCAATGCCAGGCAGGCACGATGGGCTTTGTTTTTTGCTCGCTTTAATTTTTTGATAACATATCGCCCTGGGTCAAAAAACATCAAGGCTGATGCGCTCTCGCGGAGTTTTGCTCCAATCCAGGAGACCACCGAGGAGCCGTTGCCCATTGTTTCCCCATCATGTATTAAAGTGGGCATTACCCAGGACCTCTTATCATTAGTCCTTAGAGCACAGGAGCAGGCTCCTCCAGACCTTCCGGTAGGTCTTTTGTTTGTGCCTCCTAGGTTAAGACAGCGAGTGTTCCTGGAATTCCATGCCAAGAAGTCGGCAGGTCACCCGGGTATTGCCAGAACTCGGGAGTTGCTATCTAGGGCGGTGTGGTGGCCCTCGGTGGCTAAGGATGTGGATCAGTGGGTTCGGGCATGTGACATCTGTGCCCGAAATAAGACTCCTAGAGGGGTTCCTGTTGGCCCATTACATCCACTCTCTATCCCATCTAAGCCATGGATCCACATTTCAATGGATTTTGTGGTGGACTTGCCCAAATCCTCGGGGATGACAGCCATCTGGGTTGTCGTTGACAGGTTTTCGAAGATGGCGCACTTCGTTCCACTGGTTGGGCTGCCATCAGCCAGACGCCTGTCTGAATTATTTATGCTGCATGTTGTGCGTCTCCACGGGTTGCCACTTGATGTGGTCTCTGACCGCGGATCCCAGTTTGTGGCCAAATTCTGGAGGGCATTTTGTTCCGATCTCCAGATTTCTGTCAGCTTGTCGTCAGGCTACCATCCGCAGTCTAATGGGCAGACTGAAAGGGTGAACCAGTCCTTGGAGCAGTTCCTCAGGTGTTATGTCTCCAAGTGTCAGACTGACTGGGTTGCTCATCTGTCCATGGCGGAGTTTGCCTATAACAACGCGGCTCACTCTGCTACAGGGATCTCTCCCTTCCTTTGTGTGTATGGGCATCATCCTAAGGCCAATTCTTTTGACCCCCTGGACTCCACGCCTGGTGGTTCCTCTGTGGTTTCGGTCCTTAGAGGTATTTGGCGGAAAGTGAAGAAAGCCCTTGTGTCTGTGTCATTAGTGACCAAAAGGGTTTTTGATAAGCGGAAAAGACCCTGCAGCTTCAAATTAGGAGACTTCGTCTGGTTGTCTACCAAGAATTTGAAGTTGAGACAGCCATCTCATAAGTTAGGGCCCCGGTTCATCGGCCCTTATAAGATCACCAGGGTTATCAATCCGGTGGCATTTCAGTTAGATCTGCCCCGTTCTTTGGGTATCAATAAAACATTTCATTGTTCCCTTTTAAAACGGGCGATTAGTAATCCTTCTTCCAGTGGAAGACCTTCCCCTCTTCTGATACGTGGCCAGAGGGAGTTTGTTGTTGAAAGGATTCTTGACTCCAAGGTGGTTCGGGGTCGGCTGTCATTTTTGGTGCACTGGAAGGGGTATGGCCCGGAGGAGCGGTCGTGGGTGCGCAGTTGTGATCTTCATGCCCCCAGACTGATACGCTCTTTCTTCTCGCAGTTCCCCGATAAACCCGGTGGTAGGGGTTCTTTGACCCCTCGTCAGAGGGGGGGTACTGTTAGGGTCTCCTGCCCTGTGCTGCCGCGTCGTCATGGCAACCGGGAGACAAGTGCTAGTGGAGTAACCTGAGCGCAGCTGATACTCCGGTTCGGGTCTTTTGCTGTGCAGTGGTTATAGGCTCTGTGCACGGCAGGGGATCCGGTGCTGGTTTTTGTGCTCACAGTCTGTGAGGTCTGAGTGGGGCGTGGACAGCACCTGCTTTATAAGGCCTCTTTTCAGGGTAAGCAGATGCTGCTGAATCTTTGTTGGTTAGTCAGTTCATGAAAGTTAGCCAGTACTGTGTAGCTTTGTATTTGTTTGTTGCTTACTGCAAATAGGCCTGGGGATTTGGTATTACACTCTGCCAATCCAGACCTAGCAGTAAGACTGGAGTCAGTCGTTTAGCTTGCTGGGGTTCTGTTACTACTCTGTGAACTTAGCAAGTTTGCGGCTGTATTCTAAGACTTGCCTGTCTAATCCTGTCTCACTGTGCTAGGTGTCAGGGGTCAGTTTAGTGGCAGTAAGCTAAAACCTGTGCACTGCAAGTGAGAAATAGGATTGTGGAGACTCTCCTTGTGTCTATCATTCCATCTCTGACCAAGGAGTTTACTGCCACACCCGTTGGTAACCCTTTAGGGTTTTGCTGTTGCCCCTAGCAACAGCATTTCGGGTTCTCTATGTATTAAAACACAACATCTTGCTTTTTCCATCTGTGCAGTTCTAATACAAGGGAGATACCCAGTTCCTTAGCCTCTGGGCTTCTCTGTTCACTTTGTGTGTATTTTGTTACCCTATTACCTTCTGTGTACGTTATGTCATATTCCCCAGTTTGTCTGTGAGTCCATTTGTTTTGCATAACAGTTCAAACACCAGTACATTCCTGCAGACACTGGAGTGCATAACAGTTCTGACACCAGTACTTTCCTGCAGGCACTGGTGTGCATAACAGAACCTAACTAGGTATTGTGTGTTTACCATTATATTGCAAAGGGTATTCTGAGCGTCTCAATCGCTCAAACAGCTTATATATTATCAAGGTCTATAAGCATTCTATCATTACAGTATTACGGTACTAAGGTTTTACAGTATAAGCATATCCTTTCAGTGTGCTGCTAACAAGGTTTACTGAGTGTCATTCTGTGAGCGTCTGCGCCGCTCGTGTTCTTCTCGTGGGCACAGCGTCCGCTACGCTAATAGCGTAGCATTCCGGTAGTCGGCCGCCTATAGCGTGCTCGATACCAAGCGTAAACCCGCGAGCGTACGTGTAGCTCGTGCATCGCGCTCACGGTCTAGCGTCTTCTACACTAAAAGCGTACCATTACGGTACTTCATACGCCAATTGCGTACTGAGTCTCTTAAAAATATATAGTGAATGTTATAAGGTAAAGAATAGGCTTTATCAGTCCCTACTTAATTTTCCAGGAGGACAGAGCTGAACTCAGAACTCATCAGCAATTTCTTCCAAAGGTGGTGTCCGTGTTTCACATCAACCAACCTATTGTGGTTCCAGCAGTTACGGACATATATGCTATTTCAAAGTCTTTGGATGTTGTGAGGGCTTTGAAGGTGTATGTAAAGAGAACAGCTCATCACAGAAAATCCGACTCGTCGTTCGCTCTCTATGATCCCAATAAAATTGGGTGTCATGCTTCAAAGCAGTCTATTGCATGCTGGATCAGGCTCACTATCCAGCATGCTTATTCCATGTCAGTCTTGCCAGTTCCAAAATCTGTACAGGCCCACTCTACTAGGTCAGTGGGTTCTTCTTGGGCGGCTGCCCGGGATGTCTCAGCTTTACAGCTCTGCCGAGCAGCTACTTGGTCAGGTTCAAACACGTGTGCTAAGTTTTACAAGTTCGATACTTTGGCCTCTGAGGACCTTCAGTTTGGTCAATCAGTTCTGCAGGAACCTCATCACTCTCCCACCTGGTTTGGGAGCTTTGGTACTTCCCCATGGTACTGAATGGAATCCTAGTATCCCCTGGGATACTGGTAAATCCTTTTCTCTACCGTCCTAGAGGATGCTGGGGACTCCGTAAGGACCATGGGATAGACGGGTTCTGCAGGAGACATGGGCACTTTAATAAAGACTTAAGTTCCTGGTGTGCACTGGCTCCTCCCTCTATGCCCCTCCTCCAGACCTCAGTTTGATACTGTGCCCAGAGGAGCTGGGTGCTTTTCAGTGAGCTCTCCTGAGTTTGCTGATAGAAAGTATTTTGTTAGGTTTTTTATTTTCAGGGATCTCTGCTGGCAACAGACTCCCTGCATCGAGGGACTGAGGAGTGAGAAGCAGCCCTACTCTCTGAAGCTAGGTCCTGCTTCTTAGGCTACTGGACATCATTAGCTCCAGAGGGATTGGTACGCAGGATCTCACCCTCGCCGTCCGTCCCTCTCGGACCTGGTAATAGCTGGTAATTCTGATCTTTTGCCTTATATTCCCTCACAGCCTAAGAAAGCACGACATTATCAAATGCAGTCCTTTCGGTCGCAGAACAACAAGAAAGTACGAGGAGCGTCCTTTCTTACCAGAGGTAAGGGCACAGGGCACAGCTAGTTCCCAGGAACAGAAGTCCTCCCCAGCCTCTACTACATTCACCGCGTGACGCTGGAGCTCCGCTAAGGGAGTCCGTCCCAGTGGGAGCACATCTTCGACTCTTCAGCCACATCTGAGTTCACTCACAGGTGGATCCCGGAGCAATAAAAATTTGTTTCTCAGGGTTACAAGCTGGAATTCAAAAGGTGCTTCCTCAACGGTTTTTCCTTATCGGACCTACCGGCTTCTCCCCCAGAAAGGGAGATAATATTAAATACAATTCACACATTGGCCAATATTTACTAATATTCGTGTTTGAGTCGGTTTGTGTAGTGTTTAAACTCGTTTTGTATCGGGTGCATTTTCATGCAACTTCTTGAATCCATGGTGGTCATTCCGAGTTGTTCGCTCTGTAAATTTCTTCGCATCGCAGCGATTTTCCGCTTAGTGCGCATGCGCAATGTTCGCACTGCGACTGCGCCAAGTAAATTTGCTATGAAGTTAGGTATTTTACTCACGGCTTTTTCTTCGTTCAGGCGATCGTAGTGTGATTGACAGGAAGTGGGTGTTTCTGGGCGGAAACTGGCCGTTTTATGGGTGTGTGCGGAAAAACTCTACCGTTTCTGGGAAAAACGCGGGAGTGGCTGAAGAAACGGAGTAGTGTCTGGGCGAACGCTGGGTGTGTTTGTGACGTCAAACCAGGAACGACAAGCACTGAACTGATCGCAGATGCCGAGTAAGTCTGGAGCTACTCAGAAACTGCTAAGAGGTGTGTAATCGCAATTTTGAGAATCTTTCGTTCGCAATTTTAAGAAGCTAAGATTCACTCCCAGTAGGCGGCGGCTTAGCGTGTGCAAAGCTGCTAAAAGCAGCTTGCGAGCGAACAACTCGGAATGATGGCCCATATACGCAAAGTTACGAAGCAGTCGAATTTATGGTTGTCGTGTTTTCCGATGTCGATTCCGATGTCGATGCCAGTCGTTTTTTTTGGGCACATTTACGGCCGTCATTGTCGTTTGCGTACGTGTTTTTGTTGTATTTGCTGTTTTTTTTCTTAAGGTAAACGCGGCAGGGTTTTTTTTTTTCCAGCGGCCGCATTTTCACTTTCAGTTTCGATTTTCTATTGGTTGTGTTTCAGATGGTAGGAGTGTCTGTGCGCAACCATATAAATACGCCCCAAACCGTCCGCACCTCGTGGGTTTAGTTAGTGGTGAGGAGGAGGGAGGTTGTGCTGTGGAGGTAGGTGAATTTGTGGTTTGGTGAGGAGTGTTGGTAGCGATTTCTGAGTGTGGTATTGTGTTTAAAAGTCGTCTTGTCATTCTTGTTGTCTTGTATTTTGTGGTTTTGTCTCATTTTTAGTCCAAGTTATTTTTCTTTATAGTCCCTTGTCAGTGTTTGTGTGTGTGTGTGTGTGTGTGTGGGGGTGTGTGTGTAAGTTGTGTAGTGGTAGTGGAGGAGTGTGTTGTTTGTCTTTTTTTTTTCTGTGTTAACTGTTTAGACACACAATTATGTGTGACTCAGAGGTGGGTGAGGTGGAGTGTGTGAGTGAGGGGGAGGAGGTCAGTCAGGTGGAGGAGGTGAGTGTTAGTGAGGTTAGTGAGGTGGAGGAGGTGGGTGAGGTTGCTGCAGCAGCCTCAAGTGATAGTGACAGTCAGAGTGCTCCGCAGCCACGCACCACTACTAAGACTGGGCGGAATGTTAAGTTTAGTTTTGCTGAAAATGTGGCATTGGTGCGTGAGCTGATGAAGTATCAGAGGCAGCTATTTGGCCCTGAGTCCGCCAAGGTGCCAACACGGAGGAAGACGGTGCTGTGGGCGAAAGTTGTTGCTGCTGTCAATAGTGAGGGGGTGGTCAAGCGGACGGAGGACACGTGCCACAAACGGTACTATGACATAAAGCGACGTGTCAAGTCCAAAATGGCCAAGGAGGCTCGGAAAACCGGTGGTGGGCAGCCCTATATTGCAAGATATCTGGAGTATGAGGAGCCCATGCGGAGTGTAATCCCTCCAGAAGTTGGCTCTGCAACCCATGTCCGGGATTCAGATAGGCCCAGGAAGAATGGTGAGCATGTGTATTTGCATTTACATTCTATGTATTTTTTTTTTTTTTAAATGTGTGTCATGTGACGTTGCATATTACTCCCATCATCAAGTGTGTGTCAGCCAATACATTTTGAGAAAAATTGCTACATTTTGTTTTGGTTCATATAGTGGTAATGTGTCTTTGGAGTGCCACATCACTGAGCAATTTATATATTGCACCTGTAATATTTTTCCTTTCAATACAAAATGAAGATGTGTGTGTTTATTTTTGTGGTTTTTTTTTTCTTTAACTTGTGGCCTATGTCAGTGTCCTGTACATGTTTTCCTGTGTTGATGTTGCCATAGTGCATATGTGTTTTGGTCAATCTTTTTGGTTTTTTGGTTGTTTTTTTTTGTATTTCCAGGCCTTATGTTTTTTTATAAATAAAAACCAAGCATTTCTTCAAGAATAAATGTTTATAAGCATAATGGGTGGATGTATACACAGTAGCATGATTACATTTTTATTTTTTATTTTATACAGTGTTAGAAAAAAGCAGTACTACTCGTCGGGCAGTAACTCCTATCACATCTGATGATGATGACGCTGCGGAAGCAGGTAAAGTGTCCATTGTAGTATAGGGTATGCTTGTAAAGGAATGGCCATAAAAAAATTGCACTTTCATTAAAAGGTCCATCAAAAGAAGTATGGAGCAGCAGAAGTGGCACTTCGGAAAGACATCACCACAAAAAACCTGTGGCCGAAAAGAAAGCAAGGTCGTATGTCCCGGCCCAAACACAGCAGGCTACCCCGCCACGAAGATTATCGTCCGTATGTTCTGTCCCCCCACTCCAAATTTTGGACACACCTCCAAGACGTCATCCACACTCCCCTCATCTTGATTGTGAGTATCAAACTGAAAAAAATGTGTAAAATTTCAGTACGTAATCAAAATATTTCATACCCGCATTAAGTCAAAACACATCAAAAACGTAAATACTTACCGCAGTAAGTAAAAGCTGAAATGTAATCCAAGCTAAACGTCCTTGTTCACATCCAGTAATGATATGTATGTCCACTTGAGCCACACAGTATGACATTGTGTGTAAGATGCTGCAACAAAAAAACATTTTGGTTTTATTGCAAAAAGTAAGGTTGTTTTTCCTCATTTCACATGTGTGTTTGAGGTAACATTGCAAAATACATATAAAAACATTACTATGTTTGTTTGAACAAAGCTATAAGGTAACACATTATGTATTCCAATGTGTTTTTATGGTGGAGTATGTGTGAGCTACAATAAAACTGAAGTGTTTGCTTTCACAATTAAGTAACCAGACACATTTGCCACAAACAGGCATATATATGTATTTAAGCTATGAGTGATGATGTTTCTAGGCAGAATAGTTGACGGAACATCTGTATGACCTTATCATCGGACAATGCGTTCAAGTTTAAGCGCCCCCTAAAAAAACGAGGACTGCGTTGCCTCCGCGGAACCTGTATAACCTGCTGACCATGTTCAGTTTCTTGGCCCTGGTTACTTACAGGCTGAGGAATCCCACAGCACACAAAAGATCACTGGCCCACAGTCCTGCTGCCATTTCTGAGTGTAGGTGTATTGAAATGGGCCTAACACCCTTTTATAGGCATCCTAATTCAGTTGTGAGTGATTTTTTATTTGCAACACATGTAAACACGACTGAAAAAAGCAGGTCTATTTTTTTGCCGTTTTTTTTAACGAATCGCAAAAAAAAAGACCGCATTTGAGCACTCAGAGTCTAACACCCAAATACGAATGGTAAATTCCCGTATTCTATGTAATAACAGCCGCGTTTGACCGATGGTCTATTCATTCGTATTTGTGAACGTTGACATTCAAACCATTACGAATAGTCCAAACACTGCCGAGATTTGTGCTTAGTGAATTCCCGTGTTGGGACTTAGAAAAAAAAACACAAATCGGACAAACTCGATTTATTAGTAAATATTGGCCATTGTATCTCCAACAGGTGGTGCTCAAGGTTCCCCTCCTGCAACAAGGAAGGCGATATGACTCAACCTTGGCTGTAGTCCCGAAACCGTACGGTTCGGTCAGACCTATTTAAAATTATAATCTCTGAACGTATACGGGAAAAGGTTCAAATTTAAAGTGGAATCGCCCAGAGCGATCATCGCCAGCCTGGAAGGGGGAGGGGTTTGATGGTGTATCTAGACATAAAGGCTGCATACCTTCATGTTCCCATTTATCCACCCCATCAGACGTACCTGACAATTGCAATACAGGATTGTCATTACCAATTTCAGGGTAATTGGTGGATATAATGGTGCTCCTACACAAGCAAGGAGTCACAGTTATCCCATACTTGAACGATCTCCTAATAAGGGCGAGATAAAAAGAGCAGTTGTTGAACAGCGTGTCACTTTCACTGAAGGGTCACAGCAACACGGCTGGATTCTCAATTTCCCGAGGTCACAGTTGGTTCCTATAACTCGTCTGCCCTTCTTGGGTATAATTCTGGATACAGACCAGAAATGGGTTTACCTTCAGATAGAGAAGGCCCAGGAACTCATGACTCTAGTCAGGGACCTATTGAAACCAAGACAGGTGTCAGTGCATCACGGCAGTTGAGTTCTGGGAAAATCATTCCCTTCGGCAGGTTCCATGCGAGGACTTCAAATGGGACCTACTGGACAAGTGGTCCGGGTCACATCTACAGATTCATCAGTTGATCACCCTATCCCCCAGGGCCAGGGTACCTCTCCTGTGGTGGCTGCAGAGTGCTCACCTTCTAGAGGGCCGCAGATTCGGCATTCAGGACTGGATCCTTGTGACCACGGACGCGAGCCTCCGAGGCTTGGGAGCAGTCACACAGGGAGGAAATTTCCAAGGTCTTTGGTCAAGTCAAGAGACTTGTCTTCACATCAACATATTGGAACTAAGGGCCATATACAACGCCCTACGTCAAGCTGAGACCTTTCTGATCAACCGGTTCTGATCCAGGCAGACAACGTCACCGCAGTAGCTCATGTAAACCACCAAGTTGGCACAAGGAGCAGAGTGGCGATGGCGGAAGCCACCAGAATTCTTCGCTGGGCGGAGAATCATGTAAGAGCACTGTCAACAGGGTTCATTCTGGAAGTGAACAACTGGGAAGCAGACTTCCTCACCAGACATACGTCCTGGAGAGTGGAGACTTCATCAGGGAGTCTTCGCACAGATTGCAGTTCGGTGGGGACTGCAACAGATAGACATGATGGCGTCCCGCCTCAACAAGAAGCTGCAGAGTTATTGCGCTTGGTCAAGAGACCCTCAGGCAGTAGCGGTAGATGCCCTAGTGACACCGTGGGTGTTCCAGTCAGTCTATGTATTTCCTCCTCTTCCTCTCATACCCAAGGGATGAGAATAATAAGAAAAAGGAGGAGTGAGAACAATCCTCATTGTTCCAGATTGGCCACGAAGGATCTAGTATCCGGATCTGCAGGAAATGCTTACAGAAGATCTGTGGCCTCTTTCTCTAAGGCAGGACCTGTTGCAACAGGGCCCATGTCTGTTCCAAGACTTACCGCAGCTGCGTTTGACGGCATGGCGGTTGATGGCCGGATCCTAGCGGAAAAAGGCATTCCGGATGAGGTCATTCCTATGCTGATAAGGGCTAGGAAGGACGTGACATCTAAACATTATCACCGTATATGGCGAAGATATGTTTCTTGGTGTGAGGCCAGGAATGCTCCTACGGAAGAATTCCATCTGGGCCGTTTCCTTCACTTCCTACAAACTGGAGTGAATTTGGGCCTAAAACTTAGGCTCCATAAAGGTTCAGATTTCGGCCCTATCCATTTTCTTTCAAAAAGAATTGGCTTCTCTCCCAGAAGTTCAGACTTTTGTGAAGGGAGTGCTGCATTTTCAGCCTCCTTTTGTACCTCTGGTGGAGCCCTGGGACCATAACGTGGTGTTAAGTTTCCTTAAGTCACACTGGTTTGAACCACCTAAAACGGTAGAGTTAAAATATCTCACTTGGAAGGTGGTCATGTTATTAGCCTTGGCTTCGGCTAGGCAAGTGTCGGAATTGGCGGCTTTGTCTCATAAAAGCCCCTTTCTGGTTTTCCATGTCGATAGAGCAGAGTTGCGGACACGTCCTCAATTCCTGCCTAAGGTGGTATCATCGTTTCATATGAACCAGCCTATTGTGGTGCCTGTGGCTACGCGTGACTTGAAGGACTCCAAGTCCCTGGATGTGGTCAGGGCTTTGAAAATTTACGTAGCCAGAACGGCTAGAGTCAGAAAAACAGAATCACTGTTTGTCCTGTATGCTGCCAACAAGCTTGGTGCTTCTGCTGCAAAGCAGACTATTGCCCGCTGGATTTGTAACACCATTCAGCAGGCTCATTCTACGGCGGGATTGCCGTTGCCTAAATCGGTTAGGGCCCATTCCACTAGGAAGGTGGGCTCTCCTTCGGCGGCTGCCCGAGGGGTCTTGGCATTACAGTTGTGCCGAGCTGCTACTTGGTCAGGTTCAAACACTTTTGCTAAGTTCTACAAGTTTGATACCCTGGCTGAGGAGGACCTCTTGTTTGCTCAATTGGTGCTGCAGAGTCATCCGCACTCTCCCGCCCGTTTGGGAGCTTTGGTATAATCCCCATGGTCCTTACGGAGTCCCCAGCATCCTCTAGGACGTTAGAGAAAATAAGATTTTAAACCTACTGGTAAATCTTTTTCTCGTAGTCCATAGAGGATGCTGGGTGCCCATCCCAAGTGCGGACTACTTCTGCAATACTTGTATATAGTTATTGCTTCAATAAGGGTTATGTTATAGTTGCATCGGTCCTGAACTGATGCTATGTTGTTTTCATACTGTTAACTGGGTTGTTATTACAAGTTATACGGTGTGATTGGTGTGGTTGGTATGAGTCTTACCCTTGGATTAACAAAATCCTTTCCTCGTACTGTCCATCTCCTCTGGGCACAGTTTCTCTAACTGAGGTCTGGAGGAGGGACATAGAGGGAGGAACCAGTGCACACCAGGAACTAAAGTCTTTCTTAAAGTGCCCATGTCTCCTGCGGAGCCCGTCTATCCCATGGTCCTTACGGAGTTCCCAGCATCCTGTACGGACTACGAGAAAAAGATTTACCTGTAGGTTTAAAATCTTATTTTCTCGTAGTCCGTAGGGGATACTGGGCACCCACCCGGTGCTTTGTTCTTCCTTCACTGTTACTTGGTTCAGTTGTGTTGTTTGGTTCAGCTGTTACTGTTCCTGTTTTCAAGTTTGGTTAGCATAACTTTCCTCTTGTTCTGTGTGTGCTGGTTCGTAATCTCACCACTTTCCTTATCTATCCTTCTCTCAAAGTATGTCCGCCTCTTTGGGCACAGTTTCTTAGATTTTCTAAACTGAGTCTGGTAAGAGGGGTACAGAGAGAGGAGCCAGTGCACACTATCAAATTCTTAAAGTGCCCATAGCTCCTAGTGGACCTGTCTATCTCCCATGGTACTAAATAGAATTCCAGAATCCCCTACAGACTACGAGAAAAGGATTTACTGGTAGATAATTAAAATCCTATTTTTCCTGCTACACAGCCTGCCTGTCTGCGAGCAGCCATCTGGGGCCCTGCCCTCTTCAACACCCTTTTCCCGGCAGCAGTTCAAACACCTGATTCAGCAGACATTACATGCTGGTGCTTTACTAGCTCTTACGGAGCCGCATGTCTCGGTGCCTCCTCCGTGGCTTGTTATGTTACCCAAGTGACACCCCCACCCCTGCAGCCTTACACTAGCAGGGGTACACAGGGACACTCCCGGACTGCAACTGGACTATGGGGGACAGGTAATTCGTGCTTTTGCTTGCAGAACCTGTGATTGCGGCAGTCCCATACCTCCGGTCCTGGAAGACAGACCGGCAATGCTGACGTGGACCCACACCATGGCAGGCCTTGGGCTTAACTAGACCACCAGGGCATATATATTACTAGTGCTGGGGGCACTTTATTAAAGGCAGGAAACTGGTGGTGGATGTCAGCAAGGGGAGGCAGCATTTCCTCAGCGGCCGCTCCTCCAGACCTGGGCAACATTCCGCTAAGGTCTTCCCACCCTGGGCTGCTCCTCCTTCACCCTCCTTCCTCACAGAGACACTGAGCAGCCATTACAAGAACTCTGCAGGTCTCTAGGAATGCTGGGTTTGGTCTCCCTGTATACCTCTCCTTGGAGTCAGGTTATACAGAGTGCAGTTTCCTAACAGCTCTAATAGCTGGGTAGTTGAAATTAGCGCCCACTGCAGTTAAAATGTATTTCTGCATTGTATGTGGCTTATGCTAGTTCTGCTGTCGGGATCATTATGAATTACCGACGATCAGGATGCCAGGGATGCCAGCCGTCAGTATACCGACACTGGCATTCCAATCATCAGTATGCCGGCAGCAGGCGAGTTCAAAGAGTCCCCTTGCGGGCTCGCCATGCTGCAGGCTCAGTGGCTTGCTATGCTCGCCACAGGTTCTATTCCCACTCTATGGGTGTCGTGGACACCCACGAGTGGGAACAGCACCTGTTAGCCAGGATTCCGGCTGTCAGCATTGTTAGCGGTCGGGATCCCGGCATCGATATCCCGACTGCCGGCAACTTCACTGTATAACCTACCATCTGTGCATTTCTGACTGTACATGATATCTCTTTACCTGTTCCTTTCCTTACTCAGTAATCCTTAGATATTGGTGTGCACAGGGTTTACTTTGCCCACAATACAATTTATTGTATTTGTGAAGGCTCACTGTCACGTACTGTTCTCAGTTATACACTGAACATTACTATATTATGTGTGTACTTCCTTGCACTTATGTCTAACAAAGGCAAGGCAGCTAAACAGACTTAGCCACGTATCCTAGTGTCATGTAGGACCTGTTCAGCAGAGATTTTACCTCAGGATTATTTATTACAAGATGGTCGGAGCATCCTTGGGCCTCATTTTCTTACATGCTGGCTAAAATTGCTGACCATATTGCAGCCCCGTCTATGGGGTATATTTACTAAGGTCCCGATTTTGACCGAGATGCCGTTTTTTCTTCAAAGTGTCATCTCGGGAATTTACTTAGCAAAAATCTCGGCAGTGATGAGGGCATTCGTATTTTTTTGGAAGTCCAATGTTAAAAATACGAATGACTACACCATCGGTCAAATACACCTGCAAATTGGTAGAACTCGGTAATTTACTAAAAAGTGCAAATCACAAAATAACCAAACACTGCCGTGAAAAAATACAAATCGTAATAAAGTGCTAAAATAAAACAGACCTGCTTTTTTTTTACCGTGATTGGATAGGCATGTACGGATCCATGAGATCCGTGCATGTTTATCAGTGGGAAGGGTTGGGAAAGTGTTAATTTTCTTAAAAAAAATTGCGTGGGGTCCCTCCTCCTAAGCCAAACCAGCCTCGGGCTCTCTGAGCCGGTCCTGGTTGAAAAAATACGGGGAAAAAATTGTCATGGGTTCCCCCATATTTAATCAACCAGCACCGGGCTCTGCGCCTGGTCCTGGTTCCAAAAATACGGGGGACAAAAAGCGTAGGGGTCCCCCGTATTTTTTAAACCAGCACCGGGCTCCACTAGCTGGACAGATAATGCCACAGCCGGGGGTCACTTTTATACAGCGCCCCTGTCAATTTTTTGCCCATATTTTTTCAACCAGGACCGGCTCAAAGAGCCCGAGGCTGGTTTGGCTTAGGAGGGGGGACCCCACGCAATTTTTTTTAATACTTTTAACTATTTTAAATTCTTAAAAAAGGTGCACAATGAACCCCAGCACGGATCTCACAGATCCGGCCGTGATTCATTGTGTTAAAGTCGGCAGTGTTTTACAATTCACTCCCGTAAAACACTGCCAAAAAAAACGAATGACATCGACATCGGTAAATTCGAAAAAGCAGAATACGACAGCTTAGTAAATTAGTCGTAATAAATTCAAAAAGTTGCACTTTTACACTTTCGATGTCATTCATGATTAATCTCCCTCCAAATCGGGAGAAATACGAATTTTAGTAAATATACCCCTATGACTCCCTCTATGGGTCTACCTCAGCAATTTCAGCCTGTTTTTCAACTTTTGCCAGCCCCACCTGTCCCTCCTCCCTGGTTGGACATGTTTTCTAACTCTGTACAGAGTCTGGCAGCTTCATAAGCTGCATTCCATAATATATTGCAGGGCCAGGTAACACTACCTACACCTACTGCCACCAAGTGTACTGTGCCATCTTCATATTTTACGCCGCTCACAGATTCTGCTGCAGCTGATCAGGCTGATGTCTCTAATGCTGATTCCCCCTCTGGAGAGGAAGAGGTGCAATCTAAATTTAATGTAGCTGCTTTAGTTAGGGCTGTTAAATTCTCGCTCCAGCTAAAAGATGCTGAACTGGCACCAAAATCAAAAGATCCTTTGTGTAAACGCAAAAATGTGGTAGTGGTTGAGTTTAGACACTCTGACCATTTCTCAAATGCTATGAGCGAGGCATGGAAAACTCCTAGCAATAAATTTAACGCACCTAAAAGCATACTTGCCTACTCTCCTGGAAAGGCCGGGAGGCTCTCGAAATTCGGGTGACACTCGCAGAACCCCGGGAAAGTGGGCAAGTCTCCCGCATGGCACTCGCCAATCCCCCCCCCCCACACCGCACCCCACCACTCACTGCATATCCCGGTCACCGTGACATCCCATCACACTGAAGGGGGCATGGCGATGATTAAATTTGTGTTAAATTACGTCATCGTAGCCCTTTCCCCGCTTTACTGTGCCGGTAACTTGGACATTGTAAAGCAGGGGGGGGGGGCTATGATGATGCGATCATGTCACCACGCCCCCATACCACCTCATCCACACCCCCTCCCATGTGTCCCTAAAAGGTTAAACTCCTTTTATCCATTATCTGGGTGGCTAAAGTTTTCTGGGCAGATGCCCTTGAAAACAATTTCCCTACTGAGGCGACTCAGGAACAACTTTCACTAATTGCCAACATCAGGGAAGCCACCTATTACATTGGTCAGGCTGCTCGGGATGCAGCTCTTCTGTCATCTAAGGCTTCGGCTGCTTCTGTAGTAGCCCAACACATTGTTTGGCTTCATTCCTAAAGGTGAACACTAAATGGCCCTGGAAGAACTTTCATACACAGGCATATTTCTTTTCTGTTACGTCCTAGAGAATGCTGGGGTCCACATTAGTACCATAGGGTACAGATGGGTCCACTAGGAGCCATTGGCACTTTAAGAGTTTAATAGTGTGGGCTGGCTCCTCCCTCTATGCCCCTCCTACCAGACTCAGTTTAGATAATGTGCCCGGAGGAGCTGGTCACAGCTAGGGGAGCTCCATAGGAGTTTTTCTAGTTTTATTTTTTTAATTAGAGGGACTTGGGGGCAGGGAGTAGTGTCCAACCCTGAGAGGTTAATGGCCACTATCTCCGCTGACAGGACACTGAGCTCCTGAGGGTTATGATCGTTAGCCTCCCCAGGCGACTAAAAGACAAGATTTAATGAGAAGTCTGATGGCGCTCCAGTTCAAATCTCTGCTGCCCTCCCCCTACACCCTGGATCAATCCCAGATGATCCAAAAAACTAAAGATAAAGTAACGGAAGGTGGTGAGGAGACTAAGGAGACTAAGAAGAAAGATATCTGCTTCACCCGATTCAACACAACATTCAAGATAAGTATTGACTTCATAAATTCCCTCTGCGCCAATTCTCCTCACCACCTTCCGTTACTTTATCCCCAGGTGACTGCTTACTCCCGCAGCATGCCGCCACCCCCCTAAAAGGGCCAGAAGATTCCGATGGCGAGTGAGTCACCGGCCCCCACAGCAAGCGGCCAGGGGGTGTGAAGATAGCGGCAACATGGTGGGAGCGCAGTATTAACTGCGCTCTGGAGACTCAGCGGTACACTATGCGGCGCTATGAGGGGTGCCCTGAACCAGCGCCTATACCCTACACTGGTCACCAAGGTGGCCAGGGACCTCGGTAATGCTGCCAGCATAATTACTCAGGCCAGTATAAAGAAGTGAAGTGCGGGAAGCAGCGCCATGTTCAAGGGGCGGAGCTTCTCCTCAGAGCGGACCCAGCAGCGTTCAGCGCCATTTTCCTGCCTGCAGATCCAGTACAGAGACGCTGACAGGGAGTGCTGTCCCTCCACGCAACTCCAGCTATCCTGTGCGGTACAGTGGGTTGTAGAAGGATGGGGAGGCTGTGAAATTACTGTGTAGTTTATTAAGTTACACAGTCAGCGCCAGGTAGTTGTATTATATCTACCTAGGGAAGCGCTGTGTGTGTGCTGGCTCCAAGCTCTGTGCTTCTGTGGCATTCTTGGGAGGGAAACTGTGTCTGACATTTTCCTGTGTGTGTGTGGGTGTTTGTTTTCTCACATAGCCATGTCTATGTGTCTCATGCTGCAGAGGACATTTCTTCTCCAGAGGAGTACATTCCATGTACACAGGAATGGAATGTATTGTCTCAGATCCCTATAACCAGAGCCGTCCCTAACCAATATGATGCCCTAGGCAAGATTTTGGCTGGTGCCCCCTAGCACCGCCGCTAGTTCTGCCTCTGATCCTGCACCCGTTTCCCAGCACCATCATTCCTCACCCTTTATTTATGCCCTTATACAGATTATGGCCCTCATTCCGAGTTGTTCGCTCGCAAGCTGCTTTTAGCAGCATTGCACACGCTAAGCCGCCCCCCTCTGGGAGTGAATCTTAGCTTATCAAAATTGCGACCGAAAGATTCTCAAAATTGCGAATAGAAATTTCTTAGCATTTTCTGAGTAGCTCGGGACTTACTCTGCCACTGCGATCAGTTCAGTCAGTTTCGTTCCTGGTTTGACGTCACAAACACACCCAGCGTTCGTCCAGACACTCCCCTGTTTCTCCAGCCACTCCCGTGTTTTTCCCAGAAACGGTAGCGTTTTTTCACACACTCCCATAAAACGGCCAGTTTCCGCCCAGAAACACCCACTTCCTGTCAATCACACACCGATCACCAGAACGAAGAAAAAGCCTCGTAATGCCGTGAGTAAAATACCAAACTTCTTAGCAAATTTACTTGGCGCAGTCGCAGTGCGAACATTGCGCATGCGCAATTAGCGGAAAATCGCTGCGATGTGAAGAAAAATAACGAGTGAACAACTCGGAATGAGGGCCAATGCCCCTTACACATATGCCGAACACTACTGCACAACCAACCAACCCACCCACACACAGCACTCATATGGCCGCTAACACTGTGACCTCTGCCTCTGTATAGATACAGATGTGTCCTCATTAGTGATGAGCGGGTTCGGATCCTCGGGATCTGAACCCGCCCGAACTTCACCTTTTTTTTCACGGGTCCGAGCGACTCGGATCCTCCCGCCTTGCTCGGTTAACCCAAGCGCGCCCGAACGTCATCATCCCGCTGTCGGATTCTCGCGAGATTCGGATTCTATATAAGGAGCCGCGCGTCGCCGCCATCTTTCACTCGTGCATTGGAAATGATAGTGAGAGAACGTGGCTGGAGTCCTCTCACTTTGTTTCAGGGGGCTGCAAATATATTTATTCTGGGGACCAGCAGTATTATAGGAGGAGTATAGTGCAGAATTTTGCTGACCAGTGACCACCAGTATAATACGTTCTCTGCCTGAAAAACGCTCCATATCTGTGCTCAGTGTGCTGCATATATCTGTGCTCACACTGCTTTATTGTGGGGACTGGGGACCAGCAGTATTATATAGGAGGAGTACAGTGCAGAGTTTTGCTGACCAGTGACCACCAGTATTATACGTTCTCTGCCTTAAAAACGCTCCATATCTGTGCTCAGTGTGCTGCATATATCTGTGCTCACACTGCTTTATTGTGGGGACTGGGGACCAGCAGTATTATATAGGAGGAGTACAGTGCAGAGTTTTGCTGACCAGTGACCACCAGTATTATACGTTCTCTGCCTGAAAAACGCTCCATATCTGTGCTCAGTGTGCTGCATATATCTGTGCTCAGACTGCTTTATTGTGGGGACTGGGGACCACCAGTATATTATATAGGAGGAGTACAGTGCAGAATTTTGCTGACCAGTGATCACCAGTATTATACGTTCTCTGCCTGAAAAACACTCCATATCTGTGCTCAGTGTGCTGCATATATCTGTGCTCACACTGCTTTACTGTGGGGACTGGGGACCACCAGTATATTATATAGGAGGAGTACAGTGCAGAATTTTGCTGACCAGTGACCACCAGTATTATACGTTCTATCATTGACCTGGTTTGGAAGTGTTGTGGACTCGGGGTTTCTTCCGGTGACCGGGAAGAGGAACCGCTACTGGGTCGCAGAAGAGAAGGCCAGATGTAGGTTTTCCTCATGCAGGATTTGGACGGTAGGCAGAAGGCACAGGTGGACGCTTGAAGGTCTCCTGAAAGACAAGACTTGTAAAGGTGCTGATGAATTGGTGGAGAGTACCAAAAGTTTGCTGTGAGCGATGTTGTGGTGCTAGAGGCACTGAAATGCAAGAGGTACTGAGGTGTTTGAAGGCGCTGAGGTGCTTAGAGACGCTGAGGTGCTTGGAGGCACAGAAGTGCTGAGGCACGGAGGTGCTGAGGCATGGAGATGCTGAGGCACGGAGGTGCTGGAGGCACGGAGATGCTGAGGCACGGAAGTGCTGAGGCATGGTGGTGCTGGAGGCACGGTGGTGCTGGAGGCACGGAGGTGCTGAGGCACAGAAGTGCTGAGGCACGGAGGTTCTGAGGCACGGTGGTGCTGGAGGCACGGAGGTGCTGGAGGCATGAAGGTGCTGAGGCACGGAGATGCTGAGGGACGGAGGTGCTGAGGCACGGAGATGCTGAGGCACGGAGGTGGCACGGAGGTGCTGAGGCACGGAAGTGCTGAGGCACGTGCGGGGATCCTGGAGGCACGGAGATGCTGGAGGCACGGAGGCCTGGAAATCACAGGTACAGCTGTAGTAGCGATGATACTCAGGCGCCGGAGCTCTGCCCGGCGTCTGAATTTGTACTTCCCGCCAGCACCCGATTGGAGAGGCGCTGATGACGTCACCCGTCCCCAGTGAACGTCGGGCGCACCTGTGACGTCCACACTATGGGTGCTGGATGGAGCGCCGGGAGGCATAGACCGCCAGCGGGGACGGCCGCCCGGGCAGCCAGCAGCCTCGGAGGGACAAGCCCGGCGGCCGCAGCGGTGATATGACACTCTGCCTGAAAAATGCTCCATATCTGTGCTGAGTGTGCTGCAAATATCTGTGCTCACACTGCTTTACTGTGGGGACTGGGGACCACCAGTATATTATATAGGAGGAGTACAGTGCAGAGTTTTGCTGACCAGTGACCACCAGTATTATACGTTCTCTGCCTGAAAAACGCTCCATATCTGTGCTCAGTGTGCTGCATATATCTGTGCTCACACTGCTTTATTGTGGGGACTGGGGACCACCAGTATATTATATCGGAGGAGTACAGTGCAGAGTTTTGCTGACCAGTGACCACCAGTATTATACGTTGATCTATTACTGGCACATAATTCCACACATTAAAAAATGGAGGACAAAAATGTGGAGGGTAAAATAGGGAAAGATCAAGATCCACTTCCACCTCGTGCTGAAGCTGCTGCCACTAGTCATGGCCGAGACGATGAAATGCCATCAACGTCGTCTGCCAAGGCCGATGCACAATGTCATAGTAGAGAGCATGTAAAATCCAAAAAAATAAAGCTCAGTAAAATGACCCAAAAATCTAAATCAAAATCTTCTGAGGAGAAGCGTAAACTTGCCAATGTGCCATTTACGACACGGAGTGGCAAGGAACGGCTGAGGCCCTGGCCTATGTTCAAGGCTAGTGGTTCAGCTTCACCTGAGGATGGAAGCACTCATCCTCCTGCTAGAAAGCTTAAAAGAGTTAAGATGGCAAAAGCACAGCAAAGAACTGTGCGTTCTTCTAAATCACAAATCCCCAAGGAGAGTCCAATTGTGTCGGTTGCGATGCCTGACCTTCCCAACACTGGACGGGAACAGGTTGCGCCTTCCACCATTTGGACATCCCCTGCAATTGCTGGAAGGAGCACCCGCAGTCCAGTTCCTGATAGTCAAATTGAAGATGTCACTGTTGAAGTACACCAGGATGAGGATATGGGTGTTGCTGGCGCTGGGGAGGAAACTGACAAGGAGGATTCTGATGGTGAGGTGGTTTGTTTAAGTCAGGCACCCGGGGAGACACCTGTTGTCCGTGGGACGGATATGGCCATTGACATGCCTGGTCAAAATACAAAAAAAAATCACCTCTTCGGTGTGGAATTATTTCAACAGAAATGTGGACAACTGGTGTCAAGCTGTGTGTTGCCTTTGTCAAGCTGTAATAAGTAGGGGTAAGGACGTTAACCACCTAGGAACATCCACCCTTATAAGTCACCTGGACCGCATTCATCAGAAGTCAGTGACAAGTTCAAAAACTTTGGATGACAGCAGAAGCAGTCCACTGACCACTAAATCCCTTCCTCTTGTAACCAAGCTCCTGCAAACCACACCACCAACTCCCTCAGTGTCAATTTCCTGCTTACACAGGAAAGCCAATAGTTCTGCAGGCCATGTCACTGTCAAGTCTGACGAGTCCTCTCCTGCCTGGGATTCCTCCAATGCATCCTTGAGTGTAACGCCTACTGCTGCTGGCGCTGCTGTTGTTGCTGCTAGCAGTCGATCGTCATCCCAGAGGGGAAGTCGGAAGACCACTTGTACTACTTCCAGTAAGCAATTGACTGCCCAACAATCCTTTGCGAGGAAGATTAAATATCACAGCAGTCATCCTGCTGCAAAGCGGATAACTCAGGCCTTGGCAGCCTGGGTGGTGAGAAACGTGTGTCCGATATCCACCGTTAATTCACAGGCAACTAGAGACTTGATTGAGGTACTGTGTCCCCGGTACCAAATACCATCTAGGTTCCATTTCTCTAGGCAGGTGATACCGAAAATGTACACAGACGTCAGAAAAAGAGTCACCAGTGTCCTAAAAAATGCAGTTGTACCCAATGTCCACTTAACCACGGACATGTGGACAAGTGGAGCAGGGCAGACTCAGGACTATATGACTGTGACAGCCCACTGGGTAGATGTATTGCCTCCCGCAGCAAGAACAGCAGCGGTGACACCAGTAGCAGCATCTCGCAAATGCCAACTCGTTCCTAGGCAGGCTACGCTTTGTATCACTGCTTTACAGAAGAGGCACACAGCTGACAACCTCTTACGGAAACTGAGGAACATCATCGCAGATTGGCTTACCCCAATTGGACTCTCCTGGGGATTTGTGACATCGGACAACACCACCAATATTGTGCGTGCGTTACATGTGGGCAAATTCCAGCACGTCCCATGTTTTGCACATACAATTAATTTGGTGGTGCAGAATTTTTTTTAAAATGACAGGGGCGTGCAAGAGATGCTGTCGGTGGCCCGAAGAATTGCCGGCCACTTTCGGCATTAAGCCACCACGTGCCGAAGACTGGGGCATGAGCAAACACTCCTGAACCTGCCCCGCCATCATCTGCAGCAAGAGGTGGAATTCAACCCTCTATATGCTTCAGAGGATGGAGGAGCAGCAAAAGGCCATTCAAGCCTATACATCTGCCTACGATATAGGCAAAGGAGGGAGAATGCACCTGACTTAATCACAGTGGAGAATGATTTCAACGTTGTGCAAGGTTCTGCAACCCTTCGAATTTGCCACACGTGAAGTCAGTTCAGACACTGCCAGCCTGAGTCAGGTCATTCCCCTCATCAAGCTTTTGCAGAAGCAGCTGGAGAGATTGAAGGAGGAGCTAAAATGGAGCAATTCTGCTAGGCATGTGGGACTTGTGGATGGAGCCCTTAATTCGCTTAACCAGGATTCACGGGTGGTCAATCTGTTGAAATCAGAGCACTACATTTTGGCCACCGTGCTCAATCCTAGGTTCAAAGCCTGTGTTGTATCTCTCTTTCCGGCAGACACAAGTCTGCAGAGGTTCAAAGACCTGCTGGTGAGAAAATTGTCAAGTCAAGCGGAACGTGACCTGTCAACAGCTCCTCCTCCACATTCTCCCGCAACTGGGGGTGTGAGGAAAAGGCTAAGAATTCCGAGCCCACCCGCTGGCGGTGATGCAGGGCAGTCTGGAGCGAGTGCTGACATCTGGTCCGGACTGAAGGACCTGCCAACGATTACTGACATGTCGTCTACTGTCACTGCATATGATTCTGTCACCATTGAAAGAATGGTGGAGGATTATATGAGTGACCGCATCCAAGTAGGCACGTCAGACAGTCCGTACGTATACTGGCAGGAAAAAGAGGCAATTTGGAGGCCCTTGCTGAAACTGGCTTTATTTTACCTAAGTTGCCCCCCCCCCCTCCAGTGTGTACTCCGAAAGAGTGTTTAGTGCAGCCGCTCACCTTGTCAGCAATCGGCGTACGAGGTTACTTCCACAAAATGTGGAGAAGATGATGTTCATCAAAATGAATTATAATCAATTCCTGTGTGGAGACATTCACCAGCAATTGCCTCCAGAAAGTACACAGGGACCTGAGATGGTGGATTCCAGTGGGGACGAATTAATAATCTGTGAGGAGGGGGATGTACACAGTGAAAGGGGTGAGGAATCGGACGATGAGGAGGAGGTGGACATCTTGCCTCTGTAGAGCCAGTTTGTGCAAGGAGAGATTAATTGCTTCTTTTTTGGTGGGGGCCCAAACCAACCAGTCATTTCAGTCACAGTCGTGTGGCAGACCCTGTGGCTGAAATGATGGGTTTGTTAAAGTGTGCATGTACTGTTTATACAACATAAGGGTGGGTGGGAGGGCCCAAGGACAATTCCATCTTGCACCTCTTTTTTCTTTCATTTTTCTTTGCATCATGTGCTGTTTGGGGACTATTTTTTTGAAGTGCCATCCTGTCTGACACTGCAGTGCCACTCCTAGATGGGCCAGGTGTTTGTGTCGGCCACTTGTGTCGCTTAGCTAAGTCATCCAGCGACCTCGGTGCAAATTTTAGGACTAAAAATAATATTGTGAGGTGTGAGGTGTTCAGAATAGACTGAAAATGAGTGGAAATTATGGTTATTGAGGTTAATAATACTATGGGATCAAAATTACCCACAAATTCTATGATTTAAGCTGTTTTTGAGTTTGTTTGTTTTTTTAAACGAATTCAAAACAAAACCGAATCCGACAAAAAATTTTCAGGGAGGTTTTGCCAAAACGCGTCCGAATCCAAAACACGGACGCGGAACCGAATCCAAAACCAAAACACAAAACCCGAAAAATGTCCGGTGCACATCATTAGTCCTCATACATCTTGCCTCAATACACCCTGAAGCAGGAGATGACTGGCCTGAGTCAGCTGGCAGCTCTGTTAACGTCAGGCGCTTTTTTTGACGAAAATGCATCTTTTTTGCATTACTATGTGGCTAGGATGCACGAGCAGCTTCTGCCTATTAAAATGATATGCAGCATGCCTGTATTCTGTGTGCGACTGTGGCTGTATCTGCATACGAAATGCTACGGTACAGTGATTTCCAGGAATAAACTGTAATGTAGCATTTCGTAATTAGATACAGCCAGGGTCACACAAAGAATATAGGCATGCCGCATATAATTTTAATCAGCAGAAGCTGCTTGTGCTCCTAGGCACAAGAAATACCCTAGACAAATATCTTAAAGTACCCAGGGAATGGAAACTCTCCGATTGTGGGGAGCTGTCACAGGTGGTCACTCCGTTCAGGGTCTTTGGACCCCAACAGAGAGAGCTCTTCCAATCAATGTCCTGGAACTTTGGGCAGTTTACTGGGCCCTCCAGATGGCTCAGCACCTTCTTCATGGCTCTCCGTGGACGTACTGTCAGACAACACCACAGCAGTGGCTTATATCAATTGGCAGGGGGCACTCATAGTGCCGCCACAATGCAGGAAGTAGCTCAGATTCTTGCATGGGCAGAACACCATCTTCCAGCCTTCTCTGTGATCTTCATCCCAGGGGTCCTCAACTGGGAAGCAAACTTCCTCAGTTGACAGACTGTGCATGCTAGAGAGTGGTCTCTACACCCGGACATCTTTCAGCTTCTGGTGGACAAATGGGGTCTCCAAGACATGGACATTATGGCCTCCAGACACAACCACAAGGTACCCATGTACAGATCCAGGATGAGGGATCCGGATGCAACCTTCGTGTACACCCTAACAGCCCCATGGTCCTTTCGTCTGGCATATCTCCTTCCTCTGGTATCTCTCCTTCCCACAGTGATATGCAAATTCAAAGAAGAAGGCGGCATGATCATCCTGGTGGCTCCGACATGGCCCAGACACCATTGGTTCTTTATAGACATGCCCTTCCCACTTCCTCTTTGACCAGACCTTTTGTCACAAGGTCCCTGTCTACACCCAGAACTAGCTTGTTTGTCTTTGACGGCATGACTCTTGAGTCATCCATCCTAATGGATAAAGTTTTTTACAGTTTGATTACTCATTTTATGCTTCATGCTCGGAAACCGGTAACAGCTTGCATATATCACCGTATATGACACTCTTACTTTCAGTGGTGTGCTCATCGACACTGTGATCCTCTGGTGTTTCAGATATCTCGACTCCTGGCATTTCTACAGGCGTGCCTTAAAATGGGCCTCCTCCTTGCTTCACTTAAGCTCAAGTCTTAGCTTTGTCCATCTAGTTCCAGAAAAGAGCCCCTTGCCAGATGTATGTACCTTCCTTCGGGGGTTGCTCCAGATTGAGTCTCCCTGTGCTCTTCCAGTGGCTCCTTGGGATTTGTACTTGGTTCGTCAGGCCTTGCAACAGCGTCCCTTTGTCCCATTGGATGATGTTGACTTCAACTGGTTGACCGTGAAGGCTCTCTTCCTCATGGCCATCACTTCAGCCTGCAGAATCTCTGACTTGGGGGCACTTTCATGCTGCCCCCCCTTTTTGATTATTCAGCACGACAGGTCTGTCCTTCTCAGAGAACCGAACCCTACAGAACTTCTGGTCTTGAGCCCGGATCCGAGTCCGGCTTGGGTTTTTCCGCCTGACTCGGAAACCAGAATGAGGCAAAACGTCACCATCCCGCTGTCGGATTCTCGCAGGGTTTGGATACTATATAAGGAGCATTGCCACCATTTTCACTCCAGTCCTGGAGAGTGTAGTGAGAGGACGTGTCTCCATCTTCAGTGTCTGTGCAGGCGGGAAAGTGGGGAGGCGATTATAGTGCTGTCTTGTGCTGCTCAGTCCAGTGTAGTGTCTTAGCTGCATCAGTCATTCCAGTGATCAGTCACAGTGGTGGTGTCCTCTGCTGCCATATGTCAAGTGCTGCTGTATAATTCCCTTACAGTGTTGCTGTGTTGTCCTGCTTCAGACCAGTGGTAGTGTCCTGTGCATCAGTCAGTCCAGTGATCAGTCACAGTGGTGGTGTCCTCTGCTGCCATATATCCAGTGCTGCTGTATAATAAGTACCTTACAGTGTCGCTGTGTTGTCCTGCATAAGACCAGTGGTAGTGTCCTGTGCATCAGTCAGTCTAGTGACTAGTCACAGTGGTGGTGTCCTCTGCTGCCATATGTCCAGTGCTGCTGTATAATAAGTCCCTTACAGTGTCACTGTATTGTCCTGCATCAGACCAGTGGTAGTGTACTGTGCTGTATATTATTTACTCCAAATAAAGTGGTTATTAACATTTAATCCAAATATAATTTTTACAGGGTTAGCCCTGTGTGGTGTAGGGGTACGCTCTCCTGTGCCGCATATTGTGTTATATAACTCCAGAAAAATAATTAAGAAAAATTTGGAGGATAAAATAGGGGAAGATCAAGAACCACTTCCTCTTAGTGCTGAAGTTGCTGTCATTGGTCATGACATAGACAATGAAATGAAATCAACGTCATCTGCCAAGGCCGATGCCCAATGTGATAGTAGAGGGCACGTAAAATCCAAAAAGTCAGTAAAAAGACCCCAAAAAATTAATTGAAATGGTCTGAGGAGAAACGTAAACTTGCCATTATGCCATTTACGACACAGAGTGGCAAGGAACGGCTAAGGCCCTGGCCAATGTTCATGACTAGTGGTTCAGCTTCACATGACGATGGAAGCCCTCATCCTCCCGCTAAAAAAATGATAAGAGTTAAGCTGGAAAAAGCATAGCAAAGAACTGTGCGTTCTAAGATGGTATCACAAATCCCCAAGGAGAGTCTAAGTGAGACGGCGGTTGCGATGCCTGACCTTCCCAACACTGGACGTGAAGAGGTGGCTCCTTCCACCATTTGCATGCCCACTGCAAGTGCTGGAAGTAGCACCCACAGTCCAGTTACTGATATTCAAATTGAAGATGTCACTGTTGACGTACACCAGGATGAGGATATGGGTGTTGCTAGCACTGAGGAGGAAGTTGACGATGAGGATTCTGATGGTGATGTGGTTTGTTTAAGTCCATGGGATGAATATGCCCATTGTGATGCATGGCCAAAATACCAAAAAAGCCACCTCTTCGGTGTGGAATTATTTCTAGACAAATCCGGACAACAGGTGTCAAGCCGTGTGTTGCCTCTGTCAATCTGTAATGTAGGGGTAAGGACGTTAACTACCTAGGAACATCCTCCCTTATACGTCACCTGCTGCACATTCATCAGAAGTCAGTGTCAAGTTGTGAAACTTTGGGTATGAACGTAAGCAGTCCACTGACACCTAAATCCCTTCTTCCTCTTGTATCCAAGCTCCTGCAAGCCACACCACCAACTCCCTCAAAGTCAACTTTTTCCTCAGCCAGGAACATCAGTAGTCCTGCAGGCCATGTCACTGGCAAGGCTGAGGAGTCCTCTCCTAACCAGGATTCCTCCAGAGGATCCTTGAGTGGTACACCTACTGCTGCTGTTGTTGCCACTGCTGTTGTTGCAGCTGGGAGTCAATCATCATCCCAGAGGGGAAGTCGGAAGACCACTTGTACTACTTCAACTAAGCAATTGACTGTCCAACAGTCTTTTGTGAGGAAGATGAAATATAACAGCAGTCATCCTGTTGCAAAGCGGATAACTCAGGCCTTGACACTTATGTTGGTGTTAGTCATGCATCTGGTATCCGCCATTAGTTCAGTGGGATTTAAACAATTGATGGAGGAATTGTGTCCCTGCTACCAAATCCCATCTAGGTTCCACTTCACTAGGCAGGCGATACCGAGAATGTACAAAGACGTCAGAAAGATTCACCAGTGTCCTACAAAATGCGGTTGTATCCAGTGTCCACTTAACCACAAACATGTGGACAAGTGGAACAGGGCAGACTAAGGACTATATGACTGTGACAGCCCACTGGGTAAATGTATGGCCTCCCACAGCAACAACAACAGCGGCAACAGTAGCAGCATCTCGCAAACGCCAACTCGTTCCTAGGCAGGCTACTCTTTGTATCACAGCTTTCCGTAAGAGGCACACAGCTGACAACCTCTTACGGAAACTGAGGGACAGCATCGCAGAATGCCTTACCCCAATTAGACTCTCCTGGGGATTTGTGATATTGGACAATGCCCCCAATATTGTGCATGCATTACATCTTGGCAAATTCCAGCACGTCCCATTTTATTCACATACTGTACAATTAATTTAGTGGTGCAGAATTTGTTGAAAAATTACAGGGGTGTACAGGAGATGCTGTCGGTGGCCCGAAAAATTGCGGGCCACTTTCGACATTCTGTCTCTGCATGCCGAAGACTGGAGCGAAAGCAAACACTCCTGAACCTGCCCTGCAATCAACTGAAGCAAGAGGTGGTAACGAGGTGGAATTCAACACTCTCTATGCTTCAGAGGATGGAGGAGAAGCAAATGGCCATTAAAGCCTATACATCCACCTACAATATAGGCAAAGGAGGGGGAATGCACCTGACTCAAGCACAGTGCAGAATGATTTCCGTCTTGTGCAAGGTTCTCCAAACCTTCGAACTTGCCACACGTGAATTCAGTTCAGGCAGTGCCAGCTTGAGTCAGGTCATTCCCCTCATCAGGCTTTTGCAGAAGCAGCTGGAGAAATTGAAGAGGAGCTAAGATGGAGCGATTCTGCAAAGTATGTGGGAATTGTGGATGGAGCCCTTCATTTGCTTTGCCAGGATTCAAGAGTGGTCAATCTGTTGAAATCAGAGCACTACATTTTGGCCACCGTGCTCAATCCTAGGTTTAAAGCCTACGTTGTATCTCTCTTTCCGGCAGACACAAGTCTGGAGAGTTGCAAAGACCTGCTGGTGAGTCAATTGTCAACTCAAGCGGAACGTGACCTGTCAACTGCTACTTCTTCTATTTCTCCAACCACTGGGACTGCGAGAAAAAGGATAAGATTTCCTATCCCACCCACTGGCGGTGATGGAGGGCAGTCAGGAGCGAAAGCTGACATCTGGTGATGGTGGTGACATCTGATTGATGGACCTACCAATGATTACTGACATGTCTACTGTCACTGCATATGATTCTGTCACCATTGAAAGAATGGTGGAGGATTATATGAGTGACACCATCCAAGTAGGCATGTCAGACAGTCCGTATGTATACTGGCAGGAAAAAGAGGCAATTTGGATGCCCTTGCACAAACTGGCTTTATTTTACCTAAGTTGCCTCCCCTCCAGTGTGTACTCTGAAAGAGTGTTTAGTGCAGCTGGTAACCTTGTAAGCGATTGGCGTAGGAGGTTACTTCCACAAAATGTGGAGAAGATGATGTTCATCAAAATGAATTATAAATTCCTCCGGGAAGACCTTTACCAGTAATTGCTGGTGGATTCCAGTGGGGACGAATTAATACTCTGTGAGGAGGATGTAGAAAGTGAAAGGGGTGAGGAATTGGAGGATGAGGTCGACATCTTGCCTCTGTATAGCCAGTTTGTGCAAGGAGAGATTGATTGCTTCTTTTTTTTAGTGGGGGCTCAAACAAACCAGTCATTTCAGCCACAATCATGTGGCAGACCCTGCCGCTGAAATGATTGGTTTGTTAAAGTGTGCATGTCCTGTTTATACAACATAAGGGTGGGTGGGAGGGCCCAAGGACAATTCCATCTTGCACCTTTTTTTCTTCTTATCTTGTGCTGTTTGAGGACTATTTTTTTTTGACGTATAATTCCAGTGGGAATTGTTTGTGTCGCTTGGCTTAGCCATACAGCTACCTCACTGCACCTCTTCGACATCTTTGCATGAGGTGCTGTTTGGGGCCTAGTTTTTGAAAAGTGCCATCCTGTCTGACACTGCGATATGAGTCCAGGCGTACTGCTGTACTAGTCCTGGGGTACTGCCGTATAAGTCCACCAATTGCAGATTTTTTTTTTTAAATGACAGGGGCATGCTGGAGATGCTGTCAGTGGACTGAACAATTGCAGCCCACTCTTGACATACAGCCACTGCATGATACTACTAGATGGGCCATGTGGTTGTGTTGCTTAGTTTAGTCATACAGCAACCTCGGTGCACTTTTTTTTCTTCTTTGCATCATGTGCTGTTTGGGGCCTTTTTTATATCTGCCCTCCTGTCTGCCACTGCAGTGCCACTCCTAGATGGGCCAATTGTTTGTGTCACTTGGCTTAGTCATACATCTACCTCATTGTACCTCTTCTACATCTTTGCATGAGGTGCTATTTGGGGCCTAGTTTTTGAAAAGTGCCATCCTGTCTGACACTGCAGTGCCACTCCTAGATGGGCCAGGTGTTTGTGCCGCACACTTGTGTTGCTTGGCTTAGTCATACAGCAATCTCGGTGCACCTCTTTTACTTCTTTGCATCATGTGCTGTTTGGGAGCTTTTTTTTTTTATATATCTGCCCTCCTGTCTGACACTGCAGTGTCACTCATAGATGGGACAGGTGTTTGTGCCGCACACTTGTGTCGCTTAGCTTAGTCATCCAGCAACCTTGGTGCAACCTTTTGGCCTTAAAACAATATTGTGAAGTGTGAGGTGTTCAAAATAGACTGGAAATGAGTGAAAATGAATGTTACTGAGGTTAATAATACCATAGGATCAAAATTACAACCAAATTCGGTGATTTTAGCTGTTTTTTTCAAAAATCATCCAGTTCCAAAACCAAGACCAAAACACGAAAGGGTGGTTTTGGCAAAACCAAGCCAAAACCAAAACACGAAAGTGGAATTAGAACCAAAACACAAAACAAGAAAAGTGCCAGCCGCACATCTCTATTATATATATATATATATATATATATATATAGCTTGAAAAGAACGAGGTGGCACTCAGGAGTCTATGGTGAACAGGTGAACTCTGTCAAGTAGAACTTTATCGACGATTCGGGGTGCAAGCCCCCGTCTTCAGGACATACAGTGAAAAGAACAAGAAAAAAAACATACATTTAAATACACTTACCAGGCGCGCCTCCAGCCATCCTCTCCTCGCCGCTGCTCGGCTTCCGGACTCAGCGCTTCCGGTCAGGTGACCCGGCTCTGTGACGCGAGCTTCCAGTGCTGTCATGCAGGGGGCGGGGGAGGCCGTTGTCATGGTGCGTTCTGACAGAACATGATACAGCAAAAATTACAATCATGCAATCAATAAGGCAGTCAAGGCCATCTAGTGCCTTACTGAAATATACATATACCAAGTGAACTGAAAGAGTTTAAAAATACATAGTACACAGTGACTAAAATACCTTAAAAAACCTACACAGAAAGATATATAAATAAAACGTAGCAGTCAGCATTACCAAGTAGATTTTCTTGATGTCCACATCTCAATTGTTGATGGCAGAATCAACACTTCCCTGTACACTAGGAATACAGACCGCAACACGCTGTTAAGATAAGACAGTTTCCATCCCAGAGCAACCATTAATGGTTTGCCGTACTCACAAATGTTGAGGGTATGTAGGATCAACAGTGACCTGAAAGTAAGGGATCAGCAGCTGGATGAGATGGTCAGTAAATTGAAGGAGCGGGGGTACCCTGATAGTCTGCTACGTGGGGCTCGTGCTAAAGCCTCACTAAAGTCTAGGCAAGAGTTGCTAGCAGAAACTGACTCCACAATTAAAGGAAAGAGGTTCCCATGGGTTAATCAATTCAACACGTCCAGCAGACACACTAGTAGAAGGGCTAAGGAGCTTTGGCCAATTATTAGCACTGATCCAGATTTGAAGATGTTTAAAGACACTAAACTGATGCCCAGCTACACTCGAAGCCGGAATATCAGAAGTTTAGTTGTCAAGACAGACGTGGCCAAAAAACCTTTATCTGAAGGCAATTTCCTCAGGTCCTGAAAGGGCTGTTACAGGTGTGGGTGCACTACATGTAATTTCCTGGTCCCGGGGGATTCACTTAAACACCCATATTCAGGTAGAACCATCAAGCTAAAGGCAGCATATACGTGTAATTCCAGATTCGTGGTATACCTCTTGTCTTGCCCATGTGGGCTACACTACGTGGGCAAGACAGACTGTACATTCAAAGTGAGGATGACCCAGCACAGATCTGCCATAAGGGCAGCATTGGTGTCAGGTACCAGCGAACAGCCAGTAGCGCGGCACTTTGCCGCTGCTAAACATTCACTGGCATCGTTAAGATATCGCATAGTGGATCAGGTGCCTTTCTCCATTAGGGGGGGGCGACAGATCCAAGCGCCTCCTACAGTTAGAAACCAGGTGGATATTAAGACTGGATACATTGAGCCCCAGAGGTCTCAATAAGTCCCTGGGGATGAGCAGCTTCGCCTAGTACCTTGTGCTGATGACAGGAGGTTTCATTAATAATAGTATAATTGATGAATGGATGATTTAGTATGCCCCTTTTGTCCTGTGCATGAATTTTTAATAGTAATGCTTAAAATACAGAAGTTGAGTCCTGGTTAGGGCTAATGTACAATCAGGTCCTGGTCTCCATTGGTAATGCTGACTGCTACGTTTTATTTATATATCTTTCTATGTAGGTTTTTTAAGGTATTTTAGTCACAGTGTACTATGTATTTTTAAACTCTTTCAGTTCACTTGGTATATGTATGTTTCAGTCGGGCACTAGATTGCCTTGACTGTCTTATTGATTGCACGATTGTAATTTTTGTTGTATCATGTTCTGGCAGAACGCACAATGACAATGGCCTCCCCCGCCCCCTGCATGACGGCACTGGAAGCTCGCGTCACGGAGCCGGGTCACCTGACCGGAAGCGCTGAGTCCGGAAGCCGAGCAGCGTCGAGGAGAGGACGGCTGGAGGCGCGCCTGGTAAGTGTATTTAAATGTATGTTTTTCACTTGTTCTTTTCACTGTGTGTCCTGAAGACGGGGGCTTGCACCCCGAAACGTCGATAAAGTTCTACTTGATAGAGTTCACCTGTTCACCATATACTCCTGAGTGCCGCCTCGTTCTTTTCAAGCTATACACACCCAGACGGCTTAGTCTGGGAGGGCACCGGAGCAGGAGCTTTGCTCAGATAGCCCACGGGGGAGTGCCAGACAACTTGCCCAGTATATATATATATATATATATATATATATATATATATGTATATATACAGTTTGAGCGGCATTCACGGGTCGTGAATTATAACAAAAGGGTCATCACCCCCTGTAGTTTAATGCAACGTTTCGGTATTTTCTTACAACCGTCTTCATGCTTTACAAAATATAACAAACAGCCTTACCTTATATAACATACATCAAAACGTGTAACATGGTCACCGGATGCCCAGATCCCTGGACTTCCTCTGACATCCGTCAGAACAGACCTCACCCATTAACCCTTCACTGTGAGAAAAAGACAGAAAACTGTATCTGACTGTAAAAAATTATAAAATAATTAGATCAGCAAACAGACACAGAAATACATGGGAAATATTACCAATAACTCAAAAAAACAGTTAGGATTATTAGAATGCACAAAAAAATTCATACAATGTATGCACAGTTTTATCCGACAGGGTACCCAATAATAACCAATCCGTTAATTACAAGAAACTGCTGAATGAAAGGGATTAATTTAACCAATGCGGGGCAATAGAATTTAAACGGTAGATCCACGGAGATTCACATTGCAATAATTTCTTATTCCTTTCACCACCTCTTCTTTCAGGAACGTAGTCAATCATTTTGTATCGTAGACTATAGCCACACAGTTTAAAATGTTTGGCCACATACTGTTCAATGGATTTACCTTCAAGTATTTGTTTTACTGCACTACGATGTTGAGCCATACGTTCCTTAAAAGTACAGGAGGTCTTGCCCACATATAAAAGCCCGCATGGGCATTTGATGTAATATGCAATGAACCTAGAGGTGCAAGAAAGGCAATGAGAGATCTTTATTATTTTACCAGATTGAGGGTGAGTAAACGTATCCCCAGTTTCCAAATAAATACAGGTTGTACAGCCCAGACATAGATAATTACCGGGTCTTTTACTGAGGAAATTACTGGGTTTGGGTGTAGCAAAATCTGAGACATCTGCATGTGTTAAAAATTCATATAGATTTTGTCCTCTGCGGTAAGATGGTACCAGACGTTTAGAGGCCAAGGAGGACAATGCATCGTCCGCTTGTACCACTGGCCAATGTCTTTTAGCATACCTAGTTAATTGCTGGCTAGCAGTAGCGAATTGATTTACATAATCTTGTTATCATTGTCACTAGAAGTCATTTTTACCTGTCTACTTCTAGGTTCTGCTAATGCCCTCCTCTTGGCATCTTGTAATCATTTATTAGAGTAACCGCGTTCAAGAAATTTAATAATCAATCTATCCATCTGTAAGAATTCTTCTGTATTATCACTACATATACGATGTATGCAGAGAAGCTGGGAAAATGGTAAACCATTTTTTAAAGATGCCGGGTGATGACTAGAAGCCATAAGGTATTTATTGTAATCAGTAGATTTACTATAAACCGTGGTTTTAAAACCTACATTACTCCTGCTAACATATACGTCTAGAAAGTGTATACTATCTCTCTGTATATTAAACATAAATGTAATGTTCTCATCACGCATGTTAATATCAGTCATCATGGCAATGAAGCTCTCTTTAGTACAGGTCCACAACATAAAAATATCGTCTATGTACTGAATAAAAAATTATTAATTTTAATACTAAGAAATTTACAGCAGTTACTAAAGATTATGAAGAGAACAGGGTTTATTTTCTTTCAGGTAACCAACATTTTCAGGGCAGACAATCACATCCATGTTACCAAAGAAAACCTAGAGCATTTCCTCTGGAGACAGACGGATCCAGTGCAGCATCTCAAAGTGATTCTGATATTGCCTCCGCCAGTAAAGTCTCTACACGGATCCCTTTAGGTGTCAAGACCAGGGCGCAAAGAGATGTCCCCATCGAAGAACAACCAGAAGAGGAAGACAATGCAAAAGACAAAAGCAAAAACAATTAAAAAAACAAGAAATAATCTACAATTTATCATCTACTCCCTTGTCTGAATCTGAAATCAGTGTTCTACAGAAAGGTTTGAGTTTTGTGCCGACCAAGACACATAACAGCTTTGAAAGCAAAGTGGATTTGGCTTGTTTCAACAGGCAATTTAGGCTTAAAGAATTCTTTAATGATAAACCATGTGAATGGGACTTTGCCGATAAATGTCCGGTAAGAGCTAAATCTACATTTGATCCCCCTTACATTAATCCTCCTATATGAGCTTTCACTATGACTATGGTGAACCAAATTGATATTGTTACTAAGACTTCTAAGCACATTAATAACCTTCTACCTGATGAACGTTTAGCTTTAAGATCTTTATCTGCCAGGACTGAAACAATGATCCACCCTGCAGATAAGGGGGGCAGAATCGTTATTCAGGACATAGATGACTATATTTTGAAACATATTCTCAGTTGAATGACCAGTCTGTTTACATGAAATTAGCGAATAATCCCACTGAAACTTATTCTAGAGAATTATATGAACTACTACAGAATGCAGTTGACAGAGGAGTCATTAATCAGGACGCTTTTGATGCTTTATATGTCTCATCACCAGTAGTTGCGATTTTTTCTACTTTACCAAAGTTGCACAAGAACGTCTTTAAGCCTCCAGGTCATCCTATAATTGATGCTAGGGATTCCCTGTTTAGTCAAGTGGCTCGTTATTTAGACTTTTGGTTACAGCCTGTGATACAACATGAAAATACATATTTAAAAGATACATTTTGTTCCTTAGATAAACTAAGTAGTTTGTCTTTATCTACTACTGAGTTCTGGTTTTGCACGCCAGACATTGTTAGCCTATATACCAACATTCCCCATGAGAGCGGTATGGCTGCAGTACATGAATTAGTGATAATTTACACTATACAGGTCCTCCCTTGCACCTATTTCTTGTAGAGATGAGCGGGTTCGGTTCGTCGAGATCTGAACCCCCCGAACTTCACCTATTTTACACGGGTCCGAGGCAGCCTCGGATCTTCCCGCCTTGCTCGGATAACCCGAACACGGCCGAACGTCATCATCCCGCTGTCGGATTCTCGCGAGATTCGTATTTTATATAAAGAGCCGCGTGTCGCCGCCATTTTCACTCGTGCATTGGAGATTGAACGGAGAGGACGTGGCTATGTTCCCTGCCTGAAAAGCTCCATATCTGTGCTCAGTGTGCTGCAAATATCTGTGCTCAGTGTGCTGAAAATATCTGTGCTGAGTGTGCTGCAAATATCTACGTTCTCTGCCTGAAAAGCTCTATATCTGTGCTCAGTGTGCTGCAAATATCTGTGCTCAGTGTGCTGCATTTTGGTGACCAACAGTATATAGTTGTACAGTACAGTAGGCCATTGCTGTATCTTGCAGCTCTGTGTCACTGCAAGTATCCATTCCATATCTGTGCTGCATTTTTGTGAGCAGTATATATAGTAGTACAGTGCAGCATTTTGGTGACCAACAGCATATAGTTGTACAGTACAGTAGGCCATTGCTGTATCTTGCAGCTTTGTGTCACTGCAAGTATCCATTCCATATCTGTGCTGCATTTTTGTGAGCAGTATATATAGTAGTACAGTGCAGCATTTTGGTGACCAACAGCATATAGTTGTACAGTACAGTAGGCCATTGCTGTATCTTGCAGCTTTGTGTCACTGCAAGTATCCATTCCATATCTGTGCTGCATTTTTGTGAGCAGTATATATAGTAGAACAGTGCAGCATTTTGGTGACCAACAGTATATAGTTGTACAGTACAGTAGGCCATTGCTGTATCTTGCAGCTCTGTGTCACTGCAAGTATCCATTCCATATCTGTGCTGCATTTTTGTGAGCAGTATATATAGTAGTACAGTACAGCATTTTGGTGACCAACAGTATATAGTTGTACAGTACAGTACAGTAGGCCATTGCTATTGATATAATAATATTACTGGCATATAATTCCACACATTAAAAAATGGAGAACAAAAATGTGGAGGGTGAAATATGGAAAGATCAAGATCCACTTCCACCTAGTGCTGAAGCTGCTGCCACTAGTCATGGCAGAGACGATTCAATGCCATCAACCAAGACCGATGCCCAATGTCATAGTAGAGAGCATGTAAAATCCAAAAAACTAAAGTTCACTAAAATGACCCAAAATCTAAATTAAAAGCATCTGAGGAGAAGCATAAACTTGCCAATATGCCATTTACGACACGGAGTGGCAAGGAACGGCTGAGGCCCTGGCCTATGTTCATGGCTAGTGGTTCAGCTTCACATGAGGATGGACTCCCTCCCACTAGAAAACTGAAAAGAGTTAAGATGGCAGAAGCACAGCAAAGAACTGTGCATTCTTCTAAATCACAAATCCCCAAGGAGAGTCCAATTGTGTTGGTTGCGATGCCTGACCTTCCCAACACTGGACGGGAAGAGGTGGCGCCTTCCACCATTTGCACGCCCCCTGGAAGTGCTGGAAGGAGCACCCAAAGTCCAGTTCCTGATAGTCAAATTGAAGATGTCACTGTTGAATTACACCAGGATGAGGATATGGGTGTTGCCGGCGCTGAGGAGGAAATTGACAAGGAGGATTCTTATGGTAAGGTGGTTTAAGTCAGGCACCCGGGGAGACACCTGTTGTCCATGGGATGAATATGGCCATTGACATGCCTGGTCAAATTACAAAAAAAAATCACTTCTTCGGTGTAGAATTATTTTAACAGAAATGCGGACAACAGGTGTCAAGCCGTGTGTTGCCTTTGTCAAGCTGTAATAAGTAGGGGTAAGGACGTTAACCACCTAGGAACATCCTCCCTTATACGTCACCTGGAGCGCATTCATCAGAAGTCATTGACAAGTTCAAAAATTTTGGGTGACAGCGGAAGCATTCCACTGAAAACTAAATCCCTTCCTCTTGTACTCAAGCTCCTGCAAATCTCACCACCAACTCCCTCAGTGTCAATTTCCTCCTTAGACAGGAACGCCAGTAGTCCTGCAGGCCATGTCACTGGCAAGTCTGACGAGTCCTCTCCTAACTGGGATTCCTCTGATGGATCCTTGAGTGTAATGCCTACTGCTGCTGGCACTGCTGTTGTTGCTTAGGGAGTCGATCGTCATCCCAGAGGGGAAGTCGGAAGACCACTTGTACTACTTCCAGTAAGCAATTGGCTGGCCAACAGTCCTTTGCAAGGAAGATGAAATATCACAGCAGTCATCCTGCTGCAAAGCGGATATCTCAGGCCTTGGCAGCTGTGTTGGTGTTAGACGTGTGTCCGGTATCCACCGTTAATTCACAGGGACTTAGAGAATTTCTTCAGGTAGTGTGTCCCCGATACCAAATCCTATCTAGGTTCCACTTCTCTAGACAGGCGATACCGAGAATGTACACAGACGTCGGAAAAAGACTCACCAGTGTCCTAAAAAATGCAGTTGTACCCAATGTCCACTTAACCATGGACATGTGGACAAGTAGAGCAGGGCAGACCCAGGACTATATGACTGTGACAGCCCACTGGGTAGATGGGCTGTCACAGTCCTATAGTCCTAGGCAAGCTACGTTTTGTATCACCGCTTTCCATAAGAGGCACACAGCTGACAACCTCTTACGGAAACTGAGGAACATCATCGCAGATTGGCTTACCCCAATTGGACTCTCCTGGGGATTTGTGACATCGGACAACACCACCAATATTGTGCGTGCGTTACATGTGGGCAAATTCCAGCACGTCCCATGTTTTGCACATACAATTAATTTGGTGGTGCAGAATTTAAAAAAAATGACAGGGGCGTGCAAGAGATGCTGTCGGTGGCCCAAAGAATTGCCGGCCACTTTCGGCATTAAGCCACCATGTGCCGAAGACTGGGGCACTAGCAAACACTCCTGAACCTGCCCCGCCATCATCTGAAGCAAGAGGTTGAATTCAACCCTCTATATGCTTCAGAGGATGGAGGAGCAGCAAAAGGCCATTCAAGCCTATACATCTGCCTACGATATAGGCAAAGGAGGGAGAATGAACCTGACTCAATCGCCGTGGAGAATGATTTCAACGTTGTGCAAAGTTTTGCAACCCTTCGAACTTGCCACACGTGAAGTCAGTTCAGACACTGCCAGCCTGAGTCAGGTCATTCCCCTCATCAAGCTTTTGCAGAAGCAGCTGGAGAGATTGAAGGAGGAGCTAAAACGGAGCAATTCCGCTAGGCATGTGGGACTTGTGGATGGAGCCCTTAATTCGCTTAACCAGGATTCACGGGTGGTCAATCTGTTGAAATCAGAGCACTACATTTTGGCCACCGTGCTCAATCCTAGGTTCAAAGCCTGTGTTGTATCTCTCTTTCTGGCAGACACAAGTCTGCAGAGGTTCAAAGACCTGCTGGTGAGACACTTGTCAACTCAAGCAGAACGTGACCCGTCAACAGCTCCTCCTTCACATTCTCACGCAACTGGGGCTGCGAGGAAAAGGCTAAGAATTCTGAGCCCACCCGCTGGCGGTGATGTAGGGCAGTCTGGAGCGAGTGCTCACATCTGGTCCGGACTGAAGGAACTGCCAACGATTACTGACATGTCGTCTACTGTCACTGCATGATTCTGTCACCATTGAAAGAATGGTGGAGGATTATATGAGTGACAGCATCCAAGTAGGCACATATATTGGCAGGAAAAAGAGGCAATTTGGAGGCCCTTGCACAAACTGGCTTTATTTTACCTAAGTTGCCCCCGCCTCCAGTGTGTACTCCGAAAGAGTGTTTAGTGCAGCGATCGGCGTAGGAGGTTACTTCCACAAAATGTGGAGAAGATGATGTTCATCAAAATGAATTATAATCAGTTCCTCCGTGGAGACATTCACCATCAATTGCCTCCAGAAAGTACACATGGACCTGAGATGGTGGATTCCAGTGGGGACGAATTAATACTCTGTGAGGAGGGGGATGTACACAGTGAAAGGGGTGAGGAATCGGACGATGATGATGAGGTGGACATCTTGCCTCCGTAGAGCCAGTTTGAGCAAGGAGAGATTTTTTGCTTCTTTTTTTGGTGAGGGCCCAAACCAACCAGTCATTTCAGCCACAGTCATGTGGCAGACCTTGTGGCTGAAATGATGGGTTTGTTAAAGTGTGCATGTCCTGTTTTTACAACATAAGTGTGGGTGGGAGGGCTGTAAATGTCAAATTGCTTTCTAACAAATATTTAAAATGCCCGCTCCGACTTCCAGTTCCGGCTGCTATGAGAACGGCAGTGTGAGGGGAGAGCTCCGTGCTGCCCGCTAACAACAGCATCTTTTACAAGGCTTATATCCTCCAACTACCCTGCAATAGTCACCCCCGTCAGTGCCGAGCGCCGGGACCGCTGTATGGAACGGTATTTTACGCCCGCCATGCCCAGCAAAAAGAAAGAGAAGAAGGAGTGCAGCGCTGAGCCCAAGATGGTGCCGGACGCCGGAGCTCCGCTGTCTGCTCTCCCTCCCTCACCAGATATGAACCCACAGGCCCTATAAGAGTTCTTCTACAGACCATAATCAGCAGGTCAGTGCCTCTCCAGATATACCTCCAGGAGATCAGATCCTTTTCACCCCAGCGACGCCTGTCACATATAATGACATGGTAGGGGCAATCCGAATTGCTATAGGCCCCCTCCTGCAGGCCCAGACAGCTGATATCAGCAAGCAGATAGCACATTTATCACATAGAGTTCTTCAAACTAAACAACGTGCTGGAGAACTGTTTCATGATGTATCTGTGCTTAAGCAGGAAGTGCAGCATGTAACTAAATCACACCATCAGATTTGCAATAAACTCGATGACCTTGAAAATCGATCGCGTAGATCGAATCTCCGTGTAATAGGTCTTCCCGAAACCCTTAAAGGCACCGAGTTGTACACTTTCTTACGGGTCACCCTACCAGAAATACTGGGCATCTCAGCTGCATGTCATGATATGGTAATCGAACGTGCACACAGGATAGGAGCTCAGAAAGTACACGACGGAGCCAGACCCCGGGTAGTGCTTTTTAAATGCCAACTTTCTACACAATTGAGGTAATCTGGAGAGCCTCTCGCAAAATACGCAATATTGCCTGGAACTCTCACAAGATACTGATATTTCAGGATTATTCCGCGGTACTCTTTAGAGTGCGGAAGGCCTTTTCCCCTCTCTGTTCTCAGCTCATACAACATAATAGAAAGTTTTCTCTACTGTATCCAGCACGGTTACGCATATACTCTGGCACTTCCTTTACTGACTTCCTCTCTGTGACAGAGGCCGAGGCCTTCCTAAAAGAAGAAGATGATGCTGCTGCTGTGTCTGATGACAATGATGAAGATTGACACTGTTTGTCCTCCGACTCCTCTCATTGTGCCTTATTCAGCTACACGCCTCAAGCTGGCGCTCCCTTTCCATTGCAGGGACATCCACTCCCCCGTTTCTAGTTGTTGGCGGGATCGGCGAGGTCCCGCTCTGTCCTCAATATGGACTCTGACTACGAGCAAATGCACCCCGGATGTCTTGTTGATGTCTCTTTGTTTTGTTTTTGTTCTATGTTGTTTGTCTTATATCTCCCAAGCAGTGGCGTAACTAGAAATTTATCTCCCCCAAGCCAAAAAATTCTTTGGCGCCCCCTCCCCCATAATTGGGAGCAATAAAGGGCTAAATATGCGCGCGCAGCAAAAAAGGGTGTGTGGCTTCGTTGGAATGGGCGTGGCTTCATTGGAATGGGCGTGGCATTGCAGGAAAAGACTACCTTATACCCCAGTTTTGCAACCTGCACGCCCAGACGTTGGCCACCACAGGAAAGAAAAATAATCCTGATTCATGCCCCTTACATTATTTGTCATTTTTCCTCCTTATAGTAATGCCCAGTATACATTATGCCACATACTGCAATGGCCCTTAGACATTATGTGATAATGCTGATTTAGATTACCTTATAACCTTCACTATATATGGGTAAGAGACTCAGTACGCAATTGGCGTATGGGGTACCGTAAGGGTACGCACTTAGCGTAGCATACGCTCGGCCGTGATCGAGACGCACATGCGGCACGCTCGCTCACAGCTTAATGCGTGGTGTCGAGCACGCTATAGGCGGGTGACCACCGTAATGCTACGCTACCAGCGTTGCGGACGCTCGAGACCACGAGGAGATCACGAGCGGCGCAGACGCTCACAAGATGACAATCAGTATACCTTGAATGTAACACACAGAAAGGATACTCTTATGCTGTAAACCTTGTACTGAAACACTGTAGCGATATAACGCTGTTTAACCTTGTTAATACTAAAGCTGTTTGACTGATCGAGACGCTCCTATTACCCTCTGCAATGTAATGAACACACGATACCGTGCTAAGGTTCCAACACCTTTACTAACAAGCTTTTAGTTATATCGAAAAGGGGTAAACAGTTTACAAGTTATACACTACAAGCTAACATACAATTCTAACAGAATATCTAGACAGAAATATATATTAACGTTACAATCTTATACTATAACAGAGAGAGAGAATATGGCCAATACAAACAAAGATTTAGAATGGTTACAGAGAATTACTTACACACACTGGGAATGATCGCTGCTCAGCTTCTGGTACCAGCTCCAAGTTAGTCAAGATGAAAACCGTTTGTGGAGTGTGAGAGAGTGAGCTGTCCAGGCTGGCTGATCTTATATACACTGCATACAGTATACTACAAAGGGACCTATAATCTCATTGTTCATTGGACACAGGAATGTCTCCTCGCATCATAACAAAAGGTCATAGGTTAGTTTGAACAGGTAGGCTGTGACTATATCAAATTGCTCAGGTGGGAGGCAAACTCAGGATTTCCAACACATGGACAATGAACTGCAAATATAGAAAATGTCCAGAAACTACTAATGGCCATAACTATATGCAGGAGCGATTAATCTTTACCTAACCAACACCGGATTATTGCTATTAAAATACTCTTCGGTTAGGTACCAGACACCACTGTTCAACCTTAATCAGACCCTTTGTACTGTTGCCTTATAGGTAATTGTCTGCACTTCGTCTAATATTAGGGCAATAGATGTTGTCTGAATCAAAATATAATTCATTATAAATAGGCGATGTTACCATAGTGGACAGTATAGTGGATATATATAGTAAGGAATAGATATGAAATAAGTTTGAATGTATGAGGTAATGTTTAGCTGATTTAAGAAATTAGGTTTGTGTATGTGTTTATATAGATATACTGTATATTTGTGTTTTACAGCAAGATGGTAAAAAATAGTGTAGGGAACAGGTTTATTCTGCTCTAGTCATAAATAAGGCCAGAGAGGTTACAGTAAGATCAAGAGTCATTGTAGAGAAAAGGTATTAGGCCATAAATGATAATAGGTATGTGACAGAGCTCTGTTGGTCATTGGAATTCACAGGTGTGCTTACAGTAGATCAGAATCTACTGGTTTGTCTATTGTCCAGTGAAGGTTAAAAGCTAGGGAGTATAAATTAACTACTATGAAAAGAGATCACATCCATTGATAAAACATTGTGTAACCGACCCCAGGAAAACTTGTCAATACAACAGAACTTTGGATGAAAAGACATTCCAGATTTTACAATACTATACTTGCTTAAGGCAGTGTGGACACCACACTTTTATGACACCATGCCTCCGTGAACAGGACACGACAGCCCAGTTCAATGTTTGTTTTATTACACCTTGGAATCTGACAAACCTATAATTACCTATTCCATTGGAAACTATGAGAATATGATAGTTTGAATTGGTAAAATATGAGATAAAAGGACCAGACTTGTAGTTAGGAGTTAGTAAGGAGAGGAGGGAGAAGGAAGAGGGAGAGGGAGAAGAAGAAGGAGAAGGAAGGAAGTCAGTCAGGAGGAGAAGTCATGGAGAACACGCAGAAGGAATGATTCTTGGGATGGCAATCTTTAACTTGCAAGTATACATTTTATGTTAGCAATTGAAACTGTTTGTGAAACTTATGTCATGTTGTTTTATGTTATGTAACGAAGGAAGCATATATAATTATAATTAGTATATATATCACTACTGTGTATATCTTATTCTGTACGATTTGATCTGCCTGTAAATAAAGAATCATATAAAAAGAGCGGTAATATTCAAGCTTGAACTCTCTTTAAGGAATCTTAACTTAATAACTTCATAAGTCATATGTATAAGGACTGCATATATGTATCAGCCAATTAGTTTGTAAGCCTGACATAATATATTTGCAGATATATATGATAAATGCATATTAATTGAAATATATCCATATATTAAATACCATATATGATATATTAAATATTAATATTCATAAATATGATTCCATAAATCAATATTGGCGACCACGAATTGGACTTGTTATTACTGAATCTGATTATCTGATCTATAATATTTATGAGGAGTAGCAGATGCTATAAGCTGGCTACCAAATCTGCAGAATCACGGTGGGGATGTATCTATGAAAATTTATTACCATTGTGTAATGTCAATTTTGTATTCTGTATAACCTAGGATAAATGTGTTAGTGCAATATACGTTATTTTAACTAACATAATATCTATTAGGAAGCAGCACCAAAGGCTATAAGCCTGCTGGCAAAATACAAGATCACAGTGGAATAGGTTACAAATGAGAATAAAGAATTTAAAGGCCTAGAATAGAAAATGTGCACAGTGGAAAAGAGTATTTCCAAATAAATGTATAAATGTACCAGGTATTAGAGTTTAACCTTAAGACACCGGTCAATCTTAAGGAGAGGATACCTTCAGTACTAAAAACAAAGAATATATAAATTTAGCATTGAAATGTTAAAAATGCAAAAGTTTTCTGTAGCATTTAGAAAAATGCGCAGAACTGCGGCTCTAGAAGCCAAACAGAAATGTAAAGAAGAATCAGGTTCACGTCTTCGTAAGGCGTGCCTGACCATTAATGCAAAAATGCATTCGTTATTTAAGTCCCTTAAACAGAAAAATAAACAGAAAAAGTTTGGGGCAGAAGCGAAAAGCCTGACAGTTTGTAATCAAATTGTCAAGATCTCTGATGAAGAGATAACATCCAGCAAGCAAGCTGAGATAGAAACACCAAACAGGAATAGTGTTGAGGTATGTGAAACTCTGTACACAGAGTCTACAGGAGTCAGAAATGACTTAATCAGTCAAGATCCTAAAATTAAGGAAAGTTACATGTTGCAGGACTGCATCAATGTGCAGCGCATGGAGTCTGCTATGGTCACACAGACCACCAGCAGAACAGCCTCTGTGGTAAAGGAAGAAAGTAGCAATGTGCCGGATGTGTCTATCATCAGACAGCACATTAATGTAAAGGAGGTAGCAGCAATAGGAGATGTCCCCTATACTGTGTCTAGTAAGGGGGAAGATCATTGTAACTCAGATTATGAGTATTCTGCTGAATACACTCTCAGAGTTCCCAATGTAAATGAAGAATTTGTTATGCCCTTAGGCAAAGGTGAATTGTCAGCAGATTTAAACACTGATAGCAGCAGTACAGTGCACACAGGGGTGGGGAAGTTCCCCATGGTGAAAACTCCCATGGCAACCAGAGTTGCAAACCTTGAAATGTATTCACCTGGAAACATGTTTAAAGGGAAAATCCATGAAATTAATTCAGGAATGCATGTTTACAAACAAAGTTCCCAAACTTATGTAACCCCCACAGAGCACTCAGAGACTTCTAGTGATGGTGCAAATGTTTGCATGCTCTCAGAGAGACCACATGCAGAGTGTCATTCTGCAAACCACACACCAATTAACAATGACAAAAAGGATCACCAGGATGAAAATGTTTTTATGCCCTGGTGCCATAACCATTTTATTACAGGTGTGGAAAGACAGAAAGCCCTGGGACCTGCAATACATATTTGGCAAAGTTTAACAAGTTTCTCTCCCCACAAAAGTAGGTTTTTTCAGAAGCTCCAAGATTCTTCCAGACTAAGGAGCCATGCCAAGCAGCAAACGCTATGGTTGAAGACAGTCTGGGCCCAGGCTACGTCACAAGGGAGTATGGTCACAAGTGAATACGGTAGTATCATTCCTTTACTTGTTAGATCCAATGTAGCCATTGTTTGCTTTGATGTTCCAACAGCCACAGTTTCCAAATTAAACCTGCATCATATCTGCAGCGACAATTGTGCTGCCATTGACACACAAGGTGACAGGAAAGATTGGAACAGGCCAGAAACAATTGTTTGTTTGTTCTTCAATCTTTAAAGACACATTTGTAAATTCTGTACCTGATAACATGCAGCAGATAGGACAGAATGCATAGCACGGTATGTTAAATCACTGTATAAATATCTGTGATATTCATTGTATGTCTTTTTGTTTGATTCATAGTAATCCTGGCAACCTGTATACAGAATGGTGCAAGACTCCAAAAAGACTCCAATTTACAAGGGAAAAGGTCTTCATTAACCCTTTCATCGCTGCTATCCAGCAAAATCTACATAGCATCCCTAAAGACTGATATATGGACAAATCCTCAAGGAGTTTTCCAGTTTCACAAGAAAGGGGAAGGTTTTCATTAACCCTTTCATCACAAGTAATCATTACTTGTCTTTCAAACTACATGTACACTCCCACAACAGTGTACAGCACATCTCATCACTGTGATTATACAGAACTGTCTCATCCCTTCATATACCTTAATCACATATATGTAAACATTTGTCTGAGATATATTTTATATCATTGCATATATACCTTGTAAATATTTTATGTTTTTTTTATATATTACACAATAGATACTACCTATGCTTCCTTCGTAAAAGCTTCAAAAGTAATTAAATATCTAATACAGGATGGTATACCACGTTATAACAAATTGGGCCGAGATTATTAAGTGGGATGAATAATTCTCTTAATAAAGACTGTCACAAGTCTAAGATAATTATTTGTAGCATAACAGGGTCACTGTATATGCACATGGCTGCATATAAAATAATATTGGATGGAATTAGATATATTTAAAGCCATTCCTAAATGATATTTAATATCTGTTTGAAGCAAAATTATATTCATTTATTGTATTGATAGGATGTTACTATATACACATCAAAAGCATTTTAAATAATTATTAGTCAAAATATAGGTAGGATAGAAAACGCCTTTATATGGGTTAAACTGGTATAAGTTTATGTAAGATTGAGATGTATAAATAGGTACAAGGTAGAATAAGGAGATTTAAGACTGCATGGTAATTTATTCAGTGAGGAAATACAGAACAGAGTAGGTGTACTACTCACAGCCATTTGTGGTACTATTGCCCGAAGACAATTAAGACCTACTATTAACAAGCAAGGAAAGAAAGAAAGAAAGAAAAAAAAAAAAAGACTGTTTCATATATGCCTGTTCTATTCAAAATCACAACCTGTTTGTGCAAAAGCAATATGGACACTGGTCACAACTGCGGCATTGGATAAACGCAAAGGAAACAGAACTGCTAAAGACTGTATAAAGACTATTACTATTACTGAGGGTCGTCACAAGTACTGAATGTTCAAGACACAGCACTCGACGTACACAGCCCTCTGCCTCAAACAGCGAAATGGCAAGCAAAGGAGCAGCTGCTACGAAGAATTCTACTTCTAGTAATGGTGCAAATGTTGCAAACGCAAGGCCATAATGCAAACGCAAGGCATCTCCAATTGCAAGCAAACCACGCAGATGACAGTCTTATCCCAGTAAATTGCTACATACAAGAACAGCAAAAATGTCCAAACGTACTGATCCAGATACAGAAAAAAGGTCTACAATTGGGCTATGGTATTCCAAATGTCTGTAGAAATTAGTTTTCCTCATGAATACTGAATAAAAACCTCAGTTTTGTCTGCTTTAGTTAAAAAGTAGAATAAGGTTAGGTAAGCTAAGAATTTTTAGAGATTTTTAAAATCATAATGGTTATTATTATTACACTTATGGTATATATTAGGGTTACAACAAAAGTTATGTTTTGAAGAAATATTTTGAAATGTATTTGGAAGCAATTACGCTAGTTTAATGTGTGGCCAATCAAAATAATTTCTCATGGCCACAAGGGGGCGACTGTTGCCTTATAGGTAATTGTCTGCACTTCGTCTAATATTAGGGCAATAGATGTTGTCTGAATCAAAATATAATTCATTATAAATAGGCGATGTTACCATAGTGGACAGTATAGTGGATATATATAGTAAGGAATAGATATGAAATAAGTTTGAATGTATGAGGTAATGTTTAGCTGATTTAAGAAATTAGGTTTGTGTATGTGTTTATATAGATATACTGTATATTTGTGTTTTACAGCAAGATGGTAAAAAATAGTGTAGGGAACAGGTTTATTCTGCTCTAGTCATAAATAAGGCCAGAGAGGTTACAGTAAGATCAAGAGTCATTGTAGAGAAAAGGTATTAGGCCATAAATGATAATAGGTATGTGACAGAGCTCTGTTGGTCATTGGAATTCACAGGTGTGCTTACAGTAGATCAGAATCTACTGGTTTGTCTATTGTCCAGTGAAGGTTAAAAGCTAGGGAGTATAAATTAACTACTATGAAAAGAGATCACATCCATTGATAAAACATTGTGTAACCGACCCCAGGAAAACTTGTCAATACAACAGAACTTTGGATGAAAAGACATTCCAGATTTTACAATACTATACTTGCTTAAGGCAGTGTGGACACCACACTTTTATGACACCATGCCTCCGTGAACAGGACACGACAGCCCAGTTCAATGTTTGTTTTATTACACCTTGGAATCTGACAAACCTATAATTACCTATTCCATTGGAAACTATGAGAATATGATAGTTTGAATTGGTAAAATATGAGATAAAAGGACCAGACTTGTAGTTAGGAGTTAGTAAGGAGAGGAGGGAGAAGGAAGAGGGAGAGGGAGAAGAAGAAGGAGAAGGAAGGAAGTCAGTCAGGAGGAGAAGTCATGGAGAACACGCAGAAGGAATGATTCTTGGGATGGCAATCTTTAACTTGCAAGTATACATTTTATGTTAGCAATTGAAACTGTTTGTGAAACTTATGTCATGTTGTTTTATGTTATGTAACGAAGGAAGCATATATAATTATAATTAGTATATATATCACTACTGTGTATATCTTATTCTGTACGATTTGATCTGCCTGTAAATAAAGAATCATATAAAAAGAGCGGTAATATTCAAGCTTGAACTCTCTTTAAGGAATCTTAACTTAATAACTTCATAAGTCATATGTATAAGGACTGCATATATGTATCAGCCAATTAGTTTGTAAGCCTGACATAATATATTTGCAGATATATATGATAAATGCATATTAATTGAAATATATCCATATATTAAATACCATATATGATATATTAAATATTAATATTCATAAATATGATTCCATAAATCAATAGTACCACGTAAAGAGGAATTCCTTTGTCCAGGGACCAATTAACTTTAAACAAACTTACAGTTATCACTAAGGGGAACATTACCAATAATACCTGCTATATGGAGTTATTAAGCAGCGATTGAGTCGCCCGCTAGACGCACACAAATTCTACCGTAAATGCACATACCATGCGCTCGAGCGCACGCCCGTAGAGGCGCCGTCACGCAACTGCGAATATGTGCACGCACGCCAGAGAAAGTGCATGTGCAGCGGGCAAGCGCATGAGGTGAATATATGGCAACGTGTAGCATGATATTTTTCTGACTTTGACAGTCCACCCTTTGGCAGTCATCAATAACTGCCACTTCCTAAAACAGTTCAAAAAGAGAAAAATATGTCATATGTAATACATTTCTATGATTGGGTAAGGGAGAAGAGAAGAAGGTGGGAAAAAAGTATGACCTAGTGAGATAGTAGAAGCATGTGTGTATGAGTCCATGTTTGAGGGGTCATGTATCATCATGCCGTACGTGTTTTAAATCAAGCTTCGAGGTATTGCGAAGTATACATTTGAATCCTTATCCCGTATTAAGGGTCTGTGGATGGGCTGTCAAACTTTACCGAGCTCTTTTCGGATTTTGGTTGCAACAAAATGTGGGAGCACATTTTAGTTGATGATACATGAATGGGGGGATATGTGAGTGCTGATATCTGTGCCTATATTCCCTATCGACTATGTGTGTCATTACCTGAAGGTTGTAGAAATGAAGATAAGAAGCAATTATGGTAAATGCAGTCATAAACTATGTGAGTTTAATATACATTTGCTGATTGAGGTCTTGTCTTGTGTCTTGTCTCGATGTACATGTTGACTGTAGTCTCCCGATGCTTTTGCTATAATTGCTGAGCAAAAAGCTTTCTCAATGTCCATAGACTTACAATCTTTAAAGTATTGGGCTATCGTAAAAGTTAAAGTCACTAGGGATATTGGGGGTCTATGGCATTGTCCATCAATGGTCTGTATAAAAAGGTTGTCAAATTCTTCTTCCAAGCGGATGTCTTTGTACCTTGGAGGAAAACAAAGGAGAAACGGGTGAAAGAAACGGACCGTGGAATCACATTTTCATCACAACATTGTCTCTATCGTTGGGTCATAAATCAAATTTGTTGTTATTACAGTTTCCTCACTCCTTAAACTCATCACTCGGGCACTACGTTTACACTTCGTTAAAACCCGAACGCATCTAAATATCAGACCGACCAATATGATGACACCCAGAATACACAAAAGAAATTTCCCTACATCCATAATAATACCTTGGGCCCATTCTCCTAAACCAGAGAACCAATTTCGTGGGTTCAACCATGACACCCAACTGGTCAGCTCATTACCCACAGCAGCAAGGGTGAGATTGTGTTTCCTTCGGAACTCCCATTTTAATTGCAAGATGTCATCCATCTTTTGGTCTATGACCTCGACCGGGTCCTCAGTGCTGTTTGTAATATACGTGCAACACTTTATTCCATATTGAGTAGCCAAGGTGACACAATACCCGCCTGTCACTGCTGTGAGATAATTGAGAATCATCCTATGCTGAACCAGTTCTGTTTTGTAGGCTTGTAACTCTCTTCCAGTATACCTGAACGTGTCGTCATACATTTCAGTGATATTGTCTAATAAATTTGCAAGCGCAGATATATATCTATAATTTAACACTCCTCTAGCGGTACGAGTGACATCTAACGCGAGTAGGACTTGAATCCCGGTGGATTCATGGATCAAATCAGAGGCCGGATGCTCTGTTCTTTCTATCAGTTGCCTTTTAACGATGTGCTCGTAATGAGTGTGAGTGTAAGGAGCTTGGGCACCACGGTGAATATCTTTCATTTTAGTGTGGGATACAGTCATTACCTCAGGCAGTACTTTTCCAATATAACATAACCCTTCTGAGTTTGGGGCAAGCCACTTATACGCCTTCCTCCCGCATATGAAATATGCATCATCGGGGAGAACATATGGGACGGAGTATGACATTACCATGTTACAAATTTTCCATGTGAACTCTCCTAACCCTAATTCTCCCATCTGTTTAGTACACGTATCAGTTTGTACGATCTGTGCACAGTATCCTGGTGATACTTCTCCAACTCGCATGATCCTACTTCCTGAGGTGTACCTATACCGAAAGAATTTCCTATGGTCGGCTATCTGGCGTATAAGTTCTGTTTCTATGGGCAATCTGTCGGCTCTATGTGAGAATGTCATGGTTTGATTACTCCATGACACTTCCCAATTTCCCGGCTTTCGGGGATTGGAAATGTTAAAGCACACTAAGGACCTATCCACATGATATTGGTGGAGCTTCAAACTAGGAGGACTGGAGATATTAAACCTCCTGTCCACCGGCCTCCCACCACTTAGCTCAAGTACCTCTCCTACAGTTAAAGGGAATGGTACTAGTCCTGATTTGCTATGGCCTTGAGAGCATACCCAACAGTCTGTCTTATCTAACACTTTACCCACTAATGAGTGATAGTCACTCAATGGATGCCGGTCCATGTGGATATTAAAACTGGACTGACATTTCTTGATGCACCCATCCTCAACTATACTGTCACAGTGTCTACAGATGCAGTTCTCTTCAGCTAACAATCCTTCACAATTCCTTCTATTGTCAATGCTATCAGATCGTTTTCTGATACTCGCCTTTACTCGGTGATTATGTTGTTCTTGGAAAACCACGCCTCCATCCTGGTCATCAGAACCCATTCCAGATCCTTTCTCGACTTCCATGGTACTCTCACCGAAACAGACTGCTCTGGTCAACATCATGGTTAACAGGAAAATCCGTATCACAGTCTCTTGGGGCAAGTCCATCTTAGAGGAGTAAAAGGAGAAAATAAGAAGGGGGAAAGGAAATAGGAAGGAAGTGGGAACTGGAGAAAATAACAAATGGGAAAAAGAAATCTGGCTCGACAAGCTTCTGGTCTTATTATTCTCAACGCTCAGGTGTCGTCTCGATCTTCCCTGAACAGACACTCTAGTGATACAACCTCTACCGTCTGTTCTTTGTCACGGGACCTCTCTGGATCCGCAACCTTTTTACAATGAGACGTATGGACCCAAGTCTCTCTCTCGGCAACCTTCAAAGCAGTTGTGCTGGTCAATAAGACTTGATATGGTCCTTCCCATCTGTCAATAAGGCAACCTGAGCGTAGAAAATTCCGTATCATTACATAATCCCCAGGTTCAATGTCATGACAATTACTGTCTGGCAAATCAGGAATCACCAACTTTAGATTATCATTATGATTCCTCAATTGCTTACTCATCTTAACCAAGTACTTTACGGTTACTTCATTGTTACATTTCAAATCATCCTGGGGGTTAATCATAACATGGGGTTGTCGACCAAACAGAATTTCAAAAGGAGACAGATTAAGAGGGGACCTGGGAGTGGTTCTGATACTGTATAACACGATTGGCAAAGCTTCAGGCCATAACAGTCCTGTTTCAGTCATTACCTTGCTCAATTTATTTTTAATAGTGCTGTTAACTCTTTCCACCTTCGCGCTCGCCTGGGGGTGATACGGAGTGTGCAGCTTACTATTAATTCCCATCAACTTACACATTGTTTGAAAGACTTCACCTGTAAAATGGGTACCCCTATCACTTTCAATTATTCTAGGGATACCGTACCTACACACAAATTCCTGCACAATTTTCTTTGCAGTAAATACAGCGGTATTTGTGGCCGCGGGAAATGCTTCGACCCAATTTGAGAATACATCAATACAGACCAAAACATACTTTAAATTTCTACAAGGTGGTAATTGTATGAAATCAATCTGTATTACCTGGAAAGGGACATCTGTCAGAGGGATATGGGATGGCTCTGTTGGTATTGCCTTTCCGATATTCTTACTCAAGCAGGTGAGACATGTCATCGCTCTTTTACCCGCATGGGAAGATAATCCTGGGGCGCACCAATAAGCTCTTACTAGCTTACACATCCCTTCTTTGCCTAGATGAGTCAGCCCATGTGCCGCTTCCGCTAGACTTGGAAGGTATGCTATGGGTGCCACTGGTTTACCCTGTCCATCTGTCCAGAGTCCTGAGGACTCCTGGCCATATCCTTTTGACCTTCAAACTGCCTTCTCCTGCGGAGAACACAAATTTTGCATTTCACACAATTTCTATGTGTTTACAGTATTAAATACCGTCAGCTGTGTGGTGTCAGTCTGTCTGGGGGTACCTGCTGCTGATTTAGCAGCTTCGTCTGCTCGGCTGTTACCAAGTGATACCGGGTCCTGGCTATACGTGTGAGCTTTACACTTGATAACAGCCACTCTGTCGGGTTCCTGTATCGCTGTTAGAAGTCTTTTGATGTGGGCTGCATGCGCTACGGGTGTGCCAGCTGCCGTCATGAAATTTCTGAGGCGCCATAGGGCTCCGAAATCATGGACTACTCCGAAGGCGTACCTAGAATCTGTGTAAATATTGGCTGACTTGCCCTTAGCCAATTCACATGCTCTGGTTAGGGCAACCAGTTCAGCAACTTGTGCTGAGTGAGGTGGGCCTAGCGGTTCTGCTTCTATGGTACCTTGGTCATCTACGACTGCGTATCCAGTACACAAGTCTCCCGAGTCCATCTGTCTGTGACAACTACCGTCAGTGTAGAAAGTAAAATCTACATCTTCCAGTGGGTTGTCACTGATGTCAGGCCTTGCCGTGAAATTTTGGGTCAAATATTCTATACAATCATGTGTGTCGCTGTCCCCACTAAATCCTCCCTTACCATCACTCTCATCCTCCACCCTTTGTGACTGTCCAGGCACACCTGGAAGATATGTTGCAGGATTTAGTGCGCTGCATCTCTTTATAGTGATGTTTACCGGGGCCATTAATGCCAATTCCCACCTAGTAAACCGTGCTGATGAGACGTGTCTGGTTTGGGCAGAATTCAGTAAAGCTGACACTGCATGGGGCGTATGGATTGTGAGGTTGTGTCCTAGCACTACATCTTCGCTTTTCGTAACTAGCAATGCTATTGCTGCAACACTTCGCAAGCATGTGGGGAGGGATCGCGCTACCGTATCTAGCTGAGCGCTATAGTAAGCTACCGGCCTGCTGGCATCACCATGCTTCTGGGTTAAGACACCAGCTGCGCAACCAGCACTCTCTGTTCCGTACAGTTCAAAGGGTTTCCCATAATCTGGCATACCTAATGCCGGTGCCTGCGTTAGGCACTGTTTAAGTCTCTCAAATGCCATCTCAGATTCGTCTGTGTGCGAAATCCGATCAGGTTTGCTTGATGAGACCATCTCCTGCAAAGGTAGGGCCAATATGGAAAAACCTGGGATCCAGTTACGGCAATACCCACACATTCCTAAAAACGTTCTAATCTGTTGCTGGGTTTGTGGCAGGGTCATGTCACGAATTGCTTGAATTCTATCAGCGGTAAGGTGTCTCAGTCCTTGTGTCAGACAGTGTCCCAAATACTTCACCCGGGCTTGGCATAATTGTAACTTGTCCTTGGAAACCTTGTGTCCTGTGTCTGAAAGATGAAACAGGAGCTGTTTCGTATCTCTCAGGGACGCTTCCAGTGAATCTGAACACAGTAGTAAATCATCCACGTACTGGATCAATACTGATCTACTCACTGGTTGGAAAGACTGTAAACAATCATGCAGGGCCTGTGAGAAAATACTTGGACTGTCTATGAACCCTTGTGGTAAGCGAGTCTAGGTATACTGAACTCCCCTGTATGTGAATGCAAATAAGTATTGACTGTCAGGGTGCAGAGGTACCGAGAAGAAAGCGGAGCAGAGGTCAATCACAGTGAAAAATTTGGCAGTGGGAGGGATTTGCATAAGGATGACAGCTGGATTTGGCACTACGGGGAATTGACTCTCAACTATTTTGTTGACCCCTCTTAGATCCTGCACTAATCTGTAACCCCTCCCCCCACTCTTTTTAACAGGGAAGATGGGACTATTTGCAGTGCTGGACGTCCTTACCAGAATGCCCTGTTGTAGCAAGCGCTCTATTACAGGGTAAACTCCTAACTCCACCTCTGGCTTCAGAGGGTATTGTGGGATTTTTGGAGCTATCCTACCATCTTTTACTTGCACAACTACTGGGGCTACATTTGCCATCAATCCAGTGTCTTGTCCATCCTTGGTCCAAAGTGACTCCGGTATCTGGGAAATCATTTCTTCTACCTTGGACGGACACCTATTTACAACAACAGTGTGTGACATTAATCTTGTTGGGGAGTCTAGCATATCTTGCGCTTCCTGAGCGTGGTTTTCGGGTATGTCCAAAAACACACCTTCAGGAGTACAGTATATGACGCATCCCATTTTGCACAGTAAATCTCTCTCTAAGAGATTAGTCGGAGCCGATGCAGCCAGCAGAAAAGAGTGCTTGGTATGCAAAGGCCCTATCGTAACCTCTGTTGGTTTGCTTAAAGGATATTGTCGTACTACTCCTGTTACTCCCATGGCTGGAATTGTTTTACCAGTGGTTCTCATGCCCACGGTCGAATTTATCACTGACTTGGCCGCCCCCGTATCTACAAGGAAATTTAGAGATTTACCAGCTACATCAATTGTAACCTCGGGTTCACTTCCAAGGCTCGCAATCAATTTCACTGGCTGCAGATTACAGGTGTGGCCACACCCCTATGGTGTGTGGTGAGCTCCCTGTATCGCACTGGCAGCTATTACCTGTGAAGGGGGTAAATGGGAACTATCGGAGACTTGCCGGTCTCTCCTTGGGGGATACCTTCTTGTTTCCCCTGCATGTGGCTCATAACTCCGTCTCTGCAGTCCTTGATCCCAATTTCGTGTGTCATGTCGTTGTCTAGGGGTTCGGTATGCGTGTTGTATGTTTTTACTTTTACAGTCTCGTACAAATTGTCCCTCTTTATGACAGCGATAACAAGTTACCACATTTGACTTACCCACAGGGGTCTGAAACTTATGCTGAGGTGGCCTTGTGGTCAGGGCCTGTATACTTACGGCCATTAACTTATCACTCTGTGACTCCCTGTGTCTGGTGATATTCTGATCATGATCAATAGCGGCCTCTCTCAAAGTAGCCACCGACAAACCTCGCCAACATGGTTGGGTGGTCTGTACCCTCGTCCTCAATACTTCCTTTAAACCAGCCATTAACACAGATACTGCTACTTCTCTATGATTTAAATTTGTTTTAATGTCTTCTATCCCTGTATACTTAGCCATTTCCTGCAGTGCCCTATGAAAATAATCGTCCGCTGTTTCTCCCTCCTTTTGCTTGATGGAGAAAATTTTGTTCCATTTAGCAACTGCTGGGAAATATACTCCCAATTGTAAGTTAATTCTTTTCACATTATCTTGATTGTACTCCTCAGTAAGGGGTACTTCTTCATGTAGTTTACAGTCAGTTATAAAACTCGCTGAGTCGACATTGGAGGGTAAACATGCCCTCAGCAATGTCCGCCAATCTTTGTTATTGGGTTCTACAGTATGTCCTAGCTCTCTAATGTACTTCTGGCATGCAACTAGATCTTTCCTAGGATCAGGGAATTCAGACACCATTGATCTTAATTCCGTTCGGGAAAAGGGGCAGTGCATGGCGATGTTTCTTATAGGAGTGGCTCCTGAAGTATCAGTTTTCCCATTTGGCATTGCAATTATCCTAACAGGATTAAGTTCAATAACATCATTCTGAGTAGATTCTACAACGTGTGGTGTAATGGTTTCAGCATAGTGTATAGTGCCGTACTTACCGGTTGATACGACCTCACCTGTCCCTCCGCTAGGGGCCTTTGATACTGCTCTTACTGGTTGGGACGTGCCCACTGTTGTTTCTGCTATGGTGGCTGCTAGAGAGAGTGCCGATATTGTTGTTGGCTCATCCTCTTGGTCACAATCCTGGGGAAAGTTTAAAACAGGGTACAGCTTGCACGGGTTAGTATTTGCATCAACAATCTTGGTTACATTATTCTTAACATTTATACAGTTACTAAGTGCATGTTTATCATACCCCAGTGTGCCATTCTCTGTAACCACCTTCTCTCCCGTTATGTATGGTGGCGGTGGCGCGGTAGCTATCAGTTTTCTGATAGGGTTAGATCCACCCGCTTGAGCCAATCCTCTCTGTATTTCACCCTCCTGTTGCCATAACTGTAAATAGTCATAATGTTTGATCCGTCTCTTTGCAGATTTAATGAGACATATCCTTCTCCTTAGATTTTGTAACACATCTGGGCTAAAACTGCCCACCCGTGGGAACTTTTCCCCGTCATGCACAGTCATTCTTTCCCATTCATTGCACAAAACCTCTGTGTGTGAACCGTATTTTTCACACATGATATACCTTGCCGACCCTATTGGCCGGTTTACGACATCAACCAGAACCATGGTTGATCGCCCCCTACCTGAACAACTGGCCCCCATCCTTGCAGGCGTTGGCTTCACTACCTCTGACCTTTAAATCAGGGTCTTCAGCGAACCCTTACAAAAACCAAGATGTCCGGTAGGCCGATGGTGAAACTTTACCGAGTACCTTCACAAACTCTCGCCCACGTTGGCCAATACTGCAATCACTGTCTCAGAGCTGCTGTACCCAACCTAGGGCCCCTATAAACCTTTATTTCTGGGGCGTTGTGGGAGTAGGTTACCCGTCCCCAGCAAGTATCGGTTGTTAGAGAATTCCTGAGTGACCAGCGAACCTCCCTTAAAATAAAAAAATTTCACAAATCACGTTAGAATGTACAAATAGCGTTTATGACCCCTCTAGCGTACGCAAACGGTACTGGGTCAAGTTACTAACTAATGCACACAATTACGTGCGGTACAATCGTACTGCACATAAGCAACTAATCTTATGTGCGGAACGACCAGTGGAATCGAAAATTGCGGCTGCGAATTCCTTCAGCCAGAGCTTAATGGCCTATATGGGTACTGCACCAACCCCCTGGGTTGTGCCTCTTTTCTCTATCTATAGCGGACTTCCTAGTCTGCTGTACCTAGACCTCCTGGTCTGTCTCTCTGGACCTCCTGGTCCGTGACCTCCTGGTCTGTGTCTACAGTAGACTTTTACTCTGCTATACTCTAATGCTCCTGTATATGTTTAACAAGGGATGCCTCCCAAGCCACCACGCCGTCACTTACGTGAATGTCCTCACGGGAACCCGACTTCTACGTTCCAAAAAATTAGAGAATACTTATATATGTATACACACTCTTTCACCTCATACACTTTACTTTCGTTTCTGCGCAGAAATCCCTTTCATTCAGTAACACAGTCTAGTCCAGATGAGTTGCAAATTAGAGAAGGATTTATTTAGCTTAAAATTTTGGTATAAATGGCAAACAGGAGAGTGAGACGTGAAACTTACACAAATGAACATGCAATTCTAAATTAATCTAATAACATACATTGATGTAAGCACACGCATATAGATATTACATATATGTACTAATCACTATTACTTATGTGAGACCTTATTCAGTACTTCTAATTTGCATATGAATGTGCTTTTTTTTTTTTAACTAACTCAGTAAAGGCGATTTCTTTCACTGCTGGGAGAGAAAAAAAACCCCCAAAGGTTAATTTGCACTTCAATGGTTATCCTACACCAAGCAGAGTTAACTAGGCTCTTGAATGGAGACAGTGACAAAACAAAACAAAAAAAAAACTACTTTGTTTTATTTGTATATTTCTTAAATCAAATATTTAATTTATTATTAACTTTTATTAAACTCTATCTGAACCACTTATGATTGACTATGATATAGATTAAATAAATGCATTAAAAAAACTCATTAAATGATGATTTCTTTTTGACAATGGATGGCTGATTATTTCCTGAGTCAACTGAAAATCAGCCACTTAGGGGAATTTTTTTTAACCTTCCCAAAATGGCCGCTGCTCCTCCCCCTTCCACCTCCATGAGGGTTACACAAAATGGTGGACAGACCATGCGGTTCCTTTTGTCATAAAGAAAATCATCATGCCAGATCCTTTTAGTTATTTTTAAGCCTGGGTAAAAACTATCACGCTATGCAGAGCGATTAAAAATAATTTTTAAACCTTTTTAAACAGACAAACCATCCAATCTGCATGTGCAGTTGGCACCAAATAGAAATAAAAAAAAAAACAGATATACAAAGACAATAGCTTAATGCTCCTACCTTCCTCGGATTCCACCAGCATCCCTACAAGCCAAAAGAATCAGACGCAGACTCTCATCTGATCAGCACTACAAGATACTACCTTTTCCTCCCTTTGCTGATCGATAAAGTCTGCGCCTTTTTCGCCTGACTGCGGATATGAGATGGACCGAACTTGCCCCCACTTGATAATGCTGATTTAGATTACCTTATAACCTTCACTATATATGGGTAAGAGACTCAGTACGCAATTGGCGTATGGGGTACCGTAAGGGTACGCACTTAGCGTAGCATACGCTCGGCCGTGATCGAGACGCACATGCGGCACGCTCGCTCACAGCTTAATGCGTGGTGTCGAGCACGCTATAGGCGGGTGACCACCGTAATGCTACACTACCAGCGTTGCGGACGCTCGAGACCACGAGGAGATCACGAGCGGCGCAGACGCTCACAAGATGACAATCAGTATACCTTGAATGTAACACACAGAAAGGATACTCTTATGCTGTAAACCTTGTACTGAAACACTGTAGCGATATAACGCTGCTTAACCTTGTTAATACTAAAGCTGTTTGAGCGATCGAGATGCTCCTATTACCCTCTGCAATGTAATGAACACACGATACCGTGCTAAGGTTCCAACACCTTTACTAACAAGCTTTTAGTTATATCGAAAAGGGGTAAACAGTTTACAAGTTATACACTACAAGCTAACATACAATTCTAACAGAATATCTAGACAGAAATATATATTAACGTTACAATCTTATACTATAACAGAGAGAGAGAATATGGCCAATACAAACAAAGATTTAGAATGGTTACAGAGAATTACTTACACACACTGGGAATGATCGCTGCTCAGCTTCTGCTACCAGCTCCAAGTTAGTCAAGATGAAAACCGTTTGTGGAGTGTGAGAGAGTGAGCTGTCCAGGCTGGCTGATCTTATATACACTGCATACAGTATACTACAAAGGGACCTATAATCTCATTGTTCATTGGACACAGGAATGTCTCCTCGCATCATAACAAAAGGTCATAGGTTAGTTTGAACAGGTGGGCTGTGACTATATCAAATTGCTCAGGTGGGAGGGAAACTCAGGATTTCCAACACATGGACAATGAACTGCAAATATAGAAAATGTCCAGAAACTACTAATGGCCATAACTATATGCAGGAGCGATTAATCTTTACCTAACCAACACCGGATTATTGCTATTAAAATACTCTTCGGTTAGGTACCAGACACCACTGTTCAACCTTAATCAGACCCTTTGTACCACGTAAAGAGGAATTCCTTTGTCCAGGGACCAATTCACTTTAAACAAACTTACAGTTATCACTAAGGGGAACATTACCAATAATACCTGCTATATGGAGTTATTAAGCAGCGATTGAGTCGCCCGCTAGACGCACACAAATTCTACCGTAAATGCACATACCATGCGCTCGAGCGCACGCCCGTAGAGGCGCCGTCACGCAACTGCGAAGATGTGCACGCACGCCAGAGAAAGTGCATGTGCAGCGGGCAAGCGCATGAGGTGAATATATGGCAAAGTGTAGCATGATATTTTTCTGACTTTGACATATGCCACACACAATAATGCACATGACACAGTATGCACACACCATAATGCCCCCGACACATTATGCCACACACCATAATGCCTGTGACACATTATGACAGGAATCGCAATGCCCGTTATACATTATGCTACACACTGCAATGCCCCTGATACATTATAGCACATACAATGTCTGTGACACTTTATGACACACACTGCAATGTCCGTGATACATTATACCACACACTGCAATGCCCGATACATTATAGCACATACAATGCCTGTGACACATTATGCCACACACTGCAATGACCTTGAGACATTATACCGCAATGCCCGTGATATAGTATACCATACACCGTAATGCCTGTGACACATATCGCAATGCCCGTTATACCTTATGCCACACACCGCAATGCCTGTTATATATTATGCCACACTGCAATGACCCTGAGACATTATACCACATATCACAATGCCCGTGATATAGTATACCACACACCGTAATGCCTGACACATTATGACACACACCGCAATGTCCGTGATACATTATGCCACACACTGCAATGACCCTGAGACATTATACCACATATCACAATGCCCGCGATATAGTATACCATACACCGTAATGCCTGTGACACATTATGACCCACACCGCAATGTCCGTGATACATTATGCCACACACCGTAATGCCCATTACACATTAAGTCCTACAGTAAGGCTTCTAATTACTTTTCAATTACCTGCTCGTTGTCATGGGTTTCATGCACTGGGTGTCATGCTCGTTGCCAGGGGTTTCATGCTCTTGGTTCCATGCACGGTGCCAGGGGTTTTCATGCTCAGGGTGTCATGCTCGTTGCCAGGGGTTTCATGCACTGGGTGTCATGCTCGTTGCCAGATGTTTAATGCACTGGGTGTCATGCTCATTGCTAGGAGGTAGTCCTTGTTGCTAGGGCTGTGCTCCCAGTGCCACATATGTCCCCAGTGCCAGATATTCCCCCACGGTGCCAGGTACTCACATACCCCCAGTGCCAAATATAGCGCCCCCCACCCCCATGTGCCAGGTACACATATACCCCCCCAGTGCCACATATGCCCCCAGTGCCAGATATTCCCCCACAGTGCCACATATGCCCCCAGTGCCAGATATTCCCCCCCAGTGCCATATATGCCCCCAGTGCCAGATATTCCCCCCCCAGTGCCACATATGCCCCAGTGCCAGATATTCCCCCAGTGCCAGATATTCCCCCCAGTGCCATATATGCCCCCAGTGCCAGATATTTCCCCCCAGTGCCACATATGCCCCAGTGCCAGATATTCCCCCCCAGTGCCAGATATTCCCCCCCAGTGCCAGATATTCCCCCCCAGTGCCATATATGTCCCCAGTGCCAGATATTCTCCCCCCCGTGCCAAATATGCCCCCAGTGCCAGATATTCCCCCCCAGTGCCAGATATGCCCCCTCAGTGCCATATATGCCCCCAGTGCCAGATATTCCCCCCAGTGCCATATATGTCCCCAGTGCCAGATATTCTCCCCCCCATGCCAAATATGCCCCCAGTGCTAGATATTCCCCCCCAGTGCCAGATATGCCCCCTCAGTGCCATATATGCCCCCAGTGCCAGATATTCCCCCCCAGTGCCATATATGTCCCCAGTGCCAGATATTCTCCCCCCCGTGCCAAATATGCCCCCAGTGCCAGATATTCCCCCCCAGTGCCAGATATTCTCCCCCCCGTGCCAAATATGCCCCCAGTGCCAGATATGCCCCCTCAGTGTGTGCCCCCCCGCTTCCTCCGCCGCCGCCGCTCCCTGCTCCCCTGCTGTAAGGAGGGACACGGAGGGCACAGCGCGCGCCTCTCCTGTGTCCCTCCTGGGTCTCCGGCGGCCGCGGGTCTAATAAAGGAAGTGCTCACGAACGGCACTTCCTTTATTAGACCCGCGGCCGCCGGAGACCCAGGAGGGACACAGGAGAGGCGCGTGCTGTGCCCTCTGTGTCCCTCCTAACAGCAGCGGAGGGAACGAGACTGCAGACTGACATGCGGACGCTCGTCCGCATGTCAGTCTGCACTAAATCAGTGGCGCCCCCGCAGCCCCTCGCCCCCAAGCCACCGCGAGGGCTGCGGGGGCAGTAGTTACGCCACTGCTCCCAAGTACCCTGCCGCTAGCCGGAGGGTTACTTTTATCTTGCCTCCAATGCTGTCTGTTTGGTGCAGATAACTCAAACTGTACCACACTACTCTCCCTTTCATCTCTTTCTCCTCTCTTCTTTCTCTCCTTACCTTTCCCAGTTTACCCTCCTCCCATTAGATCGATGCCACTGAACTATGTATATGGGTTATACCAAATGCATATTTATCTTGCCTCCTATACCCAATGTCGACTGTTAGATTAGGTTCCTGGAACATTGGTGGGATTAACTCGCCACAGAAAAGGAAAAAGATATTATTATATTTGAATAGAATGAAACTTGATGTTGTCTATTTGCAGGAAACACACTTAGTAGCCGCTGAAATGTTAAAGCTTAACGCCATGAAATGGAAGGTCCTGGCATCCTCCCCTTTTGCCTCCAAAGCCAGAGGGGTGGCAATATTGATCAGAAATACTGTCCCGATTACACTCACATCTGTGATTAATGACCCTGAAGGTAGATTTGTAATTTGCAAAGTGATGCTAGATCACAGTCCATATATATTATGCAATGTGTACGCCCCCAACACTAAAATACCACTCTTCTTACGCAAATTAACACGCATTCTTACACCACTTCATGATGCCCCACTTCTGTTAGGCGTGATTTTAACATGGTCACCTCCCTTCACCTGGATAAACAGCTGCCATGCCTTAGAGGCGTTTCCCTACCAAAACATGGTATATCCTGGTTTACACAATCATTACAACTGTTAGACGTCTGGAGATCCTTGAACCCCATAGAAAAAGATTATACATGTCTCTCTGCAGCACACGGAACCTTATCCAGAATAGATTATGTGTTCATCTCTGAAGCCCTATTACCCCAGGTGCTTAGAGTTATGATCGAACCCATTGTACTCTCTGACCATGCTGTGGTATGGATGCAGTTGAAACTGCGCACTGAGCGGAGCACATTTCGGTCCTGGAGATTCCCTTCATCTCTGTCCCAATCCCTCACCTTTAGGAACAAAATAGAATCCGTTTGGGAGTCTTATAGCAGCACCAACTCGACCTTTTCGAGTTCGCCTCAAATGTTTTGGCAAGCTTCGAAAGCAGTTCTTAGAGGGGAGATCATCTCCCATACATCCCAAACGTATAAAGATTTAAACTCTGATTATGTGCAAGCACAATCCTCACTAACGGAATCTTTCCAGACCTATAAATCTGCTCCGACCCCTGCTCATAAAATCTAATACAACACAGCCAAACAGGCCTTTGATAGTTTACTCCTTAAAATGGAATCTAGATACTCCTTTAAGAAAGATGCCAGATTCCATCGATTTGGTAATAAATCGGGTAAATTGCTTTCACACTTACTGCAGGGCCAACGCTCCCCGATGCTAATACACCCTCTCCGGACTCCGGAAGGTTCACTTACTTCTACTAATGCCCAGATTGCTCAGGTTATGCACACCTACTATACCTCACTGTATTCCAAGCCAACCGCCTCTTTATCCCCTTCCCAACCACAAAATTTTTGGAGGGACCTGCCTGTCCCTCAACTGGCTACTACTCTTGGTGCCACGTTGACGGCGACTATTACTGAAACAGAGGTCTCTAGGACCATAGCTCATTTGAAGAATGGGAAGGCACCGGGACCGGATGGCCTTTCCTCAGAATTTTATAAATTATTGGCCCCCAAATTGACACCTGTACTGACTAGAGTCTTTAACGACATTCTGTCCACTGGAGAATTGCCCTTATATTTCAACTCTGCCACAATCACCATTATACCTAAACCTGGTAGAGACCTATCTGAAAAAAACGGGGAGAAAAAGAAGGCTCTTGTGTGGGCGCGCTCTTAGAAAAAAAGGAAAATTCCTATACCATATAAGAAGAAATACTTAAAACATAACTTTTAATGTAAACATTAATAATGTAGATACCCAGATAGCTGATCCATATAGACAAAAGAGGTGTATTGATAACAATTTTTAAAAAATGTTCTGGTCTGTTTAATCACAAATGTGAATGGAATGGTTGTAGACATTGGTTCGTCATACCCCCATTTCCCCTGACCAGTACAGAATGTCTGTATTGATGGAACCAAGGAGTGGTCATATGAATTGTTTGATAAGTACGTCCCACTAGGACAACTTAATTCAAAGATGGATAGGCTCCTGCATCGGACAAGACCTGTCTTCCTGACGTACACCACAAAGAGTTTACAGGGATTGGTCGTAAGTCTCAAAAGAAGAGAAAGAAGTAAGAATTAGTGGTGATACTGCTGTTGGCGTCGCAACTAACATGGGGAGGGAAATAATCCCTGCTCTACAACACCGGGTATTCGCAGGAAGTCTCCTCTCCCGGTACTAACCCGGCCCAACGCTGTTTAGCTTCCAAGATCGGACGAGATCGGGCATTGGCAGCGTGATATGATAGTAGAGAATTTACATGCCAGTGCACCAATGAGAGTGCACCTAATTATGAAAATAGTCGAAAGAAAAAAGAGAGAGGAATAAAAGAAAATGAAAACAGTATACACAAGGAACGAAATGAATTAGTACAGTACAAATGGGTGGATCTGCTTTCTGCGTTGGACACGGCTCATCAAATTCCACGTGTGTGGTATTGTGCTCCGTGACTCGCAGATGAGAGTCCACGGAAAATTAGTAAAAGGTAAACAAGGGGTATGAAATCCTCATGATATTTTGACCATAAATTTGAAGAGTCACATCAATAATCATCATTCCTCCCAGGGTAAATGTAGTGAATTCAAAAACATGTACTGAGGATCACAATGGATGCAATAATTTTGTAACAATATATTGGCCTCTGCTGGCGAGAGCTCGGTATACCAATGTCAATTAGTTAGCAGATATTAGTTTTTGGAAAATCAAGAAAGAAGAAAAGAAATGAAGGGAAAAATGAGTGCTAAATGAGTTTTGCACTTAACATAGCATGTTAGATAAATGCACATAAGGTGTTGCTGTCTGTGCACTTGTGTACACAGAACAACAGTAGGCTTACGATCACCAGAATTGGGAATAGAAAGGCAGGTTAATAAATGCACATCAGATGCTGCTGTCTGTGCATAATGCACACAGAAACGTAATGGGCTTGCAGTCACCAGCACTATGTCAGGGATCTGTGTGTGTGCTATACAGGTCTAATCACTTCGGTCTTAACATAGCATGTTAAATAAATGCACATCAGGTGTTGCTGTCTGTGCACTTGTGTACACAGAACAACAGTAGGCTTACGATCACCAGAATTGGAGGTAGAAAGGCAGGTCAGTGTATCGTCAGGCGCCTGTGCAGGAGCTGAGAGTTCACTCCGTGTATGGTCCCCCCCCCGTGGAAAACGCGTTTCGCCCTGGGCGGGCTTGTTCACTTCCGGATTAGAGGGGTGATGAGGAGTGTGCTTGAGGAGGCAGTTGATAAGTAAATGCTGTCCAATAGCCGGACGGTTCGTGGCCGGTGGGCCGGGGATGACAGCTGACGCTGAGGAGATTAGGTCAGCTGTGGGTGACGGGGCATGACGTAGAATAAGGGGTGGAGTCTCGGGACGCTTTATTCTTGGCAGTCCGTGTGGTAAATTTAGATAGGGGGTGGTGACAGAGCGTGGCGTAGGGTGGGAGGCGGAGTCTTAGGATGCAATGTCGCTGGCTATTGTATATACCTTAATAGGAGGAGTGGTTATGTGGCCCTAAACAGCCATGAAGTCTCGTGCGCCATCTTTAATGGTGGCAAGTAATTATTATAATAGCAGGCAGGTTCCGGGCGCCATCTTGGATTATGGCAAATGTGGGGGAATTACATTAGGAAAGGAAAGCTCAAATTAGCAAAAAAGTAGAGGACAAAATTAAGGAAAAATAATATTCAGCCATTGAGTGAAGAGAGAAGGATGGATAGGAATTAGAATGAGATTTTATAAAGGTGAAGGAATTCAAAGCTTAAGTGACTGATTGGTGATTAAAAAAAATATAAAGTATTGTCGGTTGATATAAGGAAAAATAAATAAATATAAGAAATAATAAGAAAAAATTAGGAGAATGTGTTAATAATATAGATGTGTTAGATTAAGTCTGCTGTGATTGTGGGTGATCCGTCAATGAAATTAGGCGGAGTGTAGATGTGGTGAGAGGTAGGTGGAGAGAAAATTGGTGAAAGTGATCTGAATAGGATGTGGTTATTGCTGATTTGGTGGGTGGAAAGAAAAAGATAAAGTTGAGGAGATGGGAAGAATAGGTAGGATGTGGGGGATGACAATGTGCGCATAAATAGAGGAGCACATGGGGGATAAATTGAGTGTCTGTTGGCAAGGGAAAGTGTGTCGTTGTAGGGAATTTGATGAGGGTGTAAGGAATTGATGGTGGTGGTGTTGGTCTGCTAGAATGTGGAAATAAAGGAATGTGAGACAGATGGAGAGGATGGGCAGTGTTAGTGGGGTGGGGTGAGGGGAAGAAAAGTGGGTTGTAAATGGGGGTGGAGGGAATTGGGGAGGGAAAAAAGGGGGGAATTGGGGGAGGAAGGGGAAGGGAGGGGAAAAAAATATGGGAGACAAGAAAGACAGATAGCAAGAAACAAAAAAGGGGGGAAGGGGACTGGAACTAGTCGTATTCAGGGAGGAATATCACAGAAAAACTGCATAGTTGATATTTTCATTCAGGCCATGCGGTCTGAGACTGTTAAGGCGGAAAATCCATTCACTCTCTTTCTTGTGTAGTTCCTTGGTAATGTCTCCACCTCGTATGCCCAAGTGGACACGATCTAGGCCAAAGGCTTTTAAATCCTTGGTGGATCCCTTGTGGTGGTAGTGGAAATGCCTGGCAACTGAAGTGAGTTGTTTCATGCGGGCAAGGTCTTTTGCTGCATTACGTATGTTGCCCAAGTGTTCCAGGACTCTTTCTTTGAGTTTTCGTGTGGTCATGCCCACGTATTTACGGTTACATCCGCAGGTTATACAATAAAGGACTGCTTGAGTGTCGCAATTGAAGAAATGTTGTAATTTCACTGTTTGGCCATATCTGTCCATAACAGTATTAGTTTTCAATATCTGAGGGCATGACTTGCATTTGCCACAGGGAAAAGAGCCTATGATCGTGGGTTTCTTGACTGTAGCTGTTGTAAGGTGGCTCCGAACTAGATGGTCTTTAATGTTTTTGGATCTTCGCCAGCTCATCTGTAAGGGTGAATTCAGGAAGGGGGATAAGTCAGGATCCAACTGTAATATGGAGAGATGTTTCGTTACAGCGTTCTTGAGCATTTTCCACTCAGGGCAGAAGGTTCCTATAAATCTGATAACATTGTCCTGTTCCGGGACCTCTTTCTTCTTCTTGAAGATCAGACTTTCTCTCTTTACCACTGTTGTAGCTGAGTATGCGCGTTTGAGTGAGCGTCTGCTATATCCCCTGGTTAGGAGGCGATTAGTAAGTTCTCTGCTCTTTATTTTGAAAGTGTGTTCCTCTGAGCAATTGCGCCTCAGCCTAAGATACTCCCCTTTGGGGATGTTTTCAACCGTGGGGGGGAAATGTGAGCTAGTCTGGAAAAGGAGGCTGTTTGTTGCAGTCTCTTTCCGATATAGCTCGGTTTCGAGAAAGCCTGTGGTGGATTTGTAAATGTTCAGGTCCAGAAATGGAACTTTTTCCGTGCTGATGGTGTATGTCAGATTGATGTTAAGATCATTAGTATTAAGAATTGTTATAAACTCCAACAGAAGGTCCATCTCTCCGTCCCAGATAATGAATATATCATCGATATATCTTAGCCATAGTATCACATGAACAGTGTATTTCTCATTGATGGTTTTAAAAACATAAAAGTGCTCCCACCATCCCAGAAACAGATTTGCGTACGTCGGTGCACAAGCTGCGCCCATCGCTGTGCCCCTTACTTGTAAGAAAAATTGGTCCTGAAAGACAAAATAATTCTTGGAGAGGACAAAGTCAAGTAGTCTTAGAAGGAAATTTGAAAAGTCTTTCTCGCCCCCTTGATTCAGATAGTATTTGACAGCTGTGAGGCCTTGTTCATGGTTAATACTAGTGTAGAGTGACTCTACATCTAGAGTCACCAGAAGGAAGTTAGCTTCAAAATGTATATCATGGATCTTTCGGAGTAGATCAGATGTGTCTTGTAAATAGGAGGGCAGGGAAAGAACAAAATCCCGAAGATGAAGGTCCAAGAACCTACTAGGTTGTTCCAAGAGTCCACCGTTGCCAGACATGATAGGTCTCCCTGGTGGATTGAGGGCATTTTTATGTATCTTAGGCAACAGATAGAATGTTGGTGTCTTCGGGTTCTGGACTGTGAGATATTGCGATTCCTGCTTTGTGATTGTGCATTGGGCTGCAGTTTCCTGTATTAAATTATTATAGGCATTCAAGAATCTGGCGGTGGGATTGCTGAGAAGTTTTCTGTAACATGCTGGATTATGTAGCTGTCTGTGAGCTTCAGTGATATACATCACTTGAGGCCAAAGGACGATATTACCACCTTTATCGGATGGCTTTATAACGATATCGCGCCATGTTCCTAATTCCTGGAGGGCTTTTCTCTCCTTAAATTTGAGGTTATTGGGAAATTGATGAATTCCGCTCTTAGTTTGTACGTAGATGTCATCGAATTCTTTCGATACTCTGTTCAGGAAGACCTTGATCTCAGAGCTGTTATTGTCGGGAGGGAAAAAAGAGGATTTAGGTCTGCATTTCGGTCTCTGAGTAGATGCTTAATCCATATTAGATTCCTTATACAGATGTTCTAGTTCCTGGATAGCATTGAGGTCTTCCGCAGACCAGTCCTGATCTGCAGGATCTGACCCAGGCTCTTACCGGCCTATATCTTTGCTCAATCTAGATTACAAGATGTTGACGAAAATCCTTGCAGAGAGGCTTAAATTGGCCCTGCCTTCTATTATCCATTGCGATCAGACAGGCTTCATAATGGGCCGATCCTCAACGGTGAACGTTCGGAAGGTCTTGTCAGCAATCCTTACATCCCAGAGTACCAAGTCTACTATTCCTGCTGCTATACTATCCTTGGATGCAGAAAAAGCATTTGATATGGTGCTCTGGGATCATCTATTTGACACAATGTCTAGATTTGGCTTTCCTCCCCGTTTTGTGGATTACATAAGAATATTATATAACAACCCTGATTCGAGAGTCCTCTGCAATGGTTTCCTGTCACAACCTATCTTTATTCAAAGGGGCACCCGTCAGGGATGTCCCCTCTCCCCACTTTTGTTTGCGGTGGCTCTAGAACCATTGGCCATATCAATTAAGGAATCCCCCTTGTATCATGGCATCCGTATAGGTGATCTTGACCTCCGTCTCTCACTATTTGCAGACGATATGTTGCTACTTATGTCACGGCCTGATGTAACATTACCAGTTGCCTTTGACCTAATTAATAACTTTGGCTCATTCTCTGGATATTCTATAAATGTACATAAAATAAGAAAGGTTACCAGCGCTATGAGTTGTATTACCAATTCAATAAATTACTTGGATCAGTTGAATAAAAAATTATTTTTTTTACCACACAAACATCCAGAAAATGTACAGAACAGCAACAAAAGATCAAGAGAACACACTGGAGAAGAGACAGGGGATGTAGATCGGGAAGGAAAAAAATCGAAGGAGATATTAGCTAAAACCAATATTGATCCTACCAATATATTCAATCTTTCATCTAAAGAGTTAAATCATTCAGAACTGTCCCTTCTTGCTAAAGGTCTAAAATGTTCCCCTACATGCATACCTAATATATTCGACCTATATGTTGATCTAAACAGGTATGTCCGCACAATGTGCAGAAAACGATATCTTGCTAATAAAACCCTACAAAAGAAAAATGATCCATCAATTCCAATAGTATTAGATGGATCAGATGAACTAGCACTTGTAACATTAGAAGAACTTATCCAAGAGAATGAGTCATATACAACCAATCCTAAAAAACGATATGATGTCAAAAATGTAGAATTATTCAAGAAAAAATCAGAATTTTATCCCACTGCATTTAAAAGTAGTAATATAGAATCATTTTATAAAATCACCCTTGAAGACTTCAAAGAATTATGTCATAAACAACAAACTAATCATAATAAAAGAAAGCAGTCTAATCTATCCAATAAAGAAAGACAAGCATTAAATTTACTGATGCAAGATACCTCTTTGGTTATAAAAGAGGCTGATAAGGGGGGGGGGTTTAGTAATTCTTAATAGGGAGGATTACATTGTGGAGTCATTAAGACAATTAGATGATGAAGATTATTATAATAAACTATCTGGTGATCCAACTAGAGATTTTTTACTAGAACTAAAATGTCTGCTTGACGATGCTCTTAGCAAGGGGGCCATATCCAAGGATGTATATCAATTATTATTCCCCATTCACCCCACTATTCCAACATTTTATTATTTACCCAAAATTCACAAATCCCTCACTTCACCTCCCGGTCACACTATAATTTCAGGAATGAATTCACTTACTTCTAATTTATCATTTTATGTAGATGTATTTTTACAGTCACGAGTGTCCTCACTGAGGTCTCACATACGAGATACTACACATTTTCTTAACGAAATAATGAATATAACATGAAAAGAATCTTATGCATTCCTAACACTTGATGTTTCAGCTTTATACACACATATTCCTCACGAAAGAGGGTGTGGGGTAATTTTTGAAAGATTAAAAACAATGGGGACCTCAGTGAGGAACAAATCAGGTTTCTAATGGATTCTATTCAATTTATTTTATCACATAACTATTTTCTTTTTCTAAATGATTTTTATTTACAGGTGATGGGGACGGTCATGGGGACCAGATTCGCGCCCAGTTATGCCAACCTATACATGGGCCACTTTGAGGAGGCCCTTGTGTGGGGAAGCACCTGGGCGCGATCTCTGGTCTTCTATGGCCGTTATATAGATGACCTTTTTATTATTTGGGACGGGGATTATGACACTGCCACTTCATTTATTTCCTTTTTGAACCACAACACTTATAATTTAACCTTCACTTTCCAATTTCATCCATCAAAGATTACATTCTTGGATATAGCACTCGAAATAGTGAATAATAAAATGATTACCTCTACATATGTTAAAGAAACTAATACTAATTCATATTTACATTATGACAGCTCCTACTATAAACCGTGGAAACGGAATATACCTAAGAGCCAATTAATGAGGATACGTCGAAATTGTACGGAATTAGAAACTTTTGATCATCAGGCGAATACCCTTATAGAGTCTTTTAGGAAATGTGGATATCCAGATGACTTGTTACAAGATGCATTACAAGAAACTCGTAATATAGATAGAAATACCCTCCTAATTACAAACAGTGATAAAAATAATAATAATAAAAATAATAGAAATAAAACTACTAAAAATGAAAATACAAATAAAAATAAAGAAATTGGAAAAAAGGATAACTCTGATGAAAGAGAAAAAATAGAAAATGAAGATAATAATATTTCATTTATCTGTAAATATAATTCCTGTGCAGGGGAAATCAAAAATATCATAAAAAGAAATTATAAAATATTAAGATACGATAATATTTTAGGATCTATACTTCCAAATACTCCAAAAATTACTTATAAGAAAAATAAATCACTAAAATTAATGTTAGCCCCCAGTCACCTGAGACATACCAAAGATGAACCAGAAGATACTAAAGGTTCCAATTGGCTAACTTCTCTAAAAAAAAACACCCGGTTTCTTTCAATGTGGTCATAACAAATGTACCACGTGTAAATATATTAAAAGAAGAACTACCCAAATAGATATACCATATATGAAAGATATGTATACTATAAAAACCTTCATTAATTGTAACTCATCAAATGTGATCTATCTATTACTATGTAGCTGTAACCTTCCCTATATAGGCCGTACAACTAGATCATTAAAAATCCGATTTTTAGAACATAGGAGAAATATTTACACAAAAAATATATGAAACACAGTGTCTCAAGACATTTTTGTGAAAAACATGATGGTGACCCTGAAACCCTAAATCTTATAGCTTTAGAACAGATACCATTCGCGATAAGAGGGGGAGATAGATATATTAATCTTTGTAAAAGGGAAGTCTTTTGGATGTTGCAATTTAATTCACTATATCCTGATGGTCTAAACGAAAACATGGAAATCAATTCCATCATATGAGAATTCATCCGAAAAGATAAGTTTATATATGATATATATTAACAATTGAGGAATTTATCTATCTATATAATTATGTTTAAAGATATGTGTATTACTATATTTATCTGCACATATCCATATAAGAAGAAATATCTACTGTAAAGTTCTATATGCTAGAAAATGTTTAACCATCCCTCCCCCTTATTCCCTTATTCTTAACCCTCCCTTCCTTTCCCCTTCTTTCCCTTTCCCCCCCTCTCCCCCCTTCCAAAATAGACTGTCTATTACACTTGAGCACTATAGGGAAAAGTGTGCGCTATATATATATATATATATATATATATAAAAATATGAAAATCTAAATATAAACAAAATAAATGTCCTTCTTATCTTGATCTACCAAGTAATAGAAAGAGAAACCTTTTTCTGAATAGATTGTATATTGCACTCGGATATTATAGAAAAAAGTGTGTGCATATATATATGAAAATGAAACTTAAATAAAAACAAATACTCTGTTGTTACGTTAATTTATCACTAACTATATCAATCAAATGTTGTATTTAAGATAAATTGTTTGAAAGTGACTGTATTTAATAAAATAATAGATAAGATAGCCCGTTAAGATACTCTGATTATGCTGATTGTATCCTAGCAACCTAGCAAACAAGGAGGCCGTTCGAGTGGTCCGATCACGTGTCTAACCTGGGACACGTGACATGGTCCCACACTGCATCAGGCGCGTTCCAGCCGTGCGTCTCACGGCTCGCTTCCGGTTACGAAGCCCGTGAGGGGTGGCAACGCTCGGCGGACCGCGACACAGGTGCGCCCGCCTCTAACAGGGTGGGCATCCTAATGGATGGTGGGACACACCGGACCCACTAACGAACCTCCAACACACCTGATTTAAATTCTGACTAAAGATATTGGTGAGTGTTAGGTCACGTGACCGGCATAAAATGTACATATCTAACAATAATGTGGCTATTTTATTATGCATAACTATATTTAATACAGATATAATAAATTGTGTGGGACTGACCTTCTAGATGTGTATATTAAATTTATATATTTCAATTTGGATCAGTTTATTAGAGACATTACAGCTGCAGTGCATTTACCAATTAGTGAGGTATAAAATGGCTCTTAGGGACTCTGAGATTTACTTCTGAGGAAGCTGAGCGACCTAGCTCAGGGAAACGCGTTAAGACATCACTGTGGAACCTGAACCTACACCATTTTGAGACTGATCCAGATAAGGACTTTTCCATCTTTCCAAATTGGATGCAAGAAATAGGAAACAACCCTCTCCTGTGCTTTATACATCCAGCATTTCATGGAAACACCTTGAACTCTCTACGCAGATGAAAAATTAACCACCCCTCTGTGGAACTGTGTATGAGGTAACATCAGGTTAATACCAGCTGACTGTGCAACTGATATACAAGGAGGAGGGAATCCTTATGCATAGAAAGTCCGGGATCACAAATTAATGGTTTGGTTCCTACCAGTAAACCAATTATTAATATCTCAGAGCCAATGTTTTACAAATTATTTTAGATTTGATATGTATATGTATTGACTGAATGTTTAGTCATATGCGGCTTTTTATATATTAAAAAATCTATTTTTATTCAACTGATCCAAGTAATTTATTGAATTGGTAATACAACTCATAGCGCTGGTAACCTTTCTTATTGTGTGTATATTTTTGAGGGGTCTGACAAACCCCTTCCAGCTGCTGTGGTAAATAATAAGAATTTACTTACCGATAATTCTATTTCTCGTAGTCCGTAGTGGATGCTGGGGACTCCGTAAGGACCATGGGGGATAGCGGCTCCACAGGAGACCGGGCACAAAAGTAAAGCTTTAGAACTACCTGGTGTGCACTGGCTCCTCCCCCTATGACCCTCCTCCAAGCCTCAGTTAGGATACTGTGCCCGGACGAGCGTACACAATAAGGAAGGATTTTGAATCCCGGGTAAGACTCATACCAGCCACACCAATCACACCATATAACTTGTGATCTAAACCCAGTTAACAGCATGTTAACAGAGGAGCCTCTAGAAAAGATGGCTCACTACAGCAATAACCCGATTTTTTGGTAACAATAACTATGTACCAGTATTGCAGACAATCCGCACTTGGGATGGGCGCCCAGCATCCACTACGGACTACGAGAAATAGAATTATCGGTAAGTAAATTCTTATTTTCTCTAACGTCCTAAGTGGATGCTGGGGACTCCGTAAGGACCATGGGGATTATACCAAAGCTCCCAAACGGGCGGGAGAGTGCGGATGACTCTGCAGCACCAAATGAGAGAACTCCAGGTCCTCCTCAGCGAGGGTATCAAATTTGTAGAATTTTACAAACGTATTTGCTCCTGACCAAGTAGCTGCTCTGCAAAGTTGTAAAGCCGAGACCCCTCGGGCAGCCGCCCAAGATGAGCCCACCTTCCTTGTGGAATGGGCTTTTACAGATTTTGGCTGTGGCAGGCCTGCCACAGAATGTGCAAGCTGAATTGTACTACAAATCCAACGAGCAATAGTCTGCTTAGAAGCAGGAGCACCCAGCTTGTTGGGTGCATACAGAATAAACAACGAGTCAGATTTTCTGACTCCAGCCGTCCTGGAAACCTATATTTCCAGGGCTCTGACAACGTCTAGCAACTTGGAGTCCTCCAAGTCCCTAGTAGCCGCAGGCACCACAATAGGTTGATTCAGGTGAAACGCTGAAAACCACCTTAGGGAGAAACTGAGGACAAGTCCTCAATTCCGCCCTGTCCGAATGGAAATTCAGATGAGGGCTTTTACAGGATAAAGCCGCCAATTCTGACACGCACCTGGCCCAGGCCAGGGCCAACAGCATGACCACTTTCCATGTGAGATATTTTAACTCCACATATTTAAGTGGTTCAAAACAATGTGACTTTTGGAACCCAAAAACTACATTTAGATCCCAAGGTGCCACTGGAGGCACAAAGGAGGCTGTATATACAGTACCCCTTTCACAAACGTCTGAACTTCAGGGACTGAAGCTAGTTCTTTTTGGAAGAAAATTGACAGGGCCGAAATTTGAACCTTAATGGACCCCCATTTCAGGCCCATAGACACTCCTGTTTGCAGGAAATGTAGGAATCGACCTAGTTGAAAATTCCTCCGTCGGGGCCTTACTGGCCTCGCACCACGCAACATATTTTCGCCAAATGCGGTGATAATGTTTTGCGGTTATATCTTTCCTGGCTTTGATCAGGATAGGGATGACTTCATCCGGAATGCCTTTTTCCTTCAGGATCCGGCGTTCAACCGCCCTGCCGTTAAACGCAGCCGCGGTAAGTCTTGGAACAGACAGGGTCCTTGCTGGAGCAGGTCCCTTCTTAGAGGTAGAGGCCACGGATCCTCCGTGAGCATCTCTTGAAGTTCCGGTTACCAAGTCCTTCTTGGCCAATCCGGAGCCACGAATATAGTGCTTACTCCTCTCCATCTTATAATTCTCAGTACCTTGGTTATGAGAGGCAGAGGAGGGAACACATACACTGACTGGTACACCCACTGTGTTACCAGAGCGTCTACAGCTATTGCCTGAGGGTCCCTTGACCTGGCGCAATACTTGTCGAGTTTTATAAACATGTGGAAGACTTCTGGGTGAAGTCCCCACTCTCCCGGGTGGAGGTCGTGTCTGCTGAGGAAAGTCTGCTTCCCAGTTGTCCACTCCCGGAATGAATACTGCTGACAGTGCTATCACATGATTTTCCGCCCAGCGAAGAATCCTTGCAGCTTCTGCCATTGCCCTTCTGCTTCTTGTGTCACCCTGTCTGTTTACGTGGGTGACTGCCGTGATGTTGTCCGAATGGATCAACTCCGGGTGACCTTGAAGCAGAGGTCTTGCTGAGCTTAGAGCATTGTAAATGGCCCTTAACTTCAGGATATTTATGTGAAGTGATGTCTCCAGGCTTGACCATAAGCTCTGGAAATTCCTTCCCTGTGTGACTGCTCCCCAGCCTCACAGGCTGGCATCCGTGGTCACCAGGACCCAGTCCTGAATGTGCGGCCCTCTAGAAGATGAGCACTCTGCAACCACCACAGGAGAGACACCCTTGTGCTTGGTGACAGGGTTATCCGCTGATGCATCTGAAGATGCGACCCAGACCATTTGTCCAGCAGGTCCCACTGGAAAGTTCTTGCGTGGAATCTGCCGCATGGGATTGCTTCATAGGAAGCCACCATTTTTCCCAGAACCATCTCATTGATGTACTGAGACTTGGCTCGGTTATAGGAGGTTCCCGACTAGCTCGGATAACTCCCTGACTTTCTCCTCCGGGAGAAACACCTTTTTCTGAACTGTGTCCAGGATCATCCCTAAGAACAGAAGACGAGTCGTCGGAATCAGCTGCGATTTTGGAATATTGAGAATCCAATCGTGCTGCCGCAACACTACCTGAGATAGTGCTACACCGACCTCCAACTGTTCCCTGGATCTTACCCTTATCAGGGAATCGTCCAAGTAAGGGATAACTAAAATTCCCTTCCTTCGAAGGAGTATCATCATTTCGGCCATTACCTTGGTAAAGACCCGGGGTGCCGTGGACCATCCATACGGCAGCGTCTGAAACTGATAGTGACAGTTCTGTACCATAAACCTGAGGTACCCTTGGTGAGAAGGGTAAATTGGGACATGAAGGTAAGCATCCTTGATGTCCCGAGACATCATGTAGTCCTCTTCTTCCAGGTTCGCAATCACTGCTCTGAGTGACTCAATCTTGAATTTGAACCTCTGTATGTAAGTGTTCAAAGATTTTAGATTTAGAATCGGTCTCACCGAGCCGTCCGGCTTCGGTACCACAACAGTGTGGAATAATACCCCGTTCCCTGTTGCAGGAGGGGTACCTTGATTATCACCTGCTTGGAATACAGCTTGTGAATGGCTTCCAAAACTGTCTCCCTGTCAGAAGGAGACATCGGTAAAGCCGACTTTAGGAAACGGCGAGGGGGAGACGTCTCGAATTCCAATTTGTACCCTTGAGATATCACCTGAAGGATCCAGGGGTCTACTTGCGAGTGAGCCCACTGCGCGCTGAAATTCATTGAGACGGGCCCCCACCGTGCCTGATTCTGCTTGTAAAGCCCCAGCGTCATACTGAGGGCTTGGCAGAGGCGGGAGAGGGTTTCTGTTCCTGGGAACTGGCTGATTTCTGCAGCCTTTTTCCTCTCCCTCTGTCACGGGGCAGAAATGAGGAACCTTTTGCCCGCTTGCCCACGAAAAGACTGCGCCTGATAATACGGCGTCTTCTCATGTTGAGAGGCGACCTGGGGTACAAACATGGATTTCCCAGCTGTTGCCGTGGCCACCAGGTCTGAAAGACCGACCCCAAATAACTCCTCCCCTTAATAAGGCAATACTTCCAAATGCCGTTTGGAATCCGCATCACCTGACCACTGTCGTGTCCATAACCCTCTACTGGTAGAAATGGACAACGCACTTAGACTTGATGCCAGTCGGCAAATATTCCGCTGTGCATCACGCATATATAGAAATGCATCTTTTAAATGCTCTATAGGCAATAATATACTGTCCCTATCTAGGGTATCAATATTTTCAGTCAGGGAATCCGACCACGCCAACCCAGCACTGCACATCCAGGCTGAGGCGATTGCTGGTTGCAGTATAACACCAGTATGTGTGTAAATACCTTTTAGGATGCCCTCCTGCTTTCTATCAGCAGGATCCTTAAGGGCGGCCATCTCAGGAGAGGGTAGAGCCCTTGTTCTTACAAGCGTGTGAGCGCTTTATCCACCCTAGGGGGTGTTTCCCAACGCACCCTAACCTCTGGCGGGAAAGGATATAATGCCAATAACATTTTAGAAATTATCAGTTGTTATCGGGGGAAAACCACGCATCATCACACACCTCATTTAAATTCTCAGATTCAGGAAAACTACAGGTAGTTTTTCTTCACCGAACATAATACCCCTTTTTGGTGGTACTCGTATTATCAGAAATGTGTAAAACATTTTTCATTGCCTCAATCATGTAATGTGTGGCCCTACTGGAAGTCACATTTGTCTCTTCACCGTCGACACTGGAGTCAGTATCCGTGCCGGCGTCTATATCTGCCATCTGAGGTAACGGGCGCTTTAGAGCCCCTGACGGCCTATGAGACGTCTGGACAGGCACAAGCTGAGTAGCCGGCTGTCTCATGTCAACCACTGTCTTTTATACAGAGCTGACACTGTTACGTAATTCCTTCCAACAGTTCATCCACTCAGGTGTCGACCCCCTAGGGGGTGACATCACTATTACAGGCAATCTGCTCCGTCTCCACATCATTTTTCTCCTCATACATGTCGACACAAACGTACCGACATACAGCACACACACAGGGAATGCTCTGATAGAGGACAGGACCCCACTAGCCCTTTGGGGAGACAGAGGGAGAGTTTGCCAGCACACACCAGAGCACTATATATATACAGGGATAACCTTATATAAGTGTTTTTCCCCTTATAGCTGCTGTATCTTTAATACTGCGCCTAATTAGTGCCCCCCTCTCTTTTTTAACCCTTTCTGTAGTGTAGTGACTGCAGGGGAGAGCCAGGGAGCTTCCCTCCAACGGAGCTGTGAGGGAAAATGGCGCCAGTGTGCTGAGGAGATAGGCTCCGCCCCCTTATCGGCGGCCTTATCTCCCGTTTTTCTATGTATTCTGGCAGGGGTTAAATTCATCCATATAGCCCAGGAGCTATATGTGATGCATTTTTTGCCATCCAAGGTGTTTTTATTGCGTCTCAGGGCGCCCCCCCCCCAGCGCCCTGCACCCTCAGTGACCGGAGTGTGAAGTGTGCTGAGAGCAATGGCGCACAGCTGCAGTGCTGTGCGCTACCTTGTTGAAGACAGGACGTCTTCTGCCGCCGATTTTCCGGACCTCTTCTGTCTTCTGGCTCTGTAAGGGGGCCGGCGGCGCGGCTCTGGGACCCATCCATGGCTGGGCCTGTGATCGTCCCTCTGGAGCTAATGTCCAGTAGCCTAAGAAGCCCAATCCACTCTGCACGCAGGTGAGTTCGCTTCTTCTCCCCTTAGTCCCTCGATGCAGTGAGCCTGTTGCCAGCAGGTCTCACTGAAAATAAAAAACCTAAAACTAAACTTTTCACTAAGCAGCTCAGGAGAGCCACCTAGTGTGCACCCTTCTCGTTCGGGCACAAAAATCTAACTGAGGCTTGGAGGAGGGTCATAGGGGGAGGAGCCAGTGCACACCAGGTAGTTCTAAAGCTTTACTTTTGTGCCCGGTCTCCTGCGGAGCCGCTATCCCCCATGGTCCTTACGGAGACCCCAGCATCCACTTAGGACGTTAGAGAAAAGAGGGTATTCCCTATCCTTTAATAAATGTACACAAGTCTGAATTGTTACCAGTGAACGGCCCTCCCGTTTACCTAGACACACAAGGTCCGTATAGCCATATTAGAATTGTCACTACAGCTATAAAATATTTAGGGGTTCAGATACCGGTGAATATTCGGGATGTTTATAATCTAAACTGTATGCCAATTATTAAATCTATCACTAAAAAACTTGACACTTGATGACCTTGCCTCTGTCTGTATTGGGTAGAAATGCATTGATTAAGTCGGTGCTTTTCCCCCAATTATCCTACATGATACAAATGCTCCCTTTGCGACTGTCAAAGTCAGACATCCAAAAAATTGAGACTACATTCAGTAAATTCCTTAGGAAAGGGGGTAAACCGCGGATTTCTAGTAAATCTATAAAGTTACCTAGAGATAAGGGGGGTATAGGATTCCCTGATATGTTACATTTCTCCCAATCAGTCCTATTCAGATACGTCCTAGACTGGCGCTATGAAAGCAGCAGGTTTACCTGGTATGACCTAGACTGCGCTCTGTTTGCCCCTTTCTCTCCTAGTGCACTTCTGCATACACCCAGCTCCATGATCCCTGACTCTATATGTTCCCACCCATTGTTTAGAGATATCTATCAGTCCTGGTGGGCGATCAACAGGAAATTATCCAGGAACCCATTATACTCCCAACACATACCTCTATGGGGTAACCCACTTTTCACTCTAGGCATTGATGATGCAATCTTTCGACGCTTACAGTTAAAAGGCATTAGGAAAATTGCAGATGTCTTTGACCCAGGAGGTGTCCTGCTACCATTCACCACACTAAAAGACAAGTTTGGTCTACACACTTCCCATCTCTATGCATATTTCCAAATCAGACATTACATTGATTCTTTGCAGCCGATGATGGCAGACTCCAATTTAAATGACCCTCTTTTTTCGTTAATGAACCTGTCCGGCTCCCGTCCATATAAAACTAGGTATTTGTATAACGACTTGCTTGCTGTCTCCTGTGACAGACTTCAAAATCAGGTTGTTCAAACATGGAACAAATCCATTCCGAGTCTTACAAACTCAGATTCTATATTCCACCACTATGACAAAACATTGCAGACGTTAAAAGCGTCATCACTGCAGGAGATACATGTGAAGACCGTGTATAGGGCCTATATATCACAGGCGCAGCGGAAACATTTTGTGGTTGAGGAGACTGGTCGCTGCTTGAAATGCTTCCACTCCTCGGCAACGTTTTTTCATAACTTTTGGGAGTGTGGAATCATAAAACGATTCTGGAACAAATTAGTACAATATATCACTAATAGCCTTGGGGTTAAAGTGTCATTACATCCACAAGCGTTACTATTAGCAGACTTTTCAGTTTGGAAATTGAATATCACCCAATCACACCTCTACCCACTCCTGACGTTGTTAGTTACTATAGCTAAGAAAACCATTCTCGAGAAATGGATATCTAAACAGGCCCCAACACTAACAGCAGTTCATGCCTCATTTCTTAAGACTATGTATATAGGCCCTCATTCCGAGTTGTTCGCTCGCAAGCTGCTTTTAGCAGCTTTGCACATGCTAAGTCGCCGCCTACTGGGAGTGAATCTTAGCTTCTTAAAATTGCGACCGACGGATTCGCAATATTGCGATTAGACCTCTCTTAGCAGTTTCTGAGTAGCTCCAGACTTACTCAGCATCTGCGATCAGTTCAGTGCTTGTCGTTCCTGGTTTGACGTCACAAACACCACAAACACACCCAGCGTTCGCCCAGACACTCCCCCGTTTCTCCAGCCACTCCCGCGTTTTTCCCAGAAACGGTAGCGTTTTTTCGCACACACCCATAAAACGGCCAGTTTCCGCCCAGTAACACCCACTTCCTGTCAATCACATTACGATCACCAGAACGATGAAAAAGCCGTGAGTAAAATACCTAACTGCATAGCAAATTTACTTGGCGCAGTCGCAGTGCGGACATTGCGCATGCGCAGTTAGCGGAAAATCGCTGCGATGCGAAGAAAAATACAGAGCGAACAACTCGAAATGACCACCATAGATCGTTTTTCTACCATGGCTGACTCCAAAAGTGGTGTAGCAAAATTTTACAAAAAATGGAACCCTTATATAAGCACTCTTCCACAGATATCCCAGACCCAGATTTTTGCTCGATTTGATACTACGGACTGGTTTTTACATAGGAAACTGCTACTCGCAGCATAATTCACCATTGACTTTCTAAGCCTTATTCTGATACCCTACTGTACAAGATTCCATTATACAAAACTCCTGCCGTATCCATTTGGACTTATCAATGTATGTTCTCTATGTTTGATGATGCCCCCCACCGACTGTTGATCCAGTAAATTTACAGTTCATTATATATCAGATTCCTGTATAGTCAGGCATAGGTCACCCTGCCCCCATCTCCCCCTACTCCCCTCTATCTCCCATTTCTTCTCTCTTTCCAACTCTGTTAAACATTGTTAAAATTTTTACTTATTTACAGTTCACGGACTTATCACATTCCGTATATATACTTGGACACCATATGGCATGTTTGTTAATCCTCTTGGTTCTCTCCTGTCTATATTGCCAATGCTACTAACACATTTAACTATAAAAGTCTGTATACTGTTATTGCACTTGACTGTTACTTATCTCTGAAAACTCAATAACTATTATTTGAAAAAAAAAAAATGCCCGCTCCAATATATATTGTGGACGCCTGCGCATCTTATTACCATGTGCTATGAATGTGCGCTATACATTGCAAAACACTGCATCCCATAAGAGAAAACAATACACCCACACATTATCTAAGTTCCAAAGCTCATTGATGTATATATTTGTTATTAAAATGATATGTATTCAATATATCACAATGTACAGTATATATGTATAGTTACATGGTTACAAATTATACAGTAAGCAGTTATTATAATCTAATTCAAAATACAGCCACAGCCAGCAAATACATCACCATATTTTTCTCTTATAAAGTCTCCCCTCCATATCACTCTCGCTCTCTCTCTGTAAAATCATGCAGGCACTGGACAGACAGCATCTCCATCATCATCTGGGACAAACAGGAAAGAAGCAGCCGGCTCTGTGTGTGTGATCACCTATATACTATGTATTTTGGGGGAGTGCACACATCTAGTCTAGGGGAGGGAACTTTCTCATTCATGATGAGTCATTGGTCAGTTCATATGCAAGCCTTGAAGACATCAAAAGGGCTGGCCTGAGTTTCCTGTCCATCACATGCTTGGACTGTCCATTGTTCTAATAAGAGTGACTTTAGCTTTCATACATTTAATCATATCTACTTGTTGCAATGAGCTACAACTTAATAACAGGCATCAAAATTATATACATATTAATCTGGTTGCTATAATACCAAACACGAGATGCCCATCTTGCTTCAATCCAATGATACATATACATGACGTTACTCCATTATATAATTTTAAAACATTATGATGTCTGGCGCTTGATATGTTATAATTATGTGCTGTATGAAATATGTGTCGAATCTATCTCTGTGGCATGTCTGTGTAAATGTGTATGTTACCATATATTGCTGTGCTCGCTGCGCGTGTTTAAAAGCATAGCGACTCCTAATGTGTGGAGTCTGTATGTTCTCTCTATGTAATAGTTTTGACTTCGACAGTCTACCCTTGGGCAGTAAACAATAACTGCAATAAATTATTAACCTAAGAAAAAATATTTCAGACAATAATCGGTGACCTAGACACACGTATGTATTCATTTTGCAAATCAGACATTTGGCTATATTTGGGGAAGACAGGGAGGAGGACGAGCCATCCTCTATATGCACTCGGCGGTCACGGGACCACTGGTTGGGTGTGGGACAACATTCAACCTATAGAGTATGCTGGGACAGTGCTTTGGCCTATAATGTCTGATTTGGACGAACATTTCACACATACATGTACCTACGTCTTTGTACACTGATGTTCGGATTCGATTGAGGTTCTGCTGGGTAGAGGGAGGAGACACAAACAAATCGTGAAAGTGACATATAAAATTTTCATGATTTACATATTCCTATTATTTTCTGAACATTGTTTCCTTTTCTGGAACGTATGCTAGGTCTGTTTATTCATTGAACAAGGGTTATAAGTAGTGTCCTTCCTAGATAACATAAACCTTCGGAGTTCAGGGAGAGCCACTCATAAATCTTTCTTTCACACATATTAATGAGCTCTTTATCTGCTATGTGTATATAGCCATTGTCTGATTGTTCCTGATTACCTCCCAATTTCCTGAAATTGGTGAGATTTAAACATACCAAGGATTTATCTATGGTACTGGTGGATCTTAAGGCTAGGGGGTCTAGTTATATTATACTCTTTGTCCACCCGTCCCCTCCCCCTTCCGTGTAATTCAAGCATCTCAGCTAACTCTAAATAAAAATATGGCACTAATCCTGCATCTTTTCGTCTTAGAGGTACCTGTGAGCACATCCAACATTCCGTTTGGTTTAAGACCTTACCCACTAGTGAGTGGTAATCACTCAAGGGGTGTCTGTCACCTTATTGCTAGACTGACATCTCTGGATGCTCTCATCTTCAACTATGGGGTCACAATAACTACAAAATACAGTATTCCTCAGACAATAGCCTATCACGTTACCTCCGAACTCCGTAACTACTAGACCTTTGATTTTCTCTGGCTTTAACAAACTGATCGGCTAATCCTGGGATCCTATAAGGAAATCACTCCTTCCTCCAGAACCAGTTTCATTCCCACACTCGACTCCTCATGAAAACCCTCGCAAAAATAGAATGTCCTGAAAAAAAAATGTTTGTCAGCGGGAGAGAGAGAAAAGAGAGATAGAACAAAACAACTCTTGTCCATAGCAAATCAATTACAATGACTGGACTTTCTGTGATCCTTATCATGCTCAGGTAGTATTCAACAGTGCCGCCTCTCAGTCTTCACGGAACAGAGTCTCTGGTGATACTTTTGTGATCTCACTCCATTTACGAGTTCCTTCCGGACTACCGACTTTCCTGCAATGGGAATCGTGGACCCAAGTTTCTCTCTCGGCTACTTTCACTGGGATAGTGCTGTCAACAAAACTTGGTATGGTCCTTCCCACCTGTCTATTAGGCAACCTGAGCGTAAGAACAATCACACAGTCTCTTGGTTCACAATCAAGACAGTTAGTATTTGGCATACCAGGAATCAACAGTTTCAAGTTCTTTTGTCAAGTTCTCAAATGCTGGCTCATCTCAATAAGGTACTGTACTGTCACCTCATTGGTGTATTTCTGATCATTGTGCGGATCAATAATGACATGAGGTTGTCTTCTAAAACAAAAAAAAAAACAAATACCAAAACCAAAACAAATTTTGAAGAGGGTGATTCGTTAAGTGAAGATCTGGGAGTGGTTCCGATGCTACATAATACTAGTGGCAGTGTCTATGATCACAATAGTACAATTTCAAGCTTTGCTCCTACTCCTAGGTGTACCATTATCTACACACAAATTTCTGCGCAATTTTTTTCTTTGCGGTAAACACAGCAGCATCTGTGGTGGCAGGAAATGCCTCTACCTAGTTTGAAAAAACATCAGTGCACACCAATACATAACAATAATTCCTAAAGGGTGTTAACTATACGAAGTCGATTTGTATTACCTGAAAAGGTTCGTCTGCAGGAGGGATATGGCTCTGTTGGTATTGCCTTACCAATATTCTTCCTCAAGCAAGTAAGACATGTCATTGCTTTCTTACCTGCACGAGAAGATTACCCTGGTGCACTCCAGTAGGCTCTTACCAGCTTCAACATACCTTCCTTACCCTAAGTGAGTCAGACCATATGCCGCCTCAGCTAGGCTTGGGAGATATGCTCTGGGGGCCACTGGCTTACCGTGTCCATCTGTCCAATGTCCTGAGGACTCCTGACCATATCCCTTCACCTTCCAGACCTCCTTTTCCTGTAGGGAACACAAATTTGTATCTTAATTTAACTGTTGTGTGTTTATAATGTAGAGTACCATGAGTATAACTCAAAAAAAAAAAAAAACATCTCTAGAGGAGAGAAATAAGGAGAAAATGAAAAAGAAAAAGAAAATGTCAGGTTTGCCATTTACCAACAGGCATATCAGTGTCTATACAAAATTTCCCTTTACCAGTATTCTCATCCTTACTCAACCCTTAGTGCATGACAAGGCACACTGCAGTAATACTGGTGTTATCGTGCTGGTGAGATATACTGGGTTCTGGCAGAACTCTGAAGGACCAATTAGGCATGTAGTGTTTGAACTGTAATTGGGTCCATGTATTGTACCACCCTGTGTGAATGCAAAAGATGAAGAGGAAACTGTGGAGAAACAGAATAGAGGTTGGTGACAGATGAGTTTGTAGAGGTGGAGAAGATTTTTTAAAAATGACAACTGGATTGGGCACTACGGGGAAGTGATTCTCTACTTGGTCTACTCCCCCCTGTGTTTGTTGTATCGCTATTGGGACTATCCCAGCCATCAATCCAGTGTCTTGTCCATCCTAAGTTCATAGGGAACCTGGTATCTGTGAGATAATTTCCTCAACCTGTGATGGACATAAATCTAGAACAGTGAAATGTAACATTAGTCTTCGTGGGTGTCTAACATACTTTGTACTTCCTGAACGGGAGCACATTATATGTATATCATATCTAACAAAGCTCCTGTTAAGTTAATCAGGGGCCATTTCTGCTAGGAAAAAGAAGCAAAAGTTTAGAGGCCCCATCTTAACCCCAGAAGTTTTGTCAAAGGGTAATGTTGCATTTATTTTGTTCTTCCCATTAGCCGAATCTGTGTTTTTTCTATATGGCTTGTGATTCCTTACTATATGTCCCTTGTCTATGTGTTTAATAATGTGGCTTGTGTTTTCTGTCTAGGGGGTCTATATTGACTATGTGTCCTACTGCTCCTACAATCTCTGGCAAAATGCCCTTCCATCCTACAAGTGTAACATATTATTGACCTTGACTTACCATTAGGGATCTGGGGTTTGGACTGATGGGTCTTTCCTGTATGTGCCTGTATACTTATCATCCTCAACCTCTCCTCCTGTTGTTCTCTAGCAATATTCTTGTGATGTTCAATAGCGCACTTTCTAAGATTAGCTACTGTGACCCCTTTCCAATTTGGCAAATAAGTCTGCACCCTGACCCTCAATGCCTTATTGAGCCCTACCATTAGCACAGGGACAGCCACCTCCCATTTGCCGAATTAGTGTTTACCAGTGATCTTATCCAGACGGAGAGTTTTCTATGACTGCAAAAAAAATTTTTTTAACAAGCTTCTAGGTCATGCAAAGTATTCATTCAATCCTTCTCATCCCGTATTAAGGGTCTGTACATGGTCCAACAAACATTTCCGAGCTCATCTTGACTAGGGGCATTATTAGGAATGAATACTTCTTATATGGTAATTAAAAGAAGTACCCGGGGGTAACCCTGCCTCTGTCCGCTTTCCTACTGGCAAATACTAATGTGCGGACAGGTTTTTCTCCATTTCTGATGTTACTTTCTTGATTTTTATTTTATTTTTGGGTTTTGCTATATATGTACACAAATGATACCATACTTACCAGTTCCACTGGTTTCAGCCACTCCCCCACAGGCTACTGCTCTTCTTTTACCGGTTGGATACTCCTCTGAGTGCATGAGAAATGGCTGAAACCAATCAGGTCTCCTCCTCCTAAATAAAACTTCAACATTCATTAGTACATATATAGGTTACAGTCATATTTTTCATATTTTTATTATTTTCTATAGTTGTATGCTGGCCGTAACTGCTTCTACATCTACATATGGCGGTGTACTTGCTTTCTCTTTTTCTTCCTACTTGTTTATTGTTGCTACAAGTTCAAACAGTTCTTATATTTCCATTCTTGTCTTATATGACTTTGGTTAGACATACCACCTGCAATACCTTAGGATCAAACTCACCAACCCCAGGGAATGATGCCCTATCTTCAGCAGTCATACGTACCCATTCATTGCAAAAAGCCTCCATGTGTGAACCATATTTCTCACACATAATAACCTTTGCTGGCACTTTTGGCCTCAATTCTCCAGCCTGAACCCTGCATACTGAATGTCTCTCACTTGAGCAACTGGCTCCCATATTTGTGGGTCTTGCCTTCTCAGCCGGTCCCACAAACACCAAAATACTCAATGCAAGCAGACGGTGAAAGTTACTTGAGCGCCTTTCACACGCTCTCGCCCACACTGGCCAGTACAACGATACACTGTTGATAGTGGATCGCAATGTACCCAGCATAGGGCTCCTATAAGACCTTACAGCACCGTAACTTCTTTCGGTGGAGGTTCTGTTGGAATATTTTCCTGTTAGAGGCAGCGAAAAATTTCTTTTCGGTATCTTTCCACTGGAATTTTTGTAGGGTGAAAAACAGAGAAATTAGATAACTGTTGTTCACCCTTTCCAATGGAAGTCCACCAGGGAGATTTCCCGATGTTATCAAAGAAAAACCCCTTTGTCTATACAATCACGTCTGTGTATGTTTTTCCACAGTGCATATGACACAATAGTATCACGTTGTGCTGTGTAGAACACACGGAGGTGCGATTCAATTGCACAGCCTATAGAAACTAGTTATTTATATGCCCTACGATTGCTGTAGACCACTCTAGACCACCTAGATTTGGGACACCTAGACCACCTAGTTCTGATCACGCAAGGTAGCGAACCCTATGCTACCAGGCCTCTACTAACCCAGTGTTTCCACGGGACCCGAATTTCCGGGGTTCAGCACCACTTACTCCGCTTTCACTCACTCAGATACACCATGTTTTTCTTTTCTGTACAGAAAATTCCACTTCCCTTAGGTTGGTGGTTTTAACCAAGAGGCAGTACCGTTTAAACAAAGTCTTACACTAATCTGCTTTTGAAATCGGATAGTTATGTGCTATTGTATTAAACGTATACTATCCCGCCTTTAATTGAACAACTATCGTGTGATTTGTACTTTGCACCCGCAATCCTACGCAACCTTGCGTAAACACGCGACCGTGCGTGCCTTCTACGCCGCGTGTGCGACCCTGTACTTTGTCCGTACCACATGTACAACGTACGTCCGCAATTCAACAAACCACACAGTCTCTATAAATATGAGCAATAAAAGCTACTATCACTCATAAACACAACATCTAGTTTTTCTGTATAAACCTTTAAAGACTAGGTCAGAACTGCGTTTCATGTCTTTATAATCACACCCTTAAATACATTTATTTCAAATTTATATATATAGCAAACAAATGTATCCGATTTCACACAGATCTATAATGACTGCAATAACCTATGATTTAAATGCTAGGATTCAGATTGTATAGCTATCTTGCAGAATATACACTGATATAAATATACACATAATTATAATAATATTATATAATATATATGTATACACACACACACACACACACACACACACACACACACACACACACACACACACTATATACTGCACTTCTATGAAACCCCTTCATATGTATTTGTGGGCATACTGAATGACTTGTTTCTCTCAGGGCCTCTAATTTGCATATCAAATATATTTGCTTTTCACTACTAAAAAAAAAAAGTAGTTACACAGGTTAATTTGCATTTCAATGCCAATACTCCACAAGTCTTGGAAGAAAAAAAAAACTCTTTTTTTTCTTTATCTATCTGTGTGCAACCCCTCACTTGATGTAAGGTTATTACATATAGACAAGAAGAAAAAAAAACATTCACTTATCTCACCATTTACTCTCACTAGGCCCAATTGAAACTATTTGTAATTGATTATGGCATGGGTTAAATAAATTCATTGGTTACTCATAAATGGTGCTGGATTTGTATATATGTGGAAACCTTGTAACAAAGGAAACTGATTGTTCTGAGCAGACTGAAAATCAGCTATTTAGAAAGTGACCTTCCCAAAATGGCCACTGCTCCTCCCCCTTCCACATCCCTGAGGTTTACACAAGATGGTGGACAGGCCATGTGGTTAGTCCAAAATGGAGGACAGACCATGTGGCAACTTTGTCACAAAGAAATCACACTCCATACAGGCACCAATGTTACTTTAGGCCTGAGTTTAAAAAAAATATATACACACATTTTCTTAGCATGCTAACACAGCTATATCATGGCTATGCAGCAACTTTTAAATGTACTTTTAAATTCTACTTGACAGATCAACAATCCAATCTGAATCAAACACAATATGACTTATTTGAACTTTGTTTTGCAACAATAAAAATACGTTTTAGCATTTTAAATATTGTGAGAAACACACTGTCCCTTGAATTTCATATCAGCGCCTTACTAATAACACAACAGAACACACGGATGTGATTTGTCAGCGTCACAATGCGTCCACTGTTAGCTGATCGACCACAGCGTCGCGTTTGTAATATACAGTGCATCATCAAGAACGTGATATCGCGGACACAGCCCTCATCTGTAAATGTCAAATTGCTTTCTAACAAATATTTAAAATGCCAGCTCTAATATACATTGTGGACGCCTGCGCATCTTATTACCATGTGCTATGAATGTGCGCTATACATTGCAAAACACTGCATCCCATAAGAAAAAACAATATACCCACACATTATCTGAGTTCCAAAGCTCATTGATGTATATATTTGTTATTAAAAGGATATGAGTTGTAACACTGTAGGGGTGCAAGGCGCCTCTTCCTGGGGAATATGGCAGCACGCAGCAGCTGAGGAACAACACAAGTCCAGTGTCTGGTACAACTGGCCCCGGACAGTTTTATTGAAACAGAAAATAAAACAAACACCAAAAGAAAATACCTTGCCTGTCCGGCACTAACTAAACACAAGATGTTCCTAACTATCACTAAACAAAAACACAGAGTTCTCCAGTACCCTGTATAGCTCACTTGTATCAGGAAGCGTGTCTCTCACACAGAGATCCTGCAGTTTTCCCAGGCAGTCTGCACACCCTAATCAGGCCAGCAGCTCTATAACAATCTTACACAGCTGAAAGCCTGATTAGCCTTCTGTGAGGCCAAAGACCCGAACTGGGCCCAATGTCTAGAACTCGCCTTATCTCTCTCTCAGAGCCTTTACCCAGCTTTTACAGCAAACTGAAAAGGTTCTGACAAAACAAAAGCATTTTTCCTAGAAGTTTCCATTTTCTAAAACATGTAAGACAAGAACCTGGGACAAACATACCTGCCCTCAAATACTATCCCAGTGTTCTTGTCACATATCCCCCTCCCCTGTTTCGACCTAGGGGCCGGAACACTTGTAGCCCCCAAACAGAAGATGCGAGACAATGCATCTGCGTTGGCCAATTGTGTTCCCGGTCTATGTTCGACAGTAAACTTAAAATCCTGCAATGCTAGAAACCATCTAGTTACCCGAGCATTCTTGCCTCTATTTACATACATCCATTTTAAAGGGGCATGATCCGTCACTAGTCTGAATTGTCTACCCAAGAGGTAATATCTCAAGGTATCTAGTGCCCACTTAATGGCCAAAGCCTCCTTTTCCACAATGGCATACCTTTTTTCATGCTTATTGAGTTTCCTACTCAAATAAATGATAGGGTGTTCGTCCCCATCTCTGGTTTGGGACAGCACAGCACCTATCCCTACCTCTGAGGCATCTGTCTGTACCACAAATTCTTTTGAAAAATCTGGTGTTATCAACACCGGTTGTGAACACAAAGCCACTTTTAACGCTTGGAACGCTTTTTCTGCATCAGGGTTCCATTTCACCATATTTGACTGCTTCCCTTTGGTAAGGTCTGACAACGGCACCGCTGTGGTCGCAAAATTGGGAATAAACCGTCTATAGTACCCAGTAATACCCAAAAAAGCCCTTACCTGTTTTTTATTCACTGGACGAGGCCAGTTTTGAATAGCATCAATTTTATTCAATTGGGGCCTAATCAGACCTCTGCCTATGGTGAAGCCCAAGTATTTGACCTCCTCCATTGCGAGGCGGCACTTCTTTGGGTTAGCAGTTAACCCTGCCTCTCTGATTGAGTCCAGTACTGCTTGTACTTTAACCAAATGGGACCCCCAGTCTGTACTGTGAATTACCACATCATCCAAATAGGCAGCTGCATATTTTCTACGGGGCCTCAAAATTTTATCCATCGCCCGTTGAAAGGTTGCTGGAGCCCCATGCAACCCAAAGGGTAACATCTTATACTGGTACAGCCCCTCCGGAACCGAGAAGGCTGTTTTTTCTTTGGCGCTATCAGATAAAGGTATTTGCCAGTAACCTTTGGTCAGGTCCAATGTGGTGAGAAACCTGGCTGTTCCCAGCCTTTCTACAAGCTCATCCACACGGGGCATGGGGTATGCGTCAAACTTGGACACCTCATTTAACTTACGAAAGTCATTACAGAAGCGTATGCTACCGTCGGGCTTCGGGATGAGCACTATGGGACTGGACCACTCACTGTTAGACTCCTCTATGACTCCAAGTTCTAACATGGTTTTAACTTCTTTAGAAATAGCTTCTCGCTGAGCTTCAGGAATCCTATATGGCTTTAAATGAACCCTGACCCCTGGTTCTGTGACAATGTCATGTTTTATTATGGTCATTCGGCCAGGCAGCTCTGAAAATATCTCCCTATTTTGGATGAGAAATTCTTTAACCTGATTGTTCTGATCAGCTGATAATGTCTCTGACACCTTCACTGCGGGAAGCAACCGGGGTGAAGACACCGAAGGGCAAGGCTCCGCTGACAGAGACAACCTATCTTTCCAGGGTTTGATTAAGTTCACATGGTAGATCTGCTCTGGTTTTCTCTTTCCCGGCTGGTATACTTTGTAATTAACCTCATTCACTTTTTCCCTAATCTCAAATGGACCCTGCCATTTAGCTAGGAATTTGCTTTTCACAGTGGGTACCAAAACAAGAACTCTATCTCCAGGAACAAATTCCCGTATCTTGGCACTCCGGTTATAGACCCTCTGTTGAGCACTTTGGGCCTGTTCCATGTGCTCTCTAACAACAGGTACCACGGCTGCAATCCTATCCTGCATTTGTGTTATATGTTCAATAACGCTCCTATAAGGAGTGGGCTGTCCTTCCCACGTCTCTTTGGCAATGTCCAACAGCCCTCTGGGGTGTCTACCATACAACAAATCAAATGGAGAAAACCCCGTAGAGGACTGAGGAACTTCTATGATGGCCATTAACAAGTAGGGCAACAAACAATCCCAATTTTTCCCATCTCTCTCAACAACCTTTTTTAACATACTTTTTAATGTTTTATTAAACCTTTCCACCAACCCGTCAGTTTGGGGATGGTAGATGGACGTCCTGAGGTGAGTGACCTTGAATAATTTGCACAACTCTTTCATGATCCTTGACATAAATGGAGTACCTTGGTCAGTCAAAATTTCTTTTGGTATTCCCACTCTACTAAATACCTGCACCAGCTCCCTAGCTATCGCCTTGGTTGTGATAGTGCGTAAAGGGACAGCCTCAGGATATCGAGTGGCATAGTCCATAATTACCAGGATATACTGATGGCCCCGAGCAGACTTTAACAAGCGCCCCACGAGATCCATGGCTATTCTGTCAAACGGGACCTCTATAATAGGCATGGGAACTAGTGGGCTCCTAAAATGGGGTCTAGGGGCATGATACTGGCATTCAGGACATGAAGAACAATATTCAGACACTTCTTTATAAACCCCTGGCCAAAAGAACCCTTGTAAAACTCTTTCAGTGGTTTTTTCTACCCCTAAATGTCCTGCGGTAACGTGACTATGAGCTAAATCTAGTACCGTTCTCCGATAAGGCTGGGGAACTACCAGCTGTTCCACCACATCCTCACCCCTTTTGACAATGTGGTACAAGAGCTCATTACAGATGGCCATGTGGGGATATGTAACCCTGTCACCTGGTACCACAGGTTCCCCAATAACAATCTTAACATTCTCTCTAGCCTTTATTAAGGTAGGATCCTTTAACTGTTCAGACGCAAACAGATCCTTCTTTACCTCCAGGTCAGGCACGCTTTCAGTTCTAACTACTATGTCTCTGTTCCCAGCAAGAGGGTCCTCACTGGACTCCCCATCTGTCACTTCCCCAGCCAAACTAGCAAAAGGCAAAGGGTCAGAAAGTTCCGAAGACACACGTACATCCCTACAATCACCGGTATTATCAACTGGCTCTTTACTTCTCACATCTGTTGATAACCGTGCTTCCCACAGTTTCCAAAAATGAGGAAAATCCCTCCCTATTATGGCCTCATGCACCAAGGTGGGGACCAGTCCCACTTTAACCATTGCTGACCCACAACAAGTTTCTATATTCACTTCAGCAGTGACATAATGTTGGGTATCCCCATGTATGCAAGTTACCCCAATAGGTATTTGCTGGACCTTTAAGGGGTTCACTAACCCAGCTTTCACGAGGGTAACTAAACTTCCTGAATCCAGCAAGGCCTCTACCCGGTTACCCTCTAAGAACACATCACACATTTGTTTTTCCAGCTCAGGTGAAGGTACCACAGTACAAGCTAATCTAGCAAAGAAAGACATTCTGCGACATTCAAAGGCAGCATCACATTGCATGGGTTCTTGCATGACTGGGCAATTGGCAATAACATGACCTGGCATACCACATCTAAAACATTTAACCACATGATTATCAACCCGTTTGGGCAACATAGACCGTTCTAGCCCCATTGGCCTGTCTCCAGGGCCAGTGTTTACAGTCTCTCCAGCCTTGCGTTTTCTTAACCGCCCAGCAACGTTTTCCCACGGAACAGTCTTACCAGTCTTTACTGAAGGGCGCTGTCGAGGATCTATGGGTTGCTGGGTGGTCATCAGTAGTTCCTCTGCTGCCAAATACCGCTCTACCATGTCCACTAATTGGTCAGCAGTACCCGGGTTTCCATGGCTCACCCACTTGCGCAGGACCATGGGCAAAGATCTCAAGTAGCGGTCCATGACGACTCTTTCAACCATCTGAGGACCAGTTAATGTCTCTGGCTGTAGCCATTTTTTTGTTAGCTGAATAAGGTCGTGCATCTGGGAGCGCGGAGGCTTCTCCATGGCGTACACCCAACGGTGCACCCGTTGTGCTCGTACTGACAGCGTGACTCCCAGGTGGGTCAGGATCTCAGTCTTTAGTTTATCATAGTCCCGAGCCTCAGCAGGGCTTAAATCAAAGTAAGCTTTTTGGGGCTCACCTGACAAGAAAGGTGCCAGCAGACTGGCCCACTGTGCTTTCGGCCAGTTCTCACGCTCGGCAGTCCTTTCAAACGTGGTCAGATAGGCCTCCACATCATCAGCCTCTGTCATTTTCCAGGAAGTGACTGGCCCGTATAGAACTAGAGCTGGTCGGAGCACTGACGGCCACATCTCCAACCCGAGCTGCAAGTCTCTGCACCACTTCTGCTAAGGCCTCTCTATCCTGACGCTGTTGCCTGTAAAGTTCGTCAACAGCTGTCTGCTGTTGTCTCCTATTTTCCTCCATTGCCACATGCTGCTGTCTGTTGGCCTCCTGCTGTAGTCTCCAATTTTCCTCCATTGCCACCTGCTGCTGTCTCCTATTTTCCTCCATTGCCACCTGCTGCTGTCTGTTGGCCTCCTGCTGAGCCACTGTAGCTTGCAGCAAGGCTTTAAGCAGATCCTCCATGTCGACAGATTTTCCAGGCGGCTTTGTAGCTGCTTTCACCCAGGACATATATCAAACCCTCAGGGGTGAGTCTCAGTAACTTCCCACTGGGCTGTATCTGCATAAACCACCGTTTTCTGCAGGCCTCACAAAGCTGCTGCTTTCACTTATGCGCAGAACAGCATGCTCGCATTCTCCAACAAGTTGTAACACTGTAGGGGTGCAAGGCGCCTCTTCCTGGGGAATATGGCAGCACGCAGCAGCTGAGGAACAACACAAGTCCAGTGTCTGGTACAACTGGCCCCGGCCAGTTTTATTGAAACAGAAAATAAAACAAACACCAAAAGAAAATACCTTGCCTGTCCGGCACTAACTAAACACAAGATGTTCCTAACTATCACTAAACAAAAACACAGAGTTCTCCAGTACCCTGTATAGCTCACTTGTATCAGGAAGCGTGTCTCACACAGAGATCCTGCAGTTTTCCCAGGCAGTCTGCACACCCTAATCAGGCCAGCAGCTCTCTAACACTCTTACACAGCTGAAAGCCTGATTAGCCTTCTGTGAGGCCAAAGACCCGAACTGGGCCCAATGTCTAGAACTCGCCTTATCTCTCTCTCAGAGCCTTTACCCAGCTTTTACAGCAAACTGAAAAGGTTCTGACAAAACAAAAGCATTTTTCCTAGAAGTTTCCATTTTCTAAAACATGTAAGACAAGAACCTGGGACAAACATACCTGCCCTCAAATACTATCCCAGTGTTCTTGTCACAGTATTCAATATATCACAATGTACAATATATATATATATATATATATATATAGTTACATGGTTACAATTTATACAGTAAGCAGTTATTATAATCTAATTGAAAATACAGCCACAGCCAGCAAATACATCACCATATTTTTCTCATATAAAGTCTCCCCTCCATATCACTCTCTCTCTCTCTCTCTCTGTAAAATCATGAAGGCACTGGACAGACAGCATCTCCATCATCATCTGGGACAAACAGGAAAGAAGCAGCCGGCTCTGTGTGTGTGATCACCTATATACTATGTATTTTGGGGGAGTGCACATATCTAGTCTAGGGGAGGGAACTTTCTCATTCATGATGAGTTATTGGTCAGTTCATATGCAAGCCTTGAAGACATCAAAAGGGCTGGCCTGAATTTCCTGTCCATCACATGCTTGGACTGTCCATTGTTCTAATAAGAGTGACTTTAGCTTTCATACATTTAATCATAGCTACTTGTTGCAATGTGCTACAACTTAATAACAGGCATCAAATTGATATACACATTATTCTGGTTGCTTTAATACCAAACACGACATGCCCATCTTGCTTCAATCCAATTATACACATACATGACGTTACTCCATTATATAATTTTAAAACATTATGATGTCTGGCGCTTGATATGTTATAATTATGTGCTGTATGAAATATGTGTCGAATCTATCTCTGTGGCATGTCTGTGTAAATGCGTATGTTACCATATATTGCTGTACTCGCTGCGCGTATTTAAAAGCATAGTGACTCCTAATGTGTGGAGTCTGTATTTTCTCTCTGTAAAATTTTTGACTTCGACAGGGCCCAAGAACAATTCCATCTTGCACCTCTTTTTTTATTTATCTTTGCATCATGTGATGTTTGGGGCCAATTTTTTTAAGTGCCATCCTGTCTGACACTGCAGTGCCACTCCTAGATGGGCCAGGTATTTGTGCCGCCCACTTGGGTTGCTTAGCTTAGTCATCCAGCGACCTCGGTGCAAATTTTAGGACTAAAAATAATATTGTGAGGTGTTCAGAATAGACTGGAAATGAGTGGAAATTATGGTTATTGAGGTTAATAATACTATAGGATCAAAATTACACCCAAATTCTATGATTTAAGCTGTTTTTGAGGGTTTTTTGAAAAAACAACAACACCTGAATCCAAAACACACCCGAATCCGAAAAAACATTTTCAGGGAGGTTTTGCCAAAACGTGTCCGAATCCAAAACACGGCCGCAGAACCGAATCCAAAACCAAAACACAAAACCCAAAAAATTTCCGGTTCACATCTCTAATTTTTTGCATTATTGAAGCTGGTATTGACTCGCAATTACTTTTTATTTAATAAGGATTTCTATCTACAAGTTCACGGGTGTGCGATTGGTTCTCCTGTTGCCCCCGCATATGCAAATGCGTTTATGTTTAATGTAGAACAAAAATTATTTTTTTATGTTTCTTATTATAGTAGTAATATTCCATTTTTTATTTGGTACATAGACAATATTTTTATGTTGTGGACCTGTACTAAAGAGAGCATCATTGCCATGATGACTGATATTAACATGTGTGATGAGAACATTAAATTTACGTTTAATGGGGGTAATTCAGACCTGATTGTAGCAACAAATTTGTTAGCAGGTGGGCAAAACCATGTGCACTGCAGGTGTTGCAGATATAACATTTGCAGGGAGAGTTAGATTTGGGTGGGTTATTTTGTTTCTGTGCAGAGTAAATACTGTCTGCTTTATTTTTACACTGCAATTTAGATTTCAGATTGAACACACCCCACCCAAATCTAATGCTGGCCATACACTTGTGCAATGCCCCATGACGCGACATCGGGGGGCATCGCACCGGCAGTTCTGGTGCAATCAAATCGCACCTGAACTGCCAAAATGGTTACCATGCAATCATGCGATAGATCGCATGGTAATCACGTGATAGGCATGTCTCCGCCGAGTGGGAGCGGCCTCTGGTCGCTCCTGGCGGGTGCCCATCGCACAACGCAGTGCAATATATCTCATGTGGGTTTAAAACCACATGCATTCGCACTGCGATGCAAGAAATATTATGTGCAGCACAAAATATCTTGAGACGCGATATTCGACCGGCGTGCCCGTGCATCGCGTCTCAAGGTACCTAAAATGTGCATACAATCCTTCGATTTCTCTCACAGATGTGGTCAAAATCGAAGGATAGTACCGATTATCTCATAAGTGTATGGGCACCATAACTCTCTCTGCACATATCTGCTTCCCTGCAGTGCACATGGTTTTGCCCAACTGCTAACAAATTTGCTGCTACGATCTGGGCTGAATTAGGCCCAATATAATACAGAGAGATAGTATACACTTTTTAGATGTAAATGTTAGCAGAAGTAATGTAGGTTTTAAAACCACGGTTTATAGTAAACCTACTGATTGCAATAAATACCTTATGGCTTCTAGTCATCACCCGGCATCTTTAAAAAATGCTTTACCATTTTCCCAGCTTCTCAGCATACATCGTATATGTAGTGATACGACAGAAGAATTCTTACAGATGGATAGATTGATTATTAAATTTCTTGAACGCGGTTATTCTAATAAATTATTACAAGATGCCAAGAGGAGGGCATTAGCAGAACCTAGAAGTAGACAGGTAAAAATGACTTCTAGTGACAATGATAACAAGATCATTTACGTCAATCAATTCTCTACTGCTAGCCAGCAATTAACTAGGTGTGCTAAAAGACATTGGCCAGTGGTAAAAACGGACAATGCATTGTCCTCCTTGGCCTCTAAACGTCTGGTACCATCTTACCATGGAGGACGAAATCTACGTAATTTTTTAGTACATGCAGATGTCTCAGATTTTGCTACACCTAAACTCAGTCGTTTCCTCAGTAAAAGACCCGGTAATTATCGGTGTCTGGGCTGTACAACCTGTATTCATTTGGAAACTGGGGATACGTTTACTCACCCTCAATCTGGTAAAATTAGAAAGATCTCTCATTGCCTTACATGCACCTCTAAGTTCGTTGTATATTACATCAAATGCCCATGCGGGCTTTTATATGTGGGCAAAACCTCCTGTACTTTTAAGGAACGTATGGCTCAACATCGTAGTGCAGTGAAACAAATACTTGAAAGTAAATCCATTGATCAGCCTGTGGCCAAACATTTTAAACTTTGTGGCCATAGTTTATCTAGTCTACGATACAAGATGATTGACCACGTTCCTGAAAGTAGAAGAGGTGGTGATAGGAATAATGCGTTTTATGGTAAGAGCTTACCTTTGTTAAAACTCTTTCTGCGAGGTACACTGGGCTCCACAAGGAAAGACATAGGGGTGTAGAGTAGGATCTTGATCCGAGGCACCAACAGGCTCAAAAGCTTTGAGTGTTCCCAGAATGCATAGCGCCATCTCCTTTATAACCCTGCCTCCCTGCACAGGAGCTCAGTTTTTAGTTAACCAGCCCAATGCAGTAGCAGGAAAAGAGACGACAACTGTTAGTAGCCACATACACCACACTCTCACGACAGGAAAAGTGTCAGCGGATAATGCCATACCAACCCAAAGAAGCTAAGTGCGTCAGGGTGAGCACCTTGTGGAGCCCAGTGTACCTCGCAGAAAGAGTTTTAACAAAGGTAAGTTCTTACCATAAAACTTGTTTTCTGCTGCGGGGTACACTGGGCTCCACAAGGAAAGACATAGGGGATGTCCTAAAGCAGTTCCTTATGGGAGGGGACGCACGGTAGCGGGCACAAGAACCCAGAGTCCAAAGGAAGCATCCTGGGAAGCGGCAGAAGTGAAGGCATAGAACCTTATGAACGTGTTCACGGAGGACCACGTAGCCGCCTTGCACAATTGTTCAAGGGTCGCACCACGGCGGGCCGGCCCAAGAAGGTCCAACAGACCGAGTAGAATGGGCTGTAATATGAGCAGGAGCTGATGGACAAGCCCTCACATAAGCATGTGCAATCACCATTCTAATCCATCTGGCCAAAGTTTGCTTGTGAGCAGGCCAGCCCCGTTTGTGAAATCCAAACAGCACAAATAGAGAATCAGATTTCCTAATAGAAGCAGTTCTCTTCACATAGATATGGAGAGCCCGTACCACATCCAAAGACTGCTCTTTGGGAGACAGATCAGGAGAAACAAGTGCCGGAACCACAATCTCCTGGTTAAGGTGGAACGAAGAAACCACCTTAGGCAAATATCCGGGACGAGTCCTAAGAACCACCCGGTCACGGTGAAATATCAGATATGGGGAACTACAAGACAAGGCACCCAAATCCGACACTCTTCTAGCTGAAGCAATAGCCAGCAGAAACACAACCTTAAGGGAAAGCCACTTAAGATCAGCTGAACCAAGAGGTTCAAACGGAGACTCTTGTAACGCCTCCAAAACCACCGACAAGTCCCAAGGAGACACAGGCGGGACATAGGGAGGTTCGATATGCAACATGCACTGAGTAAAGGTATGCACATCAGGTAAGGTCGCAATCTTTCTCTGAAACCACACCAACAAGGCAGATATTTGAACCTTGAGGGAGGCCAGAGGCAGGCCTAAGTCCAGGCCCTGCTGAAAAAAGGCCAACAGCTCGGCTATACTAAACTTGGAAGCATCATAATGGTTAGATGCGCACCAAACAAAGTAAGAATGCCAGACCCTATAGTATATCCGAGCAGAAGCCGGTTTCCGGGCCCTCAAAATAGTTTGAATGACCGCCTCAGAAAACCCTTTAGCCCTCAAGACGGAAGCTTCAAGAGCCACGCCGTCAAAGACAGCCGGGCTAGGTCCTGGTAGACACAGGGGCCCTGAACGAGGAGGTCTGGGCATTGTGGAAGTAGAATTGAACGCTCTGACGATAGGCCCTGCAGGTCTGAGAACCAGTGCCGTCTGGGCCACGCTGAAGCTATGAGAATCAGAATTCCTCTTTCTTGCTTGAACTTCTGAATTACCCTGTGTCAGGTTCGGTTTTGCTTGTGTCCCCGGAGGGGGCGCTAGTGGGTCAGTGGAGGTAGGGTGTAAGAAGTGAGGAGGCTGGATGAGGTTTCTGCGCATGTGCGCGATGATGTTTTATTACAGGTAAAGTTAAACAATAAGGCAGCAGGAATACTTGCAGAAAATAAACAATAAGGATACAATGGTAATGGTTCAGCGTGGAAGCTGAGAGTCTATGGAAAAAGCAATATGACTGGTATGGGAACCAGAGTTGTTTAAAACGTGGAGCCAGCAGAGATAGTGGTATTGGTAGCAAACCTGGTAGCAGATGCAGGAGACTCGATGTAAAAGTTCACAGTGCAGATGGTAATGCACAGGCAGCTTGCAGGCTGATTCACAGGTGAGGTGATGGTATGCACCTGGAGTGAGAGTCTCTACTGCTGAGGGCTGGAGCACACTGTAGTTGTAGAAGGTGTGGAGCCAGATAACAAACGCAGGCATAGCTGGTGCTTGTAGTTCCACGGAAATAGAGGAAGGTAACCAGGAACACGGAGAACCAGGAAGGTAACCAGGAACACGGAGTAACAGGAGAGCAGATCCAGACACATGGGTCGCAGGAGTGACACAAAGTTCAGGACAACCACAGGCTCACCCTGCAGCTCCTGATATACCCCCTGATGTGCAGGCATTGGCTGGAGTGGAACAAGGAGGTGCGGCCAAGCTCTGGAGGGAGACTGTCATGGCGGCGCCCATGCCGCGGCCCGGCAGGAACGCGGCGTGCTCACACGCCCGTTGACAACAGGAGCGCTCCTAGGCCCAGGATGACGTCTGGCGGCAGGGAGACGGATGACAGCAAAACGTAGGGACCCCGGACGGAGTCCGCACCGATGGACAGATGTAGCTGTGGTGAGTCGATTCCTGACAGTACCCCCTCCTTTATGGGTGGGCACCGAACACCCACGTGGCTTGGAAGGGTGAGTTCTGTGGAAGACACGGACCAACCTTGGAGCATGGACATCTGAAGAATTCACCCAACTTCTCTCCTCCGGACCATAACCGGACCAGTCGATGAGGTATTGTAGACGACCATACCGGCAATGAGAATCCAGAATCTTCTCTATCTTGAACTCTATGCCCCGCTGGGTTCGTATTCTGGGACCAACTGGAAGAGCTCTTTGGAAGTGATTCAGGACTAACGGTCTGAGGAGAGAGACATGAAAGGCATTAGGAATTCGTAACAAGGGAGGTAATTTGAGTTTGTAGGCCACAGGACTGATGACTCTTTCAATGGTGAAGGGACTAATGAAGCGTGGTGCAAACTTCATAGACGGCACTCTAAGGCGGAGGTTCCGAGTGGAAAGCCAAACCTTGTCACCAGGTTTCAGGCTAGGAACTGCACGTCTTTTACGGTCAGCGAAGAACTTATATCGACTGGAAGCCTTTTTGAGAGAAGCATGGATCTTCCTCCAGATTGAGGAGAACTGGCCTAGAACAGCAGTGGCGGCAGGAACATCGATGCTAGGAAGGTCTTGAAAATCTGGAACATGGGGATGTTGTCCATATACAGCAAAGAACGGAGTTGTTTCTGTAGCAGTATGGTAGCGGAAGTTGTGAGCAAATACAGCCCACGGGAGCAGATCCAACCAGTCATCTTGAGTAGAGGAAACATAAAGTCTTAAAAAGGTCTCCAACTCCTGATTTACCCTCTCCGTCTGCCCATTCGTCTGAGGGTGGTAGGCTGATGAAAACTTGAGGTTGACTTGCATGGCAGAACAAACGGCTCTCCAAAACCTTGCCACGAACTGAACTCCACGGTCGGATATAATTTCAGTGGGTAGTCCATGTAAATGGAAAATCTCCCGTAGGAAGATTTGAGCAAGTTTTGGTGCGGAAGGAAGACCCTGGAGTGGAACAAAATGAGAAGAGGGAAGGTCAGAGATGAAATCCATGGATAGGTGTGACCAGGGACGACTGGGAACAGATAATGGCTGTAACTGACCTGCTGGAGACTGACGAGGAGTCTTGTGCTGCGCACACTTAGGGCAGGATGCCATGAAGTCTTTGATATCGACTTTCATCTTCGGCCACCAGTATGTCTCGGAGAGGAACTTGAAGGTCTTTAGGACACCAGGATGCCCAGTGAATTTGGACTGATGAGCCCAAGATAGCAACTTGGGACGTAGTTCAGGAGAAACAAAAGTCTTACCAGGAGGCGGAGCAGGAGAAACTTGAGATGAGGCAAATACAACTGGATTCAGGATGGAATGCAGAACTGTATCGGACGTCTCTTCTTCGGATTCCATAGATCGAGACAAAGCGTCTACTTTGGTATTCTGAGAACCTGGGCGAAAATGAAGCTTAAAGTTAAAACGGGAGAAGAACATAGCCCACCGGGACTGGCGAGGATTAAGACACTGGGCTGCCTTTAGGTAGAGCAGGTTTTTATGATCCGTATAGATATTGAACGGAAACTTTGCCCCTTCTAGGAGATACCTCCATTCCTCAAGGGCCAGCTTGATCGCCAGTAGTTCTTGATCTCCAATGGAATAGTTAGCTTCTGCAGGAAGGAATTTGCGAGAGAAGAATCCACAAGGATGAACCTTCCCATCAGCTCCCTTTTGGGAGTGAACAGCTCCAACTCCTACTGTGGAAGCACCTACCTCCAACTCGAATGGCTTGTTAACATCTGGTTGCGACAAAACTGGGGCGGACATGAAAGCCAGCTTGATTTTTTGAAACGCAGCCAAGGCATCTTCTGACCAGTTGGAATGATCTGCCCCCTTGCGAGTCAGGCTGGTAATAGGAGCAATGAGAGTTGAGAATCCTCGGATGAACTTCCTATAATAATTAGCGAATCCCAGGAATCGCTGAATGGACTTGAGAGTACTCGGAATGGACCAATTGGCAATAGCCTCCAACTTTGTTGGGTCCATCTGGAGATCCGATCCAGAAATTATATACCCCAGGAAGGGTATGGAAGGAACTTCGAAAGTACACTTGGACAACTTGCCGTAGAGACGGTTCTCACGAAGACGTCGGAGGACCTCACGGACTTGTAGACGATGAGATGAGAGATCTTGGGAGAAGATGAGGATATCATCCAGGTAAACTACGAGATACTTATACAGAACGTCACGGAAGATTTCGTTAATGAAGTGCTGGAACACTGCTGGGGCATTGCTCAACCCGAATGGCATTACCAGGTACTCGTAATGACCATCCCGAGTATTAAAGGCTGTCTTCCATTCGTCACCACTACGGATTCTGATGAGGTTGTAAGCACCGCGGAGGTTTAACTTGGTGAAGATGCGGGCTCCCTTGACTCTATCAAATAATTCAGTGATGAGAGGTAATGGATAGCTGTTTTTGATGGTAATATCGCTGAGACCCCGGTAGTCAATGCATGGACGTAATCCTCCATCCTTCTTCTTAACAAAGAAAAAGCCCGCACCAGCGGGTGAAGATGAGGGGCGGATGAATCCTTTCTGTAAGTTCTCCCTGATATATTCGCTCATCACCTCGGTTTCAGGAACAGATAATGGATAAGTACGCCCCCTAGGTGGTTTCTTGCCGGGAATGAGGTCAATGGGGCAATCCCACTCTCTATGGGGCGGCAGGACATCAGCGCCCTTTTCACTGAAGACGTCAGCGAAATCTTGATAGGCCACAGGAAGACTTGACTGGGTTTTGACTTCAGAAGACTTTATAGGACAGACTTGGGCTAAGCAGGACTGACGGCAATGTGAACCCCAGGAAGTGAGTTGTAACGTAGACCAATCAATCTGCGGATTATGTCGCTGGAGCCAGGGCATACCCAACACAATCTCCTGGGTTGCCTGAGGAATAACTAGAAACTTTATTAATTCGGAATGCAGGAACCCAACTCCCAGTACCACTGGTCTGGTTTGGTGAGAGATATTACCCTTGGAAATTCGGCTACCATCCACTGCAGTGATGTAGACAGGATATGAGAGTTCGCGGACTGGCAAACGAAACTTATCTACTGCAGCATGAGTGATGAAGTTTCCAGCTGCTCCACAGTCCACCAGCGCAGTTGCAGATTGGAGTCCAGCCGTAGTCTCTAAAGTCACAGGGAGAATAAGATCTTGGGTTGAAGGAGCTTGTCTAGAAGATCCCAACTTGACTCCTCCTTTACAAGTCAGGATCTGGCGTTTCCCGAACGCACTGTACAAGAATTGATTTGGTGACCTGTAGCCGCACAATAAAGACACAGTCTCTCACAAAGTCTTCTTGACCGCTCCTCAGGAGTTAAGTGGGACCTATTAATTTGCATAGGCTCATCAGAAGGTGGAGGCTGAAATTGTACTGAAGGTACCATTCTTGGTTTGCGGGACTCACTACGAGCATGCTCATTGTTGCGTTCGCGAATGCGAGAGTCCAACTTGATACACAGAGAGATCAGTTCAGACAATTGCTCAGGGATATCACGGGTTGCCAGTTCATCCTTGATCCGATCCGAAATTCCATGCCAGAAGGCTGCTACCAGGGCTTGATTATTCCACTGAATCTCTGCGGCTAACGTCTGGAACTGGATGACATATTGGCCCATACTTCGGGTACCTTGACGAAGCTGAATAAGATCTGCAGAGGCTGATGTTGCACGACCCGGTTCGTCAAAGATGCGTCTGAAGGTTGACACAAATTCAGCGTAGTTGTTCATCAGAGGGTCAGCACGTTCCCACAGAGGAGACACCCAACTCAAGGCAGAACCAGAGAGCAGTGAGATAATGTAGGCAACCTTGGATCTCGGCGTGGGGAAATTATGTGATAATAATTCAAACTGGATTTCACATTGGTTAAGGAACCCGCGACATAGCTTCAGACTGCCATCATATTTGCTGGGCACGGGCAGGTGCAAGCGTGACACTGGAGCTGATGCAGCCGGCGTAGAAGAACTTACAGCACTTGCAGGTGCTGGGGTAACTGGAACTGGAGAAGCAAGTACACTAGGCAGGGATTGTTGTAGTGTATCAATCCGGGAGGACATCCCTTGCAGAAACTGGAACATCTGCTGCTGCACAGCCTCTTGACCATCCAAGCGGGAGACCAGATTTTGTAAGGCCCCTGACCCCACACTCTGACCACCGTCCGAGTCCATCGGTCCTGAACTTACTGTCAGGTTCGGTTTTGCTTGTGTCCCCGGAGGGGGCGCTAGTGGGTCAGTGGAGGTAGGGTGTAAGAAGTGAGGAGGCTGGATGAGGTTTCTGCGCATGTGCGCGGTGATGTTTTATTACAGGTAAAGTTAAACAATAAGGCAGCAAGAATACTTGCAGATAATAAACAATAAGGATGCAATGGTAATGGTTCAGCGTGGAAGCTGAGAGTCTATGGAAAAAGCAATATGACTGGTATGGGAACCAGAGTTGTTTAAAACGTGGAGCCAGCAGAGATAGTGGTATTGGTAGCAAACCTGGTAGCAGATGCAGGAGACTCGATGTAAAAGTTCACAGTGCAAATGGTAATGCACAGGCAGCTTGCAGGCTGATTCACAGGTGAGGTGATGGAATGCACCTGGAGTGAGAGTCTCTACTGCTGAGGGCTGGAGCACACTGTAGTTGTAGAAGGTGTGGAGCCAGATAACAAACGCAGGCATAGCTGGTGCTTGTAGTTCCACGGAAATAGAGGAAGGTAACCAGGAACACGGAGAACCAGGAAGGTAACCAGGAACACGGAGTAACAGGAGAGCAGATCCAGACACATGGGTCGCAGGAGTGACACAAAGTTTAGGACAACCACAGGCTCACCCTGCAGCTCCTGATATACCCCCTGATGTGCAGGCATTGGCTGGAGTGGAACAAGGAGGTGCGGCCAAGCTCCGGATTGGCTGCCGCACTCAGACTGAGGGAGACTGTCATGGCAGCGCCCATGCCGCGGCCCGGCAGGAACGAGGCGTGCTCACACGCCCGTTGACAACAGGAGCGCTCCTAGGCCCAGGATGACGTCTGGCGGCAGGGAGATGGATGACAGCAAAACGTAGGGACCCCGGACGGAGTCCGCACCGACGGACAGATGTAGCTGTGGTGAGTCGATTCCTGACACCCTGGGCAGGAGTGACACCAGAGGGAACACATACGGCAGCCGAAACCTCCATGGCACTGCCAGCGCATCCACGAATGCTGCTTGAGGATCCCTTGTCCTTGCTCCGAAGACTGGAACCTTGTGATTGTGTTGAGACGCCATCAGATCTACGTCTGGAAGGCCCCACTTTTCCACAAGGAGTTGAAACACTTCTGGATGGAGGCCCCACTCTTCGACGTGTATGTCCTGACGACTGAGAAAGTCCGCTTCCCAATTCAGGACTCCCGGAATGAATATTGCCGATATGGCCGGTAGATGGCGTTCCACCCAATGTAGAATCCCTGAGACTTCCTTCATTGCCAAACGGCTTTGAGTGCCACTTTGATGATTTATGTAAGCCACTGTGGTGGAGTTGTCCGAACAAAACGGTGGCGTTGTTCTTGAACAAAATGGTTCTGAATTAAATGCTGGGCCAGGTTCAACGCATTGAAGACCGCCCTCAATTCCAGAATGTTGATAGAGAGGAGAGATTCCTCCTTGGTCCACCGACCCTGAAGGGAGTGTTGCTCCAGCACCACACCCCAACCTCTTAGACTGGCATCTGTCGTCAACAGGACCCAGTTGGATATCCAGAAGGGACGGCCCCTGCCCAATCGTTGGTCCTGGAGCCACCAGTGCAGCGACAGACGGACCTCCGGAGTCAATAAGATCATGAGAGAACTGATCCAGAGAGGCAGGCCACCGCACTTGGCTAGAATCAGCCTCTGGAGGGGGCGAGAATGGAATTGAGCATACTCCACCATGTCGAATGCTGACACCATGAGGCCCAGCACCTGCATCGCCGAATGTATCGACACTTGCGGACGAAAAAGGAAGCAACGAATCCTGTCCTGGAGCTTCAGGACTTTCTCCTGAGACAAGAACAACCGCTGGTTGTGAGTGTCAAATAGCGCTCCCAGGTGTACCATCCTCTGAGCAGGAACCAGGGAGGATTTCTTCCAGTTGTTGAGCCACCCGTGGGCTTGTAGAAACCGGACAGTCATATCCAGATGACGTAGGAGCAGTTCTGGGGAATTTGCCAGGATTAACAAATCCTCCAGATACGGCAGTATCCGGACCCCTTGACGGAGGAGTACCACCGTCATCACCACCATAACCTTGGTGAAGACTCGCGGAGCCGTAGTTAAACCAAAAGGTAACGCCCGAAACTGGTAATGAAGGTTGCCAATCGCAAACCTCAGGAATTGCTGATATGACGCTGCTATAGGAATATGCAGGTAAGCATCCTGTATGTCCAGGGAGACCATGTAGTCCCCATGTTCCAAGACCAGAACTATAGAGCGAAGGGTTTCCATACGGAGCTTGGAAACTTTCACAAACCTGTTCAATGCCTTGAGGTTGAGAATGAGCCGGAAGGACCCATTCAGTTTCAGGACCAGAAACAGCGGAGAATAGTACCCCCGGCCCCTCTGAGCAAGAGGCACCTGTACTACGACTCCTGTATCCAGGAGGGTCTGTACTACCAAATGTAGAGTGTTTGCCATTGTCTGGTCCAACGGGACGTCTGTCCGGCAAAATCGATGAGGGGGTCGGTTTTTGAAGGCTATGGCGTAACCTCGAGTGACGACTTCCCGTACCCAGGCATCTGAAGTGGTCTTCAACCATTCCTGGGTATACTCTAGAAGCCGGCCCCCCACCCTGGGATCCTGTCATACGGTAGGCTTATCGGTCTTGGAAGCTGGCTGACGGGCAGCCCAGGCTCTTTTGGGCTTCGGCTTACCAGTTTTGGAAGTGCGGGCCTGCTTGTTGTACGCCTGACCTTTTGCTTTACCTGAAGGACGAAAGGGGCGAAAGGACGTACCTTTAGCCCTCGACACAGAAGGAGCGGTACTTGGCAGACAGGCAGTTTTGGCAGTAGCCAAGTCAGCCACTATCTTATTCAAGTCCTCCCCAAACAGAATATCTCCCTTGAAAGGGAGTACCTCCAGGGTTTTTCTAGAGTCCAGATCCACAGACCAGGATCTCAGCCACAATATCCGGCAAGCCAGGACTGATGTAGTAGAGGCCTTGGCTGCTAGGATACCGGCATCAGAAGCCGCCTCTTTAATATAGTGAGAAGCTGTGACAATATATGACAAGCATTGTCTAACATGGTCAGAAAAGATTTCAGCTTCTAACTCTAGGGCCCATGCTTCAATAGCCTCTGCAGCCCATGTTGCTGCAATAGTGGGCCTTTTTGCAGCACCCGTGAGGGTGTAAATCGCTTTCAGACAACCCTCCACACGTTTATCCGTAGGCTCTTTTAGAGACGTTACGGTAGTGACAGGTAGAGCTGAGGAAACCACCATCCTAGCCACATGTGAGTATACTGGAGGAGGCGTTTCCCAATTTTTAGACAGCTCTGGCGCAAGGGGATAGCGAGCCAGCATTTTCTTTTGAGGCACATACTTCTTACCCCGGTTTCCCCAGGGTACCTGACGTATATCCACTAGGTGGTCAGAGTGAGGTAAAACTTGTTTAACCACCCTCTGACGCTTGAAACCTCTCTGGTTTCTTAGGCGGGGCGGATGGCTCGGGATCATCCGTAATCTGTAAAATCAACTTAATAGCCTCCAAAAGATCAGGAACATCCACATGTGAACTACCCTCCCCATCAGCAGTATCTGTGTCAGAATCTTTGGGGTCAGTGTAAGCACCATCTTCATCAGATGAGGTGTCAGTGACAGCAGGGGATTGTGAGGAGATAAGAGCTCGCTTAGAGGACCTCTTGGTCTTAGGCAAGCGAGGGTCAGACTTTTTAGTAGTCAAAGACTGGTTCAACTTCTGCAATTGAGCAGACAAATTATCCGCCCACGGCGGGTTAGCTGTGGGGACCACATACGGTTGCACCGGCATAGGGGGTCCCATAAGAAGTGTTAGTTTAGTAACTAGCGTATGTAGAAGCGCGGAGAAAGTAGCCCACGGTGGGTCATTATGTACCCCCGTTGCCACAGTCCCCCTGGGGGGCAAGGAGCCCCCAGAACCAGAGCCCACAGCTGCTATAGTCTCCTCATAGGGATCTGTGGCTTCAGCAACATCGGCAGTGTGTTCAGCCCCAGAACCGTTACCCTCAGAAGCAGACATGATATAACTTGCAGTATCAGGTAACACAGTACAATTGTCAGCAGCACAATACCTCTTACCCAAACCCCTGTGCAGTGTAGTCAGCACAAGCAGGGATACAGGAGAGATATGGTGACTAAAATCACAAAGGAAAATACAATTAGAGTATATCTTGTGAATATCCTATATTACAGTGTTATAAACCTGACGCACCAAGCCCCCTCAGGTTATAGAATATAGGGATAGCAAGTTGAGTAACAGACACGAAATGGAAACCACTCAGCAAGCTAACGCACACACATTAGTCACAGTTAAACAATGCAGAGGTTATTACTAACAATAATACTGCACTGGACCAGCTTATATATATAGCTATGTAGTCAATAGATATAACACTGCACAGTAAGAACTGGATGTATATCACAGGGTACTTGTACCAGAGAACCATGACTGAATGCACTCTTTCTTAACTAACACTGTCTAATTGACATGTAGAATATGTAAGTGTCATGTAAAGTCACAGCGCTGACAACCAGGTGGCTTTACACAGGAGGATTTGCCCAAGCAGTCCCAGGAACAGTGAGCTGAGAGAAATGGCGCCCAAACACTGACAGGGAGTGAGGGAAAGACAGATATGTAGCTCCAGGGCGTAAACATTTGCTGGAAGTGGCGCCCTGGGGCTGGGGGAGGGGCTCCAGGTCTAAGCCTTATCCCCTCTGCTGGCAAGGCCACCAGGTACTGTGGGCTACACATAAAAAGGTTTTAAGGGAAAACCTGACCTGCACCCATGCCCTGGTGATCTAGTGGAATCGCCTGTACTGCCACAGTGTCCACCGCCAGAGCACGCGGCCCGCCTCCCAATGACCGCGCCGGATCGCGATAAAGTACGGGTCCCGTGAGCGGGACCCACTCACCACCTCCCGAAGTGCGGCCACATGATCCCGGAGAGCCCCCGTCGTGTGTGCCTGACCAGAAGAAAACCGGAGCCTCCTGCTGTAGTTACCCGGCAACCAGGGCTCGGGAGTGTACAGCGCCGCTGGGGAGAGATGGAGCTGCAGCAGTGAATGTCACTAGACATGTACACACTGCTACAGCCCTTGAAGTCTTCACTTTTCTTCTCAAAAAAGCTCTTCTTAGGGCTGCCCAGAGCAGCCCCTCTGTTATGTGCCTGCTATCAGCTCCTGTGTAGGGTGGCAGGGTTATAAAGGAGGCGGCGCTATGCATTCTGGGAAGAGTCAAAGCTTTTTAGCCTGTTGGTGCCTTGGATCAAGATCCTACTCTACACCCCTATGTCTTACCTTGTGGAGCCCAGTGTACCCCGCAGCAGAAAATAAATTATTGCAATGTGAATCTCCGTGGATCTACTGTTCAAATTCTCTTGCCCCGCATGGGTTAAATGAATCCCTTTCATTCAGCAGTTTCTTGTAATTAACGGATTGGTTATTATTGGGTACCCTGTCGGATAAAACTGTGCATACATTGTATGAATTTGTTTGTGCATTCTAATAATCCTAACTGTTTCTTTTGGGTTATTGGTAATATTTCCCATGTATTTCTGTGTCTGTTTGCTGATCTAATTATTTTATAATGTTTTACAGTCAGATCCAGTTTTCTGTCTTTTTCTCACAGTGAAGGGTTAATGGGTGATGTCTGTTCTGACGGACGTCAGAGGAAGTCCAGGGATCTGGGCATCAGGTGACCATGTTACACGTTTTGATGTATGTTATATAAGGTAAGACTGTTTGTTAAATTTTGTAAAGCCTGATGATGGTTGTAATAAAATACTGAAACGTTGCATTAAACTACAGGGGGTGATGACCCTTTTGTTATAATTCAGGACCCGTGAGTGCCGCTCAAACTGTATGTATACACAGCGGGTAACTCTGCAAGAGAGGGCAGCGGGCAATTACCATTCACATTGTGGAGTGCCGAGTGCCTATGTGGAGATATATATATAGATATATGTATATATATAGATATATGTATATATATATATATATATATATGTAAAAACATATACAGTAGTACACAGAGTTTCCCAGCAGAACAACTGTTTTAATGAACAATAACAGCAGGGGATCATATTCTTAATAGAAATGTACAACTTTTATCATTTAATAACTTATAATAATCAATAACTAATTATGAATCTTTTAATAACTTGGAAGGTTGCACCTGGAAACATACCATTAAAATCATTAGGATAATTATATTCAAGAAAGATTGCACACCAGATATGGTGTGTGGTATGGTGTATAATGTATTTTTATTACAACTGATCCTTAATAACATTCACATTTATTTATTTATTTATTTATTACCAGTTATTTATATAGCGCACACATATTCAGCAGCGCTGTACAGAGAATATTTGCCCATTCACATCAGTCCCTGCCCCAGTGGAGCTTACATTCTATATTCCCTACCACATGTACACAGACACATTCATACTAGTGTTAATTTTGTTGGGAGCCAATTAACCTACCAGTATATTTTTGGATTGTGGGAGGAAACCGGAGTACCCGGAGGAACCCACACAAGTACGGGGAGAATATACAAACTCCGCACAGTTATCATTAACCACTTAAATGATGATTTTTAGGGGGAGGGGGTGATTGTCTTGCACCACACTGTGTCCATTAGCCACCTTTATAAAATCATAAAATTTTTGGGCGGGGGAATTATTATTTTACCCCCACCATAGGTATTACTCTCCCTTTCCCCACATGCAGAGTGCAGTGGAGTTTGTCTGGGGAGACTGATGACCAGTCACCCATGCTTGAGGCAGGCATTGCTGGCTTCCCCGGCAGCTGATTCTCTTCTCACAGTCGGCCAGTGGGCATTTATGACTGGTCGCAAAAAAATGAGCATGACAATTTTTTTTTTGTTTCATTTGTTTGATTTGGTTCTCTTTATCTACTTTTATGACTTGTGTAAAAATCTGAGGTAGTTTTAGGGCAAATTTCAGCAGAAATATAGCAAATTCTGAAGGGTTCACAAACTTTCAAGCACCATTGTAATTGAGACACAACTAGTTTATAAACTTTTCTCTTACATACTAAAGGATGCTGGGGTCCACATTAGTACCATGGGGTATAGATGGGTCCACCAGGAGCCATTAGCACTTTCAGAGTTTAAGAGTGTGGGCTGGCTACTCCCTCGATGCCCCTCCTACCAGACTCAGTTTAGAAAATGTGCCCGGAGGAGCCGGTTACAGCTAGGGGAGCTCTCCTGAGCTTTCCTAAAGAAGTTTAGTTTAGAGTTTTTTTATTTTACGGGGAGGCTGCTGGCAACAGCCTCCCTGCAGCGTGGGACTAAGGGGGGGAGCAGTGTCCGCCCTGTGGAGTCTGAACCACTGACTCTGCTGACTGGACACTGAGCTCCAGAGGGGCTGATCGGTCTCCGCCACAGGGAAACCGCTCACCCCAGCAGAATGCAGAATTACAGAGCTGAAGCAAGTGGTGAGATAGTCAACGACCCCCTTAGCAAGCGGGGGCCGGTGGGAAGATGGCGGCAACAGGGGATGGAGTGCGGTATTAACCATGCTCCTGGACGGTACCAGAGGCACACTGTGCGGCACTATGAGGGGCGCCCTGGGCCAGCGCTTACCCCTCACACTGGTCAGCAAGCCTGTCGGGGTCAAGGGATCTCAGCCAGCACAACTCCTCTGGCCAGTTTAAACTTCAGAAGAGCGGGAAGACAGCACCATGAAGGGGGCGGGGATTCTCCTCAGAGCGGACCCTGCAGCGTTCCAGCGCCATTTTCCTGCATGCAGTAGCTGAAGGAAGATTCTGATCCCTCCACAGCAGCTCCAGATTACTGTATTATGGTACCAGGGGGTTGTAGAAGGGAGGGGAGGCTGATAGATTGACTGTATGTCCTATTAAGGAGCACAAGTCAGCGCAGATAAGGGGTTTCTTCTTGTATAAAAAGCGCTGGTGTGGGTTGGCTCCAATCTCTGTCTCTCTCTTGCCATTCTTCGGCGGGAAACTCTGTCTTACCCCAACCTGTGTGTGTGTGGTGTGTTTGGTGGTCACCTGCAGCAATGTCCAGAGATACAGTGTCATATGCTGCAGAGGATTTATCCTCCCAGGATGATCCCATTCCATGTAATCAGGTTAGCACTGGGTTAGCACAGATTCCAACAAGGGAACCAGAGTGGTTTTCCTCTATTAAGACTTGGATTTCTCAGATTTCTGACAGGGTTGCCAGTAATGAATCTGCAACCCAGGTATTGCAGTCCTCAGTGGCTATATGGCCCTTGTCAAGCTGTATGGCCCTTGTCAGGTACCTCAGGTCACCCCTCTATAGACTCCCACAAACGCGTGCTTGTGCAGGTAACACAAGACGACATGGATACCGATTCTGACACTACAGATGGTGACGGGGATGTTTTGCAGGGGTCCGCATCTCTTGCAAGGGGGGTGCAGTTGTTGATAGAGGCTATAAGGGATGTGTTAAATGTTAATGATACCACACCTGAGCAGGTTGAGGAGGCTTTTTTCACTGAAAACAAGAAAGCCTCGCTAACCTTCCCTGCGTCAAAAGAGCTGAATGCTATATTTGAAAAGGCCTGGGTGAATCTTGAAAAGAAGTTTTAGATCCCTAAAAGGATTCTGGTAGCTTTTCCTTTCCCTGAGGATAGGAAAAAGTAGGAAAACCTGCCGATTGTTGACGCATCTGTATCCAGACTCTCAAAAAAGGTGGTTTTACCGGTACCGGGATCCACCGCCTTAAAGGAGCCGACAGATAGGAAAATTGATAATACTCTGAAATCAGTGTACACTGCTTCAGGGGCCATATTGCGTCCCACTATTGCTAGTGCATGGATTGCAAAGGCAATAGTGAAGTGGTCGGCTGCCTTAATGGAGGATTTGGATACGACGGATAGTGATGACGTTGCATTCATAATTCTGCAGATTTTATGGTAGAATCCATGAAAGATGTTCCATGGCTGTGGGAATTTCTTCCATGTCTGTTTCAGCTCGTCGGGGACTGTGGCTCTGCCAGTGGTCGGCCGACGCGGAATCCAGAAGAAGTGTGGAGTCGCTACCCTATACAGGCCAGGCTCTCTTTGGGGAAGCCCTGGACGCGTGGATATCTACCGCTACAGCGGGTAAGTCTCCGTATCTTCCCTCAGCAGCACCTGCTCTGAAGAGATCCTTCTCCTCAGCTACGCAGCAGTCCTTTAGGCCCACCAAGACCAGAAAGGCCAAATCATCAAATACCTTCTTCAGGGGAGGTAAGGTTTAATCCAAGAAGCCTGCCGCTGCAGGCTCCCAAGATCAAAAGCCTGCTTCATGTACCCCAAACTCCTCCGCATGACGGTGGACGGGAAGGCACGGAGGTGGGGCCTGTTGGAGCGAGACTGAGACAGTTCAGTCATGTCCGGGTATCGTCCGGCGTGGATCCCTCAGGGATACAGGCTGGAATTTCAAAGTCTCCCTCCTCATCGTTTTTTCAAGTCGGGCTTATCGACTCTGTTGGAGGACAGCACAGTACTTCAAGACGCTGTCCAAAAGCTGGTGGAGGCACAAGTCATTGTGCCGGTACCACCGCACATGCTGACAAAAGGTTATTATTCGAAAGTTTTCGTGGTACCGAAACCGGATGGTTCGGTCAGGCCCATTCTGAACCTAAAATCATTGAACTCCTTTCTAAGGGAGTTCAAGTTCAAGATGGAGTCTCTCAGGGCGGTGATATCAGGTCTGGAAGAGGGGGAAGTCCTGGTATCACTGGATATCAAGGATGCGTACCTTCACATTCTGATCTGGCTGCCGCATCAGGCTTATCTCCGCTTCGCATTGCTGGACTGTCATTTTCAGTTCCAGGCCCTGCCATTCGGCCTCTCAACAGCACAGAGAGTGTTTACCAAGGTGCTGGTGGAAATTATGATACTGTTCCGTAAGCAGGGTGTGAACATCATTTCTTATCTGGACGATCTCCTGATAAAGGCATTGTCCAGGGAGAAGCTGCTGCAGTCTAATGTTCTCACAACACGGCTGCTTCAGAGTCACGGGTGGATTCTGAATTTTCCAAAGTCACATTTGGAACCAACCCAGAGGTTGTTGTTTCTGGGAATGATCGTGGATACGGAAGTGCAGCGGGTGTTCCTACCGCGGGACAAGGTGTTGGTGATCCAATCCATGGTCCGGGATGTCTTGAAGCCACCCCGGCTGTCGGTTCATCAATGCATTTGCCTATTGGGAAAGATGGTGGCCTCCTATGAGGCTCTCCAGTACGGGTGGTTTCATGCTCGGACCTTCCAACTGGACCTACTGGACAAGTGGTCGGGTTCTCACCTCCACATTCATCAGAGAATTCGTCTGTCGCCAAGGACAAGGATTTGAATCCTCTGGTGGCTCCAATTGCCTCACCTACTGGAAGGCTGCAGGTTAGGGATTCAAGACTGGGTCCTGCTAACAACAGATGCGAGCCTCTGGGGCTGGGGAGCAGTCACTCCAAGGACGGTGGTCAAGCCTGGAAGCCAGCCTGCCCATCAACATTCTGGAACTATAAGCCATTTACAATGGTCTTCTTCAGGCGGCCCCTCTTCTAAAAAACAGGGCCATTTAAGTGCAGTCAGACAACGTAACAACAGTGGCTTACATAAACTGACAGGGTGGAACGAAGAGCAGAGCGGCAATGTCAGCGGTCACAAAAATACTCCTTTGGACGGAAAAGTACGCGTTGGTGCTGTCAGTCGTCTTCATTCTGGGAGTAGACAACTGGGAAGCAGACTTCCTCAGCAGACACAATCTCTATCCAGGAGAGTGAGGTCTCCATAAGGAGGTGTTCAAGGAGGTAACAGATATTTGGGGTCTACTCCAAATAGGCATGATGGCCTCTCATCTTAACAAGAAGCTTCAGCGTTATTGTTCCAGGTCGAGGGACCCACAGGCAGTGGCGGTGGACGCCCTGGTGTCTCCGTGGATGTTCCAATCAGTGTACGTGTTTCTACCACTCCCACTAATCCCAAGAATCCTAAAGCTCATAAGGAGAACAAGGGTTCAAGCGATTCTCATTGCCCCAGACTGGCCAAGAAGGGCTTGGTATGCGGACTTTCTGAATCTACTGCAATAGGAGCTGAGGCCTCTTCCTCTTCAGGAGGACCTGTTGCAGCAGGGGCCGTTTGCCTATCAAGACTTACCGTGGCTACGTTTGACGGCATGGAAGTTGAGTGCCTGATTCTTGCTCGGAAGGGTATTCCGAAAGAAGTGATTCCTATCCTTATATAGATTAGGAAAGGGGTAACGTCTAAACATTACCATCATATTTGGAAGATATATGTCTCTTGGTGTGAGTTCAAGACGTTTCCTGCGGTGGAATTTCAACTGGGACGTTTCCTCCTCTTCCTGCAGGCAGGAGTGGATATGGGGCTGAGATTGGGATCTATGAAGGTCCAGATTTCAGTTCTGTCCATTTTCTTTCAGAAGCAATTAGTTGCCCTCCCTGAGGTTCAGACCTTTTTGAAGGGAGTTCTGCATATCCAACCTCCCTTTGTACCGCCTACGGCGCCATGGGACCTTAACGTTGTGTTGCAGTCGGATTGTTTTGAGCTCATATATCTTACATGGAAGGCGGTCACTTTGTTGGCCTTAGCTTCTGCTAGGTGTGTCTCTGAGCTGGGGGCTTTGTCATGCAAAAGCCCTTACTTGATCTTCCATGAGGATAGAGCTGAGCTCCGGACTCATCAGCAGTTCCTTCCAAAGGTTGTGTCGGCATGTCATATCAACCAACCTATTGTGGTGCCAGTGGCTACTGACTCCTCAATTACTTCAAAGTCCTTGGATGTCATGAGGGCTCTAAAGATTTATGTGAAGAGAACCTCTCGTCACAGGAAGTCGGACTCTCTTTTTGTCCTATACGATCCCAAGAAAATTGTGTGTCTTGCTACTAAGCAGTCTATTTCTCACTGGATTAGGTTCACTATCCAGCATGCCTATTCTACGGCAGGACTGCCATGTACAAAATCTGTTAAGGCCCACTCTACTTGTAAGGTGGGGTCTTCCTGGGCGGCTGCCCGGGGTGTCTCGGCTGTGCAACTTTGCTGAGCGGCAACTTGGTCAGGGTCGAACACATTTGCAAAGTTCTGCAAGTTCGATACTTTGGCCTCTGATGATCTGAAGTTCGGTCAATCAGTTCTGCAGGAGCCTCCGCGCTCTCCCTTTCGTTCTGGGAGCTTTGGTACATCCCCATGGTACTAATGTGGACCCCAACATACTCTAGGACGTAAGAGAAAATAGGATTTTGGTACCTACCTTTAAATCCTTTTCTCGTAGTCCATAGAGGATGCTGGGCGCCCGCCCAGCGCTTCCTTTTCCTGCTGTTGTTAATTGGTTCAGTACCACTTCGTTTAGACTAGTACTGCATTGTTACTTGGTAAGTAATGTTTTAGCCATTGCTGAATAGTTCAAGCTAGTTGTCTTGACGTGCCTTGTATGTGTGAGCTGGTATGAATCTCACCACTATCTGTGTTAAGTCCTTCTCTGTAAGTATGTCGTCTCCTCGGGGACAGTTTCTAGACTGAGTCTGGTAGGAGGGGCATAGAGGGAGGAGCCAGCCCACACTCTTAAAGTGCCAATGGCTCCTGGTGGACCCGTCTATACCCCATGGTACTAATGTGGACCCCAGCATCCTCTACGGACTACGAGAAAAGGATTTACCGGTAGGTACCAAAATCCTATTTTCTTGTAGTGGAACAAAGAACCCATAAAAAATATATATATATAATTTATCTTGTCACATGCAATAATAGCACAAACCTCTGTACTACTTACTGCTATGAGCCGCCGAGGCTGGTCTCTCTGGGTCCCGATCATTGCTAGGTAACCGGGACATCATAATACTCCCATCCGGCAATCCCTGGCGGCTGTTAAGCAACCAGGATGCCGGGTGGCTGCGGGGAATGCTGGGTCTGTTGTTCCCTAGTAAACCAGGGCATTGTGGCTGTATGTGCAGTGCTGCAGCTGCATTGAATCTGAAACTACCATGACACTCACAGTCTGGCTCTCCTCATTGCTGCAACTTACTCTTATAAGGCAGTCAGACCAGCCATACCTTGCTGGTTGTAGTTTGTGCTTACGTAAAACTGCTGGTCTGTATTCCAGGTGGCTGCACCTAGTACTCATCCTGTGGATACTCTGCCAGATTCTCTGCCTGTCTTAAGTCCAGCCCTTGCCTTGTCCAGACCTATGTCCTTGTTCTCAGCCTGCAAGATAAACCACCTGCACAGTGCTTATATTCCATCTCACAGTGTCTCATCTGCCCTCACTGAGATCCTGGTCAAGCCCTGACCTTTACCCTCTGTATGGCTGTGGTGTCCATACTCACCCTCAGTCATTTATCCAGCTTAATATCCTGTTGTCTCTAGCCTATTGTGTGAGCCCCTACTGCTAAAGGTTTAAGTCCAAGCGGCAACATAAGTACCAGTGTGCATATCGTGCACTAAGGGAACAGCAGGGGGCTGTTATTGGCAGAAAACCCTCTAACCAGATCTAGGGGTCTCACACAATAGCGCTGGAGTTCCATAACACTTACACACTGGGATAGGACTCAGGAGGATTTTCTGTGTGTGTCTCTCTCTAGACCCAAATGCTGTCATTAAATAACAGGCAGGTTACACAGGACCCAGACATCCAGGCAGGGTGGAATAGAAGTTGGGAGCCCTGGGTCACTTACAGATCTCCCCCTCCCTTCACCTCCTACTGGATCACTCCTCTGGCCAGGAAGCTCCGTCGATAACTCGTAAAACCTTTTACAGCCGCAGCATGCGGCTCTCAGTGTCCAGTCGTCGCTAGGCGCCCACCAGAGTGTTCCCCGAACTACTGATCCCCAGCTGCTGGCTTCATGGCAACCTGGACACAGAGTATACGCAGCGGCCGGGGTTGCTAGGCAGCTGGGATGCAGGAAGATTCCTGAGGGAGTCACACAGGGGGGTTGGTGGACGTACAGCAGCACAGCTGCTGGGAATCTGTCATTAAGGGAGGCTGGCTGTGTTGTGCCTGATTGGTTCAGTCTCCCTTTATATTCTAACTCTGTCCTTCGCTCCTTGCTGGTTATAGCTCCAAGTTACAGAGGGAGCCCTTGACACTTGGGTCTAGTCTCAGCCTGTGGATTTCGTCCCCTGCCTTTCAGCACTCATCAACAGTGTTCCTGTGCACAGCCCTTACTCAGTTCCAGAGTTGTATTGTGTGTTTTTTCATGTCTTACTAAAGTTTTATCCTGCTGTACACTAGTGCACTGGTATTTAGCAGAAGTTACAGTCCGGAGGCAGTTCCCTTGTTCGGGGTTCTTTCGTTTATTATTCCCTCTGTGTCTTCCACCCCTCAGTCTCTGTATTTACCTTTAACCCTAGTACCGCCCTGTTTCCATTACTTGCCTTCTCTTTGCCTCACCCTTTGTAATTCCACTCTTGCTTTCATACTCTCTCTCTTGCCGGCATTGATTCAGGACACTGGGGTTGAGCTCATACTACCAACAGTGGCGTAAGTCCTGGTGGGCATCTCAGTACCAATAGGCACATAAAGGGGGTCACTCAGACCTGATCGCACGCTAGTTTTTTTTACAATGCTGTCAGAACTGCGCATGCGTATGCACCGCAATGCGCAGGCGTGTTGCACAGGTGCAAAGCGAATCGTTGCTGTGCAATGGTTTTTTTTATGAAGAATCCATTCCCACAGCCAATTGCAAGGTGATTGACAGGAAGAAGGCGTTTGTGGGTGGCAACTGACCGAAAAATCAGGCGTGTCCAAGCGTTTGCAGGGCGGGTGTGTCACAACTGAGGGCTGGTGAAGGTAACTGGAAGCCTCAGTTATAGGGGCTGATGGGTACCGGAACTTAGGAGGAGTGAGTGGACTCCTAGACATGCATTAGACAGTAGCAGTAAGTGCCCGAAGGCGTGACCACGACAACTGGAGATATCTTTGAGGGTGTTTCTTAAATAAAAAGTCATATAATGTGCAATGAAACAAATAAAAGTCACAGGTGAGTATAATGCAGCTGGTTAGGACCAGTAATCTGGAATGAATGTGAAAGTTCAGTATAACGCTTGGGAACCCAGGTGAGGTAAAACGTGAAGCTGAGAATAGCAGGTGAACTGTGAATAATACTGGGGTGCTCAGGTAATTTATAAATGAAGCTGGAGTTCATAGATAAACTGTAGGCAAAGCTGGGGTTCGCAGGAGAACTGTAGGAGAAGCTGGGGTTTGCAAGAGAACTGTAGAAGAAACTGGGGTTCGCAGGAGAACTGTAGAAGAAGCTGGAGTTCGCAAGAACACAGAGGGTAACTGGAGAGTGGCTACTGGAAAGCCGAAGCATAACCCTTCTGTTAGCACTGGGTGCGGGAACAACGATGACAGGCTGCACCACAGGGCTTAAACACTGGAGAGCTGGAACAGCACCGCAGGAGGAAACCACCAGGGAGTCAGGCTGAATTGCAGGAGAAGTCCACAGTGAACTGCACACTGTACTAATAGGATAAACAATGGAAGCACTGACAATCTTCTGGGTGCTGGGACAGGATATTTATACCTGCTGCATAGCAGGGATTGGTCTAGCAATTATGACATGGCTCCAGCAGCACTGAGGATAGGTGAATGGGTATCATGTGTCAAAGTCCAAGTTGGCTGCGCCCATTAACAGAACCTGAAGGGGAACTAAGTACTGTGAAGCCTGAGTACAAACAACAATGGCGGCGGAGGCCGCAGCAGCCGGACTCCACGCGCACAGCTGCCACAGAGATGGAAGTGGCGGCTGGGGCACACCGAGGACGCGCATCCAGCAGAGTACCACAGGCGCGGCAATGATGGCTGCGAGCGCTGCACCACTGTGAGTACATTAACTAAGGAGGCCGCTGATACCAGCGCTGTAGGCAGTAACCATAACCATAGTTAAAGCCCGGTGGGCGGCGACTATGCGAACGCTGGACTGCAAAAAAAGCTAGCGAGCGATCAGGTCTGCATTACCCCCAATGCCTTATGGGAAAAGTGGCTATTATAGGCTAGAAGACCTGCTGGCGCGTTCTATGGGACTTAACCCCAGGGGGTCAGGGATCACTGCCAGAAGATCCTTGGAGTTCTAAGAAGAAACCAAAGAAGGACTCTCCAGTTAACATTATAACCAGCCCCTAATAATGGAGGTTTGCCTTTCTAGGAGTAATTATGCATCCTTCTGCTCAGGGTGCAGCATAAGTTTTGGCAAACCAGATTCAAGGCCTTACTCAGAAACTCCAGGAACTTACTTTGAAAGTTGCTACACAAGGGGACACTATTCGAGCGGAATTTGCCTCTCATGGAATTAGAGAGCCGAAAGTTAATTTGCCGGATCGGTTTTCTGGTGACAGAGAGCAATTCCTAAATTTCTGTGAGAGTTGTAAATCATATTTTTACCTCAGACCCAATTCTTTTGGGTCTGATACCCTGGGAGTACAAATTGTAATCTCTTTGCTTCAAGGAGATCCCCAGACATGGGCATTTGGATTACCTGCAGGATCCGAGGCATTATCTTCGGTAAATTATTTTTTTCCGGCCATGGGCCTATGTTATGAGCTGCTTCGGCCGAGGCTCATCTTCGTTCTCTCAGGCAGGGCTCATCCGCAGAGTCCTACTGCACTGAATTCAGAAGATGGGCCATAGAGTCCAGATGGAATGATGTGGTTCTTCGGAGCCAGTTCCGAATTGGCCTATCTGAGCAGATTAAGGACTGCCTTGTGCAGTATTCGCCTGCCAAGTCCTTGGATGCTCTCATGAAATTGACCATTCAGAGCTTTCAAACCAGCCAGTTTGGAAGCTCTGGAGGAACATCCGGAACACATGCAACTCGGGGTTACTCGGCTAACTTCAGACGAGAAGAAGCGGAGACGTGCAAAAGGCCTTTGTCTTTACTGTGGGGTACAAGGGCACTTTGTTGGTTTCTGCCCTAAGAGACTGGTAAAAGACAGGGCCTGAGTGAAGTCCAAGGGGTTCACTTTGGTATCTTTGCCATCACCGCCTCAAATTCAGTTTTAGTTCTGGTGGTTGAAAGTTTCCTGTACTTGCCTTGGATTGTGGAGTGGCAGGGAATTTTATGGACTCCGCCTTTGCTTCTTCTTTAAATATCCCTTTTGAGGCATATTTCAGTTGGTGGCCTGGATGGCAACTCTCTTACTTGTGGACAAATTTCGTTCTGTACCCCACCTCTACTTTTTTCTGTGGGGTTTCTTAATTCTGAAAGACTACGTTTTTATCTTTTTCATTGCCCTCTTGTTCCAGTGGTCCAAGGGTTGCTGTGGTTGAAAGAACATAATCCAGTAGTTGACTGGAAGTCCGTTGACATCATCCATTGGAGCTCTGGTTGTGAGGCTTGCTGCCTTTCCCTTCCCATCCATTCCAATCTTAAGAATCTTCCTGAACCTTATCTCGTCTTCCAAGAAGTGTTTTCCAAGTAGGAAGCAGATACTCTCCCTCCACATCGTGACTTTAATTGTCCGATTGATTTTCTTTCCAATGCTAAATTGCCAAATGGAAGATTGTATGCTTTGTCAGTATCACTGACCTGGTTTGAGGAGGTTGTGGACTCGGGGTTTCTTCCGATGACCGGGAAGTGGAACCGCAACTGGGCCGCAGCAGAGATGGCCGGATGTAAGTCTTCCTCATGCAGGATCAGATCAGCGGACAGGAGGCACGGGCGGACGCTGAAGGTCTCCTGAAAGAGAGAACTTGACAGGTGCTGGTGAATCACAGAAAATAATAGGTGTTGGAGGCACGGAGGTGCTGGAGGCACGGAGGTGCTTGGAGGCACGGAGGTGCTTGGAGGCATGGAGGTGCTGGAGGCACGGAGGTGCTTGGAGGCACGGAGGTGCTGGAGGCACGGAGGTGCTTGGAGGCACGGAGGTGCTGGAGGCACGGAGGTGCTGGAGGCACGGAGGAGCTTGGGGGCACGGAGGTGCTTGGAGGCACGGAGGTGCTTGGAGACACGGAGGTGCTGGAGGCACGGAGGTGCTGGAGGCACGGAGGACTGCAGATCACAGGTTCAGAAGAACGATGATACTCAGGCGCCGGAGCACAGCCCGGCGTCTGAATTTAAACTTCCCGCCAGGGCCTGATTGGAGGACGGGCCGATGACGTCACCCGCAGCTGCCGAGGACGTCGGACGTGGATGCCGGCTAGACGGAGCGCCAGATGCCGGGACCCGCCAGCGAGGACGGCCGCACGGAGACCCAGCGCGCCCGGAGAGGTAAGTAAGCTGACGACTGCAGCGCCGTGACAGTACCCCCTCCTCTAGGAGTGGCCCCTGGACACTTCCCTGGCTTCGTAGGATGTCTAGCATGGAAGATCCGGACTAGTCGAGGAGCCGAGACCTCAGAAGCCTTTATCCAACTTCTCTCCTCAGGACCATATCCTTTCCATTCCACCAGATATTGCAAATTCTTGTGAAGGTAACGTGAGTCTAGAATACTTCTGATCTCGAAGTCCGTTCCTGTTTCAGTCTCCACTGAGGTGGGGCTAGAGGTCTTTGAATGGAAACGATTAAGGACGAGAGGACGAAGAAGAGAAACATGGAAGGCGTTAGGTATACGTAGGTGCGAAGGTAAACCCAGCTTGCAGACCACAGGATTCAGGACTTGTAGCACAGGGTAAGGACCGATGAATCTTGGAGCAAACTTCATGGTGGGCACCTTCAACCGGAGATTACGTGTGGACAGCCAAACCCTGTCGCCAACTTTGTATTGTGGAGCGGCTCGCCATTTCTTATCCGCAAAGAACTTGTACCGGACTGAAACCTTCTTAAGATTAGCATGAACCTTACTCCAAATTTGCCTGAAGGGTAGTAGAGTGGACGTTATGGCTGGAACCTCTTCCATCGGAAGGCTTGGTAATTCTGGAACACGAGGATGGAACCCATAGTTGATGAAAAATGGAGATTCCCCAGTGGAAGAATGAAACGAATGATTATGGACAAACTCCGCCCAAGGTAACAACTCCACCCAGTTGTCCTGTGAAGGGGAGAGATAAAGACGGAGGAAGGTCTCTAGATCTTGATTGACTCGTTCCGTTTGTCCATTAGTTTGGGGATGATAAGCGGACGAAAACTTAAGTTTAATCTGTAGAGTCGAACAGAGGGCTTTCCAAAACCTTGCAGTGAACTGTACCCCATGATCAGAAACTATTTCCTGTGGCAACCCATGCAACCGAAAATGTTCTTGAATGAACAATAGAGCTAGTTTCGGGGCTGTCGGTAGACCAGTCAGAGGAACGAAGTGTGCCATCTTCGAAAAACGGTCAACGATTACCCAAACGGTGTTGTAACCCTTGGAACGAGGCAAGTCAGTGACGAAGTCCATGGAAATATGAGTCCAGGGTTTCATAGGAATGGACAGAGGACGAAGCAACCCAGCAGGGGGTAAACGGGGAGATTTATGCTGTGTACACTGGGGACAGGAATTAACGTAATCCTGTACATCCTTCCTCATGGAGTCCCACCAGTAAGATCTTTGCAGAAACTTGTACATCTTCTGGGCGCCGGGATGACCGGAGAATTTGGAGATATGGGCCCACTGAAGTATCCTTGACCGGAATTTGACCGGTACGGACATTCTTCCAGGAAGAGGGCCTGGAGTAGTCGAGGCAGCAGAGACAGAAATAGGATTTAGAATTAAACTCCGTTCAAAGGAATCCCCATCATCTGTGGAAGTTTGTGAATGGGACAGTGCATCCGCTTTGGTGTTGAAAGTCCCGGCTCGGTACTTGATAACAAAAGAAAATCGAGTGAAGAAGAGTGCCCATCTAGCTTGGCGAGGATTCAAGCACTGTGCGGTTTTGATATATAACAAATTTTTGTGAACAGTGTAAATGGTAGTCACATGTTTGGCCCCCTCTAAGAGATATCTCCACTCTTCCAAGGCAGATTTAATCGCCAAGAGTTCCTGGTCTCCAATAGTATAATTCCGTTCAGCCGGAGAGAATTTACGAGAGTGAAAGCCGCACGGATGTAATTTCTTATCTGAGGCATACTGAGAGAGAACGGCCCCAACTCCGACCGAGGATGCGTCGACTTCTAGGAAGAAAGGTTCCTCGAAATTTGGTTGTTGGAGTACTGGAGCGGACATAAAAGCTGATTTCAAGTGGGAAAAGGCCTCTATGGCTTCGGGAGGCCACAACCCCGGGTTGGAACCCTTTTTCGTTAGGGAGGTAATGGGTGCAACAATGGTGGAGAAACCTCTAATAAACTTTCTATAATAGTTCGCAAAACCCAGGAACCTTTGTATTGCTTTCAAGGAGAGTGGCTGTGCCCAGTCCCGAATGGCAGAGAGTTTCTCCGGATCCATGCGAAGCTCCTTCCCCGAGATAATATAACCTAGGAACGGTATTGATGTTACTTCGAAGGTACACTTGGACATATTGGCATAGAGATGATTCTCACGTAGACGGCGGAGTACCTCTCTGACTTGTGTTCTGTGTTCAGCAAGGTCTTTTGAAAAAATCAGGATGTCATCCAAATACACCACGACACTTAGGTATAACATGTCTCGGAAGATTTAGTTGACGAATCCCTGGAAGATAGCAGGAGCATTGCTAAGACCGAACGGCATCACCAGATACTCATAATGCCCATCCCGGGTATTAAAGGCGGTCTTCCATTCATCTCCCTCTCTGATGCGTATAAGGTTATAGGCCCCCCTCAAATCGAGCTTGGAAAAAACATGAGCACCACGAACTCTATCAAATAGCTCTGTGATTAGAGGCAAGGGGTATTTATTTTTGATGGTAATATCATTTAAGCAGCGGTAGTCGATGCATGGTCTTAACCCTCCGTCCTTTTTTTTCACGAAGAAAAAGCCAGCTCCAGCCGGGGAAGTAGAGGGGCAGATGAATCCCTTATGAAGATTGGTCTTGATATAGTCAGTCATAGCCTGTGTCTCTGGGAGGGACAGAGGATAAATGCGACCCCGAGGCGGCATTTTCCCAGGAATAAGGTCAATGGGGCAGTCCCAAGCCCTATGGGGTGGTAACTGGTCGGCTGATTGTTCCGAAAACACATCTCTAAACTCTTGGTACGCCTCTGGAATATTTTCCTCCTCCGCCTTAGAAGAAACACGAAGCGGACAGACAAGGGGGAGACAGTTAGCGTGACAAAAAGGTGACAAAAAGAACCCCAAGACCGAATCTGTGCGGTCTTCCAATCGATATGGGGATTATGATTTTTGAGCCAAGGTATTCCGAGAACCAGATCGTGATGCATCTCCGGGATCACCAGGAACTCCAAATATTCTTGATGTAAAGCCCCGACCTGTAGTTTAACTGGAGCCATGCGTTCTGTTATGATACCCTTGGATAACCTAGTACCATTGATGGCTGTCAAGGAAATAGGCCGTTCGATGGACCGTACTTCCAAATTCAGGCTTTGGACACAGAGGGACGAAACGAAATTCCCCGCAGCTCCAGAGTCCAACAGGGCTTCAAAAGACTTGGAAGTAGCCTTGGTGATTAACGTTACAGGAAGCAAACAGTCCGAAGTGGGAGAAGATTTGGTCGTAACCCCCAACTTGACTCCTCGGAACAAGCTAGGCCTTCTCGTTTCCCGGACGGGATTTGCAGGACTTGATGAAGTGACCCGCAGCTCCGCAGTACAGGCAGAGCTTACCCTCATGACGACGCTGCCGTTCCTCCGGGGACAGTCGGGATCGGTTAATTTGCATGGGTTCGTCCGGACTTGGAACCACCGCTTGCCTTGCAGGAGGAAGCCGGAACCTAGAGCGATCCGATCGACTACGTTCTCCTCCACGTTCCTGCATCCGGAGATCTACCTTGACACAGAGAGAGATCAATTCCTCTAAAGAGTCCGGAAGCTCCCGAGTGACCAACTCGTCCTTCAGGCGATCAGAAAGACCGTTCCAGAAAGCAGCTCTCAGAGCCTCATTATTCCAACGAAGTTCAGAGGCAATGGTTTGGAAATGAACCACATACTGACCCACGGATCGGGAGCCTTGACGGATGCGGAGTAAGTCAGAAGAGGCCGAGGTCATCCTGCCGGGCTCGTCAAAAATTCGTCGAAAAGACGTGATAAATTCTGAGTAATTGGAAACCAGTGAATCAGAACGTTCCCATAATGGAGACACCCAATCCAAGGCAGATCCTTCCAGCAAATAAATAATATATGCTACCTTGGACCGGTCTGTAGGAAAGTTGTGAGCTAGTAGCTCGAAATGTACCTCGCATTGGTTTAAGAACCCCCGACAATTCTTAGGATTCCCATTATAACGGGATGGCGTAGGCAGCTGAAGGCGCGGAGTGGCACCGGCCGATGGTTGGACATTGCTGGAGGTGGCAAGTGGTGCAGCTACCGGAACTGGTGCTGGAATCACGGAGGCTAGAGACGCCTGAATCTGATCCAGACGTCCGGACAACTCCTGGAGGTACTGCATCACCTGTCCTTGTGCTGCTTCCTGACTTTGTACACGGGAAGCCAGGTCCTGGATGGCACTTGAGTCCGTGTTCCGATTCCCCGGGTCCATGGGGCCTGAGTATACTATCACTGACCTGGTTTGAGGAGGTTGTGGACTCGGGGTTTCTTCCGATGACCGGGAAGTGGAACCGCAACTGGGCCGCAGCAGAGATGGCCGGATGTAAGTCTTCCTCATGCAGGATCAGATCAGCGGACAGGAGGCACGGGCGGACGCTGAAGGTCTCCTGAAAGAGAGAACTTGACAGGTGCTGGTGAATCACAGAAAATAATAGGTGTTGGAGGCACGGAGGTGCTTGGAGGCACGGAGGTGTTTGGAGGCACGGAGGTGCTGGAGGCACGGAGGTGCTTGGAGGCACGGAGGTGCTGGAGGCACGGAGGTGATGGAGGCACGGAGGTGCTGGAGGCACGGAGGTGCTTGGAGGCACGGAGGTGCTGGAGGCACGGAGGAGCTTGGGGGCACGGAGGTGCTTGGAGGCACGGATGTGCTTGGAGACACGGAGGTGCTGGAGGCACGGAGGTGCTGGAGGCACGGAGGACTGGAGATCACAGGTTCAGAAGAACGATGATACTCAGGCGCCGGAGCACAGCCCGGCGTCTGAATTTAAACTTCCCGCCAGGGCCTGATTGGAGGACGGGCCGATGACGTCACCCGCAGCTGCCGAGGACGTCGGACGTGGATGCCGGCTAGACGGAGCGCCGGATGCCGGGACCCGCCAGCGAGGACGGCCGCACGGAGACCCAGCGCGCCCGGAGAGGTAAGTAAGCTGACGACTGCAGCGCCGTGACAGTACCCCCTCCTCTAGGAGTGGCCCCTGGACACTTCCCTGGCTTCGTAGGATGTCTAGCATGGAAGATCCGGACTAGTCGAGGAGCCGAGACCTCAGAAGCCTTTATCCAACTTCTCTCCTCAGGACCATATCCTTTCCATTCCACCAGATATTGCAAATTCTTGTGAAGGTAACGTGAGTCTAGAATACTTCTGATCTCGAAGTCCGTTCCTGTTTCAGTCTCCACTGAGGTGGGGCTAGAGGTCTTTGAATGGAAACGATTAAGGACGAGAGGACGAAGAAGAGAAACATGGAAGGCGTTAGGTATACGTAGGTGCGAAGGTAAACCCAGCTTGCAGACCACAGGATTCAGGACTTGTAGCACAGGGTAAGGACCGATGAATCTTGGAGCAAACTTCATGGTGGGCACCTTCAACCGGAGATTACGTGTGGACAGCCAAACCCTGTCGCCAACTTTGTATTGTGGAGCGGCTCGCCATTTCTTATCCGCAAAGAACTTGTACCGGACTGAAACCTTCTTAAGATTAGCATGAACCTTACTCCAAATTTGCCTGAAGGGTAGTAGAGTGGACGTTATGGCTGGAACCTCTTCCATCGGAAGGCTTGGTAATTCTGGAACACGAGGATGGAACCCATAGTTGATGAAAAATGGAGATTCCCCAGTGGAAGAATGAAACGAATGATTATGGACAAACTCCGCCCAAGGTAACAACTCCACCCAGTTGTCCTGTGAAGGGGAGAGATAAAGACGGAGGAAGGTCTCTAGATCTTGATTGACTCGTTCCGTTTGTCCATTAGTTTGGGGATGATAAGCGGACGAAAACTTAAGTTTAATCTGTAGAGTCGAACAGAGGGCTTTCCAAAACCTTGCAGTGAACTGTACCCCATGATCAGAAACTATTTCCTGTGGCAACCCATGCAACCGAAAATGTTCTTGAATGAACAATAGAGCTAGTTTCGGGGCTGTCGGTAGACCAGTCAGAGGAACGAAGTGTGCCATCTTCGAAAAACGGTCAACGATTACCCAAACGGTGTTGTAACCCTTGGAACGAGGCAAGTCAGTGACGAAGTCCATGGAAATATGAGTCCAGGGTTTCATAGGAATGGACAGAGGACGAAGCAACCCAGCAGGGGGTAAACGGGGAGATTTATGCTGTGTACACTGGGGACAGGAATTAACGTAATCCTGTACATCCTTCCTCATGGAGTCCCACCAGTAAGATCTTTGCAGAAACTTGTACATCTTCTGGGCGCCGGGATGACCGGAGAATTTGGAGATATGGGCCCACTGAAGTATCCTTGACCGGAATTTGACCGGTACGGACATTCTTCCAGGAAGAGGGCCTGGAGTAGTCGAGGCAGCAGAGACAGAAATAGGATTTAGAATTAAACTCCGTTCAAAGGAATCCCCAACATCTGTGGAAGTTTGTGAATGGGACAGTGCATCCGCTTTGGTGTTGAAAGTCCCGGCTCGGTACTTGATAACAAAAGAAAATCGAGTGAAGAAGAGTGCCCATTTAGCTTGGCGAGGATTCAAGCACTGTGCGGTTTTGATATATAACAAATTTTTGTGAACAGTGTAAATGGTAGTCACATGTTTGGCCCCCTCTAAGAGATATCTCCACTCTTCCAAGGCAGATTTAATCGCCAAGAGTTCCTGGTCTCCAATAGTATAATTCCGTTCAGCCGGAGAGAATTTACGAGAGTGAAAGCCGCACGGATGTAATTTCTTATCTGAGGCATACTGAGAGAGAACGGCCCCAACTCCGACCGAGGATGCGTCGACTTCTAGGAAGAAAGGTTCCTCGAAATTTGGTTGTTGGAGTACTGGAGCGGACATAAAAGCTGATTTCAAGTGGGAAAAGGCCTCTATGGCTTCGGGAGGCCACAACCCCGGGTTGGAACCCTTTTTCGTTAGGGAGGTAATGGGTGCAACAATGGTGGAGAAACCTCTAATAAACTTTCTATAATAGTTCGCAAAACCCAGGAACCTTTGTATTGCTTTCAAGGAGAGTGGCTGTGCCCAGTCCCGAATGGCAGAGAGTTTCTCCGGATCCATGCGAAGCTCCTTCCCCGAGATAATATAACCTAGGAACGGTATTGATGTTACTTCGAAGGTACACTTGGACATATTGGCATAGAGATGATTCTCACGTAGACGGCGGAGTACCTCTCTGACTTGTGTTCTGTGTTCAGCAAGGTCTTTTGAAAAAATCAGGATGTCATCCAAATACACCACGACACTTAGGTATAACATGTCTCGGAAGATTTAGTTGACGAATCCCTGGAAGATAGCAGGAGCATTGCTAAGACCGAACGGCATCACCAGATACTCATAATGCCCATCCCGGGTATTAAAGGCGGTCTTCCATTCATCTCCCTCTCTGATGCGTATAAGGTTATAGGCCCCCCTCAAATCGAGCTTGGAAAAAACATGAGCACCACGAACTCTATCAAATAGCTCTGTGATTAGAGGCAAGGGGTATTTATTTTTGATGGTAATATAATTTAAGCAGCGGTAGTCGATGCATGGTCTTAACCCTCCGTCCTTTTTTTTCACGAAGAAAAAGCCAGCTCCAGCCGGGGAAGTAGAGGGGCAGATGAATCCCTTATGAAGATTGGTCTTGATATAGTCAGTCATAGCCTGTGTCTCTGGGAGGGACAGAGGATAAATGCGACCCCGAGGCGGCATTTTCCCAGGAATAAGGTCAATGGGGCAGTCCCAAGCCCTATGGGGTGGTAACTGGTCGGCTGATTGTTCCGAAAACACATCTCTAAACTCTTGGTACGCCTCTGGAATATTTTCCTCCTCCGCCTTAGAAGAAACACGAAGCGGACAGACAGGGGTGAGACAGTTAGCGTGACAAAAAGAACCCCAAGACCGAATCTGTGCGGTCTTCCAATCGATATGGGGATTATGATTTTTGAGCCAAGGTATTCCGAGAACCAGATCGTGATGCATCTCCGGGATCACCAGGAACTCCAAATATTCTTGATGTAAAGCCCCGACCTGTAGTTTAACTGGAGCCATGCGTTCTGTTATGATACCCTTGGATAACCTAGTACCATTGATGGCTGTCAAGGAAATAGGCCGTTCGATGGACCGTACTTCCAAATTCAGGCTTTGGACACAGAGGGACGAAACGAAATTCCCCGCAGCTCCAGAGTCCAACAGGGCTTCAAAAGACTTGGAAGTAGCCTTGGTGATTAACGTTACAGGAAGCAAACAGTCCGAAGTGGGAGAAGATTTGGTCATAACCCCCAACTTGACTCCTCGGAACAAGCTAGGCCTTCTCGTTTCCCGGACGGGATTTGCAGGACTTGATGAAGTGACCCGCAGCTCCGCAGTACAGGCAGAGCTTACCCTCATGACGACGCTGCCGTTCCTCCGGGGACAGTCGGGATCGGTTAATTTGCATGGGTTCGTCCGGACTTGGAACCACCGCTTGCCTTGCAGGAGGAAGCCGGAACCTAGAGCGATCCGATCGACTACGTTCTCCTCCACGTTCCTTCATCCGGAGATCTACCTTGACACAGAGAGAGATCAATTCCTCTAAAGAGTCCGGAAGCTCCCGAGTGACCAACTCGTCCTTCAGGCGATCAGAAAGACCGTTCCAGAAAGCAGCTCTCAGAGCCTCATTATTCCAACGAAGTTCAGAGGCAATGGTGTTAGGGTCTCCTGCCCTGTGCTGCCACGTCGTCATGGCAACCAGGAGACAAGTGCTAGCAGAGTAACCTGAGCGCAGCTGATACTCTGGTTCGGGTCTTTTGCTGTGCAGTGGTTACAGGCTCTGTGCACGGTAGGGGATCCGGTGCTGATTTTTGTGCTCACAGTCTGTGTGGTCTGAGTGGGGCGTGGACAGCACCTGCTTTATAAGGCCTCTTCTTAGGGTAAGCAGATGCTGCTGAATCTTTGTTGGTTAGTCAGTTCCTGAAAGTTAGCCAGTACTGTGTAGCTTTGTATTTGTTTGTTGCTTACTGCAAATAGGCCTGGGGATTTGGTATTACACTCTGCCAATCCAGACCTAGCAGTAAGACTGGAGTCAGTCGTTTAGCTTGCTGGGGTTCTGTTACTACTCTGTGAACTTAGCAAGTTTGCGTCTGTATTCTAAGACTTGCCTGTCTAATCCTGTCTCACTGTGCTAGGTGTCAGGGGTCAGTTTAGTGGCAGTAAGCTGAACCTGTGCACTGCAAGTGAGAATTAGGATTGTGGAGACTCTCCTTGTGTCTATCATTCCATCTCTGACCAAGGAGTTTACTGCCACACCCGTTGGTAACCCTTTAGGGGTTTGCTGTTGCCCTTAGCAACAGCATTTCGGGTTCTCTACGTATTAAAACACAACATCTTGCTTTTCTCATCTGAGCATTACTAATACAAGGGAGACACCCAGTTCCTTAGCCTCTGGGCTTCTCTGTTCACTTTGTGTGTATTTTGCTACCCTATCACCTTCTGTGTACGTTATGTCATATTCCCCAGTCTGTCTGTGAGTCCATTTGTTTTGCATAACAGTTCAAACACCAGTACATTCCTGCAGGCACTGGTGTGCATAACATATTCAGCAGCCTAATACTCCTGTTGAAATTTTGTGGGAATATGGAGCATACCCCTCAAAATACGTTGCAACAGGTGGTCGATCAGGTGCAGGTCCTGACTCGACAATTTAATGATTTGTCCATTAAAATGCACACCTCCCAGGCTGCTGGCGGAGCTCCCGCAGCAGCAGCACCTGCAGGGGTTAAGGAGCCGAAAGTAAATCTCCCGGATCGTTTTTCTGGAGATCGCTCGCAGTTCTTTTGTTTCAAGGAGAGCTGCAAGCTATACTTCCGGCTTAGGCCTCAGTCTTCTGGGTCGGAGATTCAGCGGGTGGGCATAGTGATTTCCTTGCTACAAGGAGACCCACAGGTCTGGGCATATGGGTTGCAGCCTGACTGTCCGTCGCTTAAAAGTGTTGATGCTTTTTTTACGGCACTGGGCATGTTGTATGATGACCCTGACAAGACGGCCTCAGCCGAGGCTCAGATTTCGATCCTTAAGCAAGGGCGAAGGCCAGTTGAGGTTTACTGTACGGAGTTTCGGAGGTTGGCCCATGATACCCAGTGGAATGACCCAGCCCTGAGACACCAGTACCGAAGAGGTCTTTCTAACCAGATAAAGGACCAACTGGTACAATATCCCTTGCCTGATAGCTTGGATCAGCTCATGCAGTTATCCATCCGGGTGGATAGACGGCTGAGAGAGCGTAGGCTTGAAAGGGAGACTGAGATTTCCTTCCTTCCCAAGGGAACCTCAGACTCTGAGGAATTTTCCGAGGAGCCTATGCAGATTGGGGCTACCCGCCTCTCCTCGCGTGAGAAGACGCGGAGGAGACAGCAGGGGTTGTGTTTGTACTGTGGGAATAAAGGTCATGTGGTAGTATCATGCCCAGAAAAGCCGGAAAACTTCAGGGCCTGAGGATGATGGGAAATATCCTGTCAGGCCAGAAGTCAGAATTTCCCAAGAAGACTTTTATCATTCCGGTGACCTTGAAGATCCTCGGTCAAACTGTCAAGACTGAGGCCTTTGTGGACAGTGGGGCCGACGGGGTTTTTATGGACCGCCAATTCGCCCTGAAACACTCTGTTCCCTTAGTACCCTTGGCATCGGAAATTGAGATTTGTGGGTTAAACGGGAAACCATTATCCCAAGGTAAAATTACCTCTTGCACTAGCCAAATTTCTTTGTTTATTGGAGCCACACACTCTGAAAAATTGTCCTTTTATGTGACTGTCTGTACTTTTGCCCCATTGGTGTTGGGGTTACCCTGGTTAAGGGCCCACAATCCTCAATTTGACTGGGTCTCTGGGGAGATTCTTAGTTGGGGTACTGATTGTTTCAGGAGTTGCTTGAGCCTTCCAGTCAGGCTCTCGCAGCTAAGTTTGCCAGGATTGCCAGGGTGTTATGCAGATTTTGCGGACGTGTTCTCCAAAAAAGTTGCAGAGGTACTACCTCCCCATCGCCCCTATGACTGTGCCATTGATTTGTTGCCAAATGCTAAGCTTCCCAAGAGCAGGTTGTACTCCCTGTCATGTCCTGAGACTCAGGCTATGGCAGAGTACATTCAGGAGAACTTGGCTAAGGGATTTATCAGACCTTCACAGTCTCCAGTTGGGTCGGGGTTCTTCTTCGTGGGTAAAAAGGACGGTTCGTTGCGACCCTGCATCGACTTCAGGGAATTGAACCGTATCACGATTAAAAACTCATACCCACTGCCTCTCATTTCGGTCTTGTTTGACCAGCTTCGTACTGCCACCATTTTTTCTAAGATTGACCTACGCGGTGCGTACAATCTAATCCGAATAAGAGAGGGGGATGAATGGAAGACTGCCTTTAATACCCACTCAGGGCATTATGAATATTTGGTGATGCCTTTTGGGCTCTGTAATGCCCCGGCAGTCTTCCAGGATTTCATGAATGATGTGCTCAGGGAATATTTGGATAGATTCTTAGTTGTATACTTAGATGACATCCTAATCTTCTCCCATTCCCTGGAGGAACATCGGAAGCATGTACGCTTAGTCCTCCAGAAACTCAGAGACCACCGGCTTGGGGCGAAGCTGGAGAAGTGCGAATTTGAAGTTCAGCAAATCGCATTTCTAGGATATATTATCTCCCCAGAAGGTTTCCAAATGGAGGGTTCCAAGGTACAGGCAGTCCTGGATTGGGTGCAGCCCACTAGTTTGAAGGCGCTTCAGCGTTTCCTGGGCTTTGTGAATTTTTATAGACGATTTATCGCTGGATTTTCGTCTATAGTGGCGCCCTTGGTGGCACTCACTAAGAAAGGGGCGGATGTTGCTCACTGGTCTTGTGAGGCTAAAGCGGCTTTTGCCCGTCTCAAAAGGGCATTTGTTTCGGCCAAGGTGCTGCGACACCCAGATCCAGAGCGTCCTTTTGTGGTGGAGGTGGATGCCTCTGAGATGGGTATTGGGGCAGTGCTTTCTCAGATGGGAGTGTCTGATAATCGCCTTCATCCCTGTGCTTACTTTTCCCGTAAATTTTTGCCTGCCGAGATGAATTATGACGTGGGTAACCGGGAATTGTTGGCTATTAAGGATGCACTCGAGGAGTGGAGACACTGGCTTGAGGGGGCTAAGTTTGTGGTCTCAATTCTCACTGACCATAAGAATCTGGCATATTTAGAGTCAGCGAAGCGTCTCAATGCCAGGCAGGCACGATGGGCTTTGTTTTTTGCTCGCTTTAATTTTTTGATAACATATCGCCCTGGGTCAAAAAACATCAAGGCTGATGCGCTCTCGCGGAGTTTTGCTCCAATCCAGGAGACCACCGAGGAGCCGTTGCCCATTGTTTCCCCATCATGTATTAAAGTGGGCATTACCCAGGACCTCTAATCATTAGTCCTTAGAGCACAGGAGCAGGCTCCTCCAGACCTTCCGGTAGGTCTTTTGTTTGTGCCTCCTAGGTTAAGACAGCGAGTGTTCCTGGAATTCCATGCCAAGAAGTCGGCAGGTCACCCGGGTATTGCCAGAACTCGGGAGTTGCTATCTAGGGCAGTGTGGTGGCCCTCGGTGGCTGTGGATGTGGATCAGTGGGTTCGGGCATGTGACATCTGTGCCCGAAATAAGACTCCTAGAGGGGTTCCTGTTGGCCCATTACATCCACTCTCTATCCCATCTAAGCCATGGACCCACATTTCAATGGATTTTGTGGTGGACTTGCCCAAATCCTCGGGGATGACAGCCATCTGGGTTGTCGTTGACAGGTTTTCGAAGATGGCGCACTTCGTTCCACTGGTTGGGCTGCCATCGGCCAGACGCCTGTCTGAATTATTTATGCTGCATGTTGTGCGTCTCCACGGGTTGCCACTTGATGTGGTCTCTGACCGCGGATCCCAGTTTGTGGCCAAATTCTGGAGGGCATTTTGTTCCGATCTCCAGATTTCTGTCAGCTTGTCGTCAGGCTACCATCCGCAGTCTAATGGGCAGACTGAAAGGGTGAACCAGTCCTTGGAGCAGTTCCTCAGGTGTTATGTCTCCAAGTGTCAGACTGACTGGGTTGCTCATCTGTCCATGGCGGAGTTTGCCTATAACAACGCGGCTCACTCTGCTACAGGGATCTCTCCCTTCCTTTGTGTGTATGGGCATCATCCTAAGGCCAATTCTTTTGACCCCCTGGACTCCACGCCTGGTGGTTCCTCTGTGGTTTCGGTCCTTAGAGGTATTTGGCGGAAAGTGAAGAAAGCCCTTGTGTCTGTGTCATTAGTGACCAAAAGGGTTTTTGATAAGCGGAAAAGACCCTGCAGCTTCAAATTAGGAGACTTCGTCTGGTTGCCTACCAAGAATTTGAAGTTGAGACAGCCATCTCATAAGTTAGGCCCCCGGTTCATCGGCCCTTATAAGATCACCAGGGTTATCAATCCGGTGGCATTTCAGTTAGATCTACCCCGTTCTTTGGGTATCAATAAAACATTTCATTGTTCCCTTTTAAAACGGGCGATTAGTAATCCTTCTTCCAGTGGAAGACCTTCCCCTCTTCTGATACGTGGCCAGAGGGAGTTTGTTGTTGAAAGGATTCTTGACTCCAAGGTGGTTCGGGGTCGGCTGTCATTTTTGGTGCACTGGAAGGGGTATGGCCCGGAGGAGCGGTCGTGGGTGCGCAGTTGTGATCTTCATGCCCCCAGACTGATACGCTCTTTCTTCTCGCAGTTCCCCGATAAACCCGGTGGTAGGGGTTCTTTGACCTCTCGTCAGAGGGGGGGTACTGTTAGGGTCTCCTGCCCTGTGCTGCCACGTCGTCATGGCAACCGGGAGACAAGTGCTAGCAGAGTAACCTGAGCGCAGCTGATACTCCGGTTCGGGTCTTTTGCTGTGCAGTGGTTACAGGCTCTGTGCACGGTAGGGGATCCGGTGCTGGTTTTTGTGCTCACAGTCTGTGAGGTCTGAGTGGGGCGTGGACAGCACCTGCTTTATAAGGCCTCTTCTTAGGGTAAGCAGATGCTGCTGAATCTTTGTTGGTTAGTCAGTTCCTGAAAGTTAGCCAGTACTGTGTAGCTTTGTATTTGTTTGTTGCTTACTGCAAATAGGCCTGGGGATTTGGTATTACACTCTGCCAATCCAGACCTAGCAGTAAGACTGGAGTCAGTCGTTTAGCTTGCTGGGGTTCTGTTACTACTCTGTGAACTTAGCAAGTTTGCGGCTGTATTCTAAGACTTGCCTGTCTAATCCTGTCTCACTGTGCTAGGTGTCAGGGGTCAGTTTAGTGGCAGTAAGCTGAACCTGTGCACTGCAAGTGAGAATTAGGATTGTGGAGACTCTCCTTGTGTCTATCATTCCATCTCTGACCAAGGAGTTTACTGCCACACCCGTTGGTAACCCTTTAGGGTTTTGCTGTTGCCCTTAGCAACAGCATTTCGGGTTCTCTACGTATTAAAACACAACATCTTGCTTTTCTCATCTGAGCATTACTAATACAAGGGAGACACCCAGTTCCTTAGCCTCTGGGCTTCTCTGTTCACTTTGTGTGTATTTTGTTACCCTATCACCTTCTGTGTACGTTATGTCATATTCCCCAGTCTGTCTGTGAGTCCATTTGTTTTGCATAACAGTTCAAACACCAGTACATTCCTGCAGGCACTGGTGTGCATAATAAATGGTTTGGAAATGAACCACATACTGACCCACGGATCGGGAGCCTTGACGGATGCGGAGTAAGTCAGAAGAGGCCGAGGTCATCCTGCCGGGCTCGTCAAAAATTCGTCGAAAAGACGTGATAAATTCTGAGTAATTGGAAACCAGTGAATCAGAACGTTCCCATAATGGAGACACCCAATCCAAGGCAGATCCTTCCAGCAAAGAAATAATATATGCTACCTTGGACCGGTCTGTAGGAAAGTTGTGAGCTAGTAGCTCGAAATGTACCTCGCATTGGTTTAAGAACCCCCGACAATTCTTAGGATTCCCATTATAACGGGATGGCGTAGGCAGCTGAAGGCGCGGAGTGGCACCGGCCGATGGTTGGACATTGCTGGAGGTGGCAAGTGGTGCAGCTACCGGAACTGGTGCTGGAATCACGGAGGCTAGAGACGCCTGAATCTGATCCAGACGTCCGGACAACTCCTGGAGGTACTGCATCACCTGTCCTTGTGCTGCTTCCTGACTTTGTACACGGGAAGCCAGGTCCTGGATGGCACTTGAGTCCGTGTTCCGATTCCCCAGGTCCATGGGGCCTGAGTATACTATCACTGACCTGGTTTGAGGAGGTTGTGGACTCGGGGTTTCTTCCGATGACCGGGAAGTGGAACCGCAACTGGGCCGCAGCAGAGATGGCCGGATGTAAGTCTTCCTCATGCAGGATCAGATCAGCGGACAGGAGGCACGGGCGGACGCTGAAGGTCTCCTGAAAGAGAGAACTTGACAGGTGCTGGTGAATCACAGAAAATAATAGATGTTGGAGGCACGGAGGTGCTTGAGGCACGGAGGTGCTTGGAGGCACGGAGGTGCTTGGAGGCATGGAAGTGCTTGGAGGCACGGATGTGCTGGGGTGCTTGGAGGCACGGAGGTGCTGGATGCACGGAGGTGCTGGAGGCACGGAGGTGCTTGGAGGCACGGAGGTGCTGGAGGCACGGAGGTGCTGGAGGCACGGAGGAGCTTGGGGGCACGGAGGTGCTTGGAGGCACGGAAGTGCTTGGAGGCACGGAGGTGCTGGAGGCACGGATGTGCTGGGGTGCTTGGAGGCACGGAGGTGCTGGAGGCACGGAGGTGCTTGGAGGCACGGAGGTGCTGGAGGCACGGAGGTGCTTGGAGGCACGGAGGTGCTTGGAGGCACGGAGGTGCTTGGAGGCATGGAGGTGCTGGAGGCACGGAGGAGCTTGGGGGCACGGAGGTGCTTGGAGGCACGGAGGTGCTTGGAGACACGGAGGTGCTGGAGGCACGGAGGTGCTGGAGGCACGGAGGACTGGAGATCACAGGTTCAGAAGAACGATGATACTCAGGCGCCGGAGCACAGCCCGGCGTCTGAATTTAAACTTCCCGCCAGGGTCTGATTGGAGGACGGGCCGATGACGTCACCCGCAGCTGCCGAGGACGTCGGACGTGGATGCCGGCTAGACGGAGCGCCGGATGCCGGAACCCGCCAGCGAGGACGGCCGCACGGAGACCCAGCGCGCCCGGAGAGGTAAGTAAGTTGACGACCGCGGCGCCGTGACAGTCAGTTCCTTAGACATTCAGGAGAGCCTGCACAAAAGGATTTATTTACCCTTCCAAATCCCCAGTTGGAGCAGGATTCTTTTTTGTGGCCAAGAAGGATGGGTCTTTGCGACCTTGTATTGACTACAGCTCCTTGAATAAGATTACGGTGAAGAATTCTTAGCCTCTTCCTCTAATTTTAGAATTGTTTGATCAACTACGAGAGGTGGTGATCTTCTCCAAGATTGATTTAAGAGGGGTCTACAACCTTGTGCGAATTCGAGAGGGTGACGAATGGAAGATGACATTTAACACTCACACGGGGCATTATGAATACTTCATCATGCCATTTGGACTATCAAATGCTCCAAGATTTAATCAACAAGGTTCTCAGAGAGTTTCTTGGTAATTTTGCTGTAGTATACTTAGATAACATCCTCATTTACTCCAAGCCTTTATCGGAACATTGTGACCAAGTGAGAATGATTCTCCAGAAACATTTGTGAGCACAAGTTGTATGCTAAATTGGAGAAGTGCTAAGTCGAGGTGGGAGAGGCAGCCTTCTTAGGTTACATCATTTCATATAGAGGTTTTTCTATGGACCCGAAGAAAGCTCAGGCAATACTTATATAGTCTCGTCCTTCCAACCTCAAGGTGATCCAACGTTTTCTGGGATTTTCCAATTACTATAGGCGCTTCATTCACTCATGCTCTACCATTGTTGCCCACATTGCGGAACTTACTAAGAAGGGAGTAGATGTTCAGCATTGGTCGCCACAAGTGGTGTTGGCCTTCAAAAACCTCAAGAAGGCATTTACGTCTGCACTGGTTCTTCGTCATCCTAACCCAATGTTATCGTTTCTGGTGTCGGTGGATGCTTTGAATGAGGGAGCTGGTGCTTTGCTGCCACAAAGAGATCCTGAGGAACAGAAGATTCACCCCTGTGCTTTTCTTTATCTGAAGTTTTCCTCGGTTGAGAGGAATTATGATGTTGGAAATCATGTACTTTTGGCAATTCAGTTGACCTTTAAAGATTTGCGCCATTGGTTGGATGGAGCGCTCCATGAAATAATGGTGTTTACCAACCTCGAAAACCTTGCTTATATTGTAGCTGCAAAAAGGCTAAATCTGTGGCAGGCTCATTTGGCTATAGTCTTTACCAGGTTTAACTTTGTATTCACCTTCAGAACAGGATCTAAGAATGTCAAGGTGGATGCTTTATCTCACAGTTTCTTGCTGGTTCAAGATTCTAAGGGATCTGATTCACCCACTGTGCCTACTGCTATTCTTGCGGGTTTAACTCAAGATTTGGCACCCCATATGTTATCCATGCAAGATCAAGCTCCTGCAGAGACTCCATCTGGTCGCTTATTCATCCCCAAGGTTCATCGAAAAGCAATCTTACTGCAATATCATTCTGCTAAGACTTCTGGACATCTTGGTTTAGATAGGAGATTGGAACAGTTGACACGAGCTGTCTGCTGGCCTTCCATGGCTCATGACGACCGGCAAATTGTTATTTTCCTGCGAGGTTTGTGCCCAGAATAAGACTCTTCACAGAGGTCCCATGGGTCAACTGCTTCCGTTACCTATTTCCACGTAAGCCATGGTCCCATACTGCCATGGATCTTATTGTGGATCTCCCTTCCACTTCCTAGAATACCACTATCTGGGTTACGGTTGATTGATTTAGGGGTCTACAATGTTATGCCAGCTAGCGGGATCCTGGCACCCAGCATACCGGTGCCGGGATCCTGACTCCCTGCATGCCGGCAACGGGGTGAGTGCAAAAGCGCCACTTGCAGGCATGGTGGTGCGCTAAGTGCGCCAAGCTAGTTATTCTCCCTACAGAGGTGTCACGGACCTCTGGAGGGAGAATAGTTGTCGGTATGCCGACTGTCAGTTATCAGGCGCTAATATGCTGAGCGCAGGGATCCTGACAGGCGGCAAATCAAATGCTTCCCTTGATTTAGTAAGATGGCTCACTTTGTTGCTTTGCAGAAACTACTTTCAGCAGGGGAGCTAGCCAACCTGTTCATCCATCATATTTTCAAGCTTATTGGTCTGTCCCAGGATATTGTGTCTGATAGAGGGTCCCAGTTCATTGCTAGATTTTGGAAAGCTTTCTGCTCAAGCTTGGGAATACATGTCAGTCTCTCTTTTGGGAACCATCCTCAATCTAATGGACAGATGGAACAAATCAACCAGGATCTGGAGAAGTACCTGCACTGATTTTTTTCTAAATGCCATAACAACTGGTTCGAAGTCCTACCTTTGGCTGAGTTTGCCTATAATAATGCATGCTATTCTGCATCCAAACTTTCATCTTTCTTTTGTGTTTTTTGTCATCACCCTAAGAATAATGCTTTTGAGCCAGTTCACGATGTTCCTTCTTCTTCCAGGTTGGGGACTAGGTTGAGAAGTATTCTCAACCTAGGCAAAGAGGAGGACAAATCAGGCATTAAAGATGGCTTCCTTGAGCTCTAAAAGAAAGTTTGATAGACACAGAACAAAATGTTCATTTGAAACTGGAGACTTGGCCTGGTTGTCAAGTCGAAACATCAAGCTGCGACAGGCATCACAGAAGTTTTGTCCAAAGCTTATTGGGCCTTTTTGAATTATTGGGCAGGTGAACCTTCTGTCTACAGTTACCCAGGTCTTTAAGAAGTAACGTTTTTCATTGTTCTCTCCTCAAACCTGTCTTTCGTTCTTCCAGGTTTATGGCAGTGTCAGGTTTGTAATTTTGCATGTCCCTGGAGGGGGCACTAGTGGGTCAGTGTAGGTGTGGTAGATGAAACGAGGAGGCTGAAGAAAAGTCCTGTGCATGTGCGCTTGATATTTATTATCACACAGGGGTCACACAGCAACTGAACAACTGATAAACAGATGAGTGAAAACAATTGATGATTGACTTGGAAGTCAGCAACAACAGAAATGATGTATGAAGAGTAACTGGTATAACTGATGACAGGAATAATGTATGATAACTTAATCCGATGAAATGAATGTTTCAAAAGTCACTGGTAACAAATGAGTAATGAAGATGAATTTGAAACTTGATATAAATGGTAAAAGCAATAATGGAATCAGATGAAGCAAACGGAACTCCGGTATATAATGAATAGCAATAAAAGCACACAGTCTCTGTAGAAGCACACGTTCTTTAAGCCAAGCAAGGCCCAAGCAGGAGACAGTTCTAACACAGCAAGTTGTTAAGTGCTGAATGCAATGCACAATGCTAGATGTTGGTAATTAGGTGCACAGGCTGAGTAATGAACAAACACCTGGGCCAATATTTACTAATATTCGTGTTTGAGTCGGTTTGTGTAATGTTTTAACCCGTTTTGTATAGGGTGCATTTTCATGCAACGTTTTGAAACTATGGGGGTCATTCCGAGTTGTTCGCTCGGTAACAATCTTCGCATCGCAGCGATTTACCGCTTAATGCGCATGCGCAATGTCCGCACTGCGACTGCGCCAAGTAAATTTGCTATGCAGTTAGGATTTTTACTCACGGCTTTTTCTTCGTTCTGGCGATCGTAATGTGATTGACAGGAAATGGATGTTACTGGGCGGAAACAGGCCGTTTTATGGGCGTGTGGGTAAAAACGCTACCGTTTCCGAAAAAAACGCAGGAGTGGCCGGAGAAACGGGGGAGTGTCTGGGCGAACGCTGGGTGTGTTTGTGATGTCAAACCAGGAACGACAAGCACTGAAATGATCGCAGATGCCGAGTAAGTCTGGAGCTACTCAGAAACTGCTACGAGGTGTGTAATCGCAATATTGCGAATACATCGTTCGCAATTTTAAGATGCTAAGATTCACTCCCAGTAGGCGGCGGCTTAGCATGAGCAAATCTGCTAAAATCCGCTTGCGAGCGAACAACTCGGAATGACCCCCTATATACGCAAAGTTACGAAGCAGTCGACTTTATGGTTTTCGTGTTTTCCGATGTCGATGCCAGTCAGGTTTTTTTGGCACATTTACGGCCGTCATTGTCGTTTGCGTACGTGTTTTTGTTGTTTTTGCTGGTTTATTTTCTAAGTTAAACGCGGCAGGGTTTTTTTTAAACCCCGGCCGCATTTTCACTTTTAGTTTCATTTTTCATCCCCGTTCGTGATTGGTTGTGTTTCAGATGTAGGAGTGTCTGTGCGCAACCATATAAATATGCCCCAAACCATCCGCACCTCGTGGGTTTAGTTAGTGGTGAGGAGGGAGGTTGTGCTGTGGAGGTAGGTGAGTTTTTGGTTTGGTGAGGAGTGTTGTTTGCGATTTCTGAGTGTAGTATTGTGTTTGAAAGTAGTCTTTTGTCTAATTTTTTTTCCAAGTATTTTTTATTTATAGTTCCTTGTCAGTGTGTGTGTGTGTGTGTGTGTGTGTGTGTGTGTGTGTGTGTGATTTGTACAGTGGTAGTGGAGGAGTGTGTTGTTGTTTTTTTTTCTGTGTTAACTGTTTAGACACACAATTATGTGTGACTCAGAGGTGGGTGAGGTGGAGGGTGTGAGTGAGGGGGAGGAGGTTGGTCAGGTGGAGGAGGTGAGTGTGAGTGAGGTTAGTGAGGTGGAGGAGGTGGGTGAGGTTGCTGCAGCAGCCTCAAGTGATAGTGACAGTCAGAGAGCTCCGCAGCCACGCACCACTACTAAGACTGGGCGGAATGTCAAGTTTAGTTATGCAGAAAATGTGGCATTGGTGCGGCAGCTGATGAAGTATCAGCGGCAGCTATTTGGGCCTGAGTCCGCCAAGGTGCCAACACGGAAGAAGACGGTGTTGTGGGCGAAAGTTGTTGCTGCTGTCAATTGTGAGGGGGTGATCAAGCGGACGGAGGACACGTGCCGCAAACGGTACTATGACATAAAGCGACGTATCAAGTCCAAAATGGCCAAGGAGGCGAAGTCGGCTCGAAAAACCGGTGGTGGGCAGCCCTATATTGCAAGATATCTGGAGTATGAGGAGCCAAGGCGGAGTGTAATACCTCCTGAAGTAGTCTCTGCAACCCATGTCCGGGATTCAGATAGGCCCAGGAAGAATGGTGAGCATGCGTATTTGCATTAACATTCTATGACCTTATTTTTTTTTCAAATGTGTGTCATGTGACGTTGCATATTACTCCCATCTACAAGTGTGTGTCAGCAAATAAATTTTTTTGGTAATGTTTTCTACAAAAGCCAATGTAACATCTTACTTTATTGTATGTCATGTGTTTTTTTTCTGTATATTTTCCATGTGTAGTTTGGACTTGGTGTGTCATTGAATTGTCCAACAATAATGTTTTCCTTTTGCACATTTTTAAGTTTTTAATTTGGACTATGTTTTATATTTAGGTTATCCATGTGCAATGTTGCAAAAACAGTGGTTGCCATGTTAGAGGCTGGAGTAGTGGGAAGTGGTTTGGAAACCACTTACATGTGTACTGTCATTATTACTGAATGTAATAAAAATTTTTTTAAAAATACTATTTGTTTGTTCAGTTTGAGTCTGTATTTGTACCCTGACACAACACTGCAGTCTATTTTTTTTTTTTTGGATCATATAGTGGTAATGTGTGTTTGGAGTGCCACATCACAGAGCAATTTCTATATTGCATCTGTAAAAATTTTTACTTTCATTACAAAATGAAGATGTGTGTGTTTTTGGTTGTTAGTGTATGTATTTTTACTTGTGTCCTATGTCTGTGTCCTGTACATGTTTTTCTGTGTTGCACTTTCCATAGTGCATATGGCTATTGGACAATGTTTATTGTTTTATGTAGTGGTTTTTTGGTTTACGGTCCTTATGCTTTTTTTTTAAATAAAACAAGCATTTTTTACAGAATTAATGTTTATAAGCATATGGGTGGATCTATCAACAATAGCATGAATACATGAGATTTTATTTTGGTTTTACAGTGTTGGAAAAAAGCAGCATTGGTCGTCCTACAGTAACTCCCATGACATCTGATGATGATGATGATGCTGCGGAAGCAGGTAAAGTGTCCATTGTAGTATAGGGTATGTTTGTAAAGGAATGGCCATAACAAAATTTTACTTTCAATACTAGGTCCATCAAAAGAAGTCTGGAGCAGCAGAAGTCGGACTTCTGTAACACACCACCCAAAAAAAAAATGTGGCAGCAAAGAAAGCAAGGTCTGATGTCCTGGGCCAACCACAGCAGGCTACCCCGCCACAAAGATTATCGACAGTATGTTCGGTCCCCCCACTCCGAATTTTGGACACACCTCCAAGACGTGAACCACACTCCCCTCATCTTGATTGTGAGTATCAAACTGAAATAAATGTAATACATTTCAGATCATAATAAAACTTTTACTTAAATGCATTAAGTCAAAACACATCAAAATCTGATATACTTACCGAAGTCAGTAAAACATGAAATGGAATCCTAGCAAAATGGCCTTGTCCACATCCTGTAAAGATATGTATGTCCACTTCAGCCATACAGTAGCACATTGTGTGTAAGATGCTGCAACAGAAACTCATGTTTAATTTTGGAAAATAGTAAGGTTGTTTAACAAATTTTCACATGTGTGTTTGACCTAACATTGCCAAATACATATAAAAACATTACTATGTTTGTTTTTGAAAAGCTATACGGCAACAGATTATGGATTACAATGTGTTTTTATGGTGGAGTATGTCTGATCTACAATAAAACTAATGTGTTTGTTTTCACAATGAAGTAACCAGACACATTTGCCACAAACAGGCATATGTATGTATTTAAGTTATGAGTGATGATGTTGCTAGGCAGGATATCTGAAAGCAACAGTTAATGACATGTGTTCCATGTGCAGTGATTTGTTATAATTTTTCAAACATATGGATAGCTAACGGAAATTTTTTTCTAAATTTCAGCTTCTAGTCCTGGCATCCCTCCGCAACAACAGCAACACAGTGACATGGATGAGACAATCATGTTAGAAATGCAGCCATTAAGCCAAGGAATCAGGCCCCCAGCACCTGTGAGTACACCACCACAGCAAAGCACACCACCACCACCACAATACAGCCCAACAACACCAGTAACACAAGGCCCTGATCACATGTTTTGGAGCATTTGGGCTAGACAGCAGGCCACTAATTAAGATTGCCTGCGTAGGCAAACACAAATGTTTGCAAGCCTACCATGTCACCTCAGAAGAATAACCAGAAATATGAGTAGACAAAATGAACAAACCACGAGAATTGGCAATACCATGGAACTCATGCGTGCAGACATTACACAGGTCATGGGCAACTTACAGCGCATAATTGAAGAACAGCACAGACTAATGGAAGAACAGCACAGACAACAGCAAAGCTATATGAACATTTTTTAAAACAATCAAAAGATAAATGAAACTTTATTCCGAATTGTAGACAATCAAAATGCTGCTACACGTGAACTCAATGCCACCCTCACTAACCTCAATGAAACACTCAGATCCATGCACCAACAGCAAACAAGCAGCAGTTCTGGTACGACTACTCCAAATATCACGCCAGTGTCATCACCACCAAGACGCTTCACCAGAGCATGCCAACATGACAGTGGCAAAGGCAAAGGGCAGGACAAGCAGCCACCCCAAAAAAATTAACAAATAAACCTCACATTTTTAATTTCAGAGAAGTACATCAAAATACTTAGTAAGTGTATGTTTGTCAAAATAGATATAACACTTAGCTCCTTGACAATTTGTACAACATCATTAATTATAAGTGGTACAAACAACAACAGGAAATTTGTACGCACATTTATTCGTTAAGATCTTTGAATTTTTTTGGAGGCGGGAAATGTTGTTTGAGCTGCACATAGATGTTAGCAGGAAGTAACCAGACCACTTGATTTTTTTCTAATCATTACTCTTTCTAGATTCCAATCATTCTCATATCCTGCAGACACAATAATTGGCAGCCAGGCAGAATGTCTTTCGCAGGAAGTAACCAGACCACTTGATTTTTTTCTAATCATTACTCTTTCTAGATTCCAATCATTCTCATATCCTGCAGACACAATAATTGGCAGCCAGACAGATTCATCCATGACCAATACAAATTACAATGTGATTGTTAACTCTTTTACATTTCTTCTCTATACAGCATTACAAGAATAACACAATTGAGTTGGCTAAAAAGGTTTTAATATGTTGTGATTGAATTTAGATAATTCAGTGTCAAAATGAATGTCATTATTGTTGGGCCATGTGTGTGTGTTAAAAATGAGTAATCAGTTTCTTACACATGATGCAGAAACAAAGACATTTTACTTTTTAAAAAAACCCACAAATAATGTGTATAATAATGTATATATGTGGCAAACTGTGTATTTACTTACAAATCAGCAAGTTTACTGCAACAAACATTACAAAATTAATTTTTTTTGGATGAGACTAAGTTTGTGTCCCTTAAATACGATGGAGGACACATGTATTCCTCAAGGCTAACATATTATATGTGGAGGACTGTTTAATTAGGACACAGGTTCTCAAACTCGGGCCTCAGGACCCCACACAGTGCATGTTTTGCAGGTCTCCTCACAGAATCACAAGTGACATTATTAGCTCCACCTGTGAACCTTTTAAAATGTGTCTGTGAGTAATTCATACACCTGTGCTTCTACAGGGTTACCTGCAAATCATGCACTGTGCGGGGTCCTGAGGGCCGAGTTTGAGAACCTGTGCATTAGGACGTTACACACAATCATAAAGTAAAATACAATATAAATTACTATGTGGATTATGTGTGCTTGTAATAAATTTTCAATCCAAGTTTATTAACACTTATCCAGACTTCATGCATACAACTCATAATCTGTTGTTTTGAGTTTTTAAATAAACACAATACACATGCTACATTTGTATAGCATAAAGAGAGGGTATATTTGTATGTCTCAAGGAGACAGACACATTCTGAGTAATGGTTTTTAATTGAAAAATGGGGCAACATATATTTAGCCTTACACAACAAATGAAAGAAGCAAATAAAACTTACCTTAAAAATAACGATTTATGAGGTCTTGCCTAACCTGCCTCCCTACATCTGTACTCCAAGTATCACCAGATGTCTCTAATTCCTCTGCTTGCTGGCTGCTTTCTTCATCCTCCTCCTCCTCAACATGTGGCAGATGTTGTTGCAAACACATGTTATGAAGAAAGCAGCAGCAGAACACAATTTGAGTCACCTTCAAGAAACTATACAACAAAAGGCCACCAGACTTATCCAGACACCGAAACCTAGATTTCAGCACACCAAAACCTCTTTCTATCACATTCCGCGTGGACTTATGTGCATGATTGTAATTGTGTTCAGCAGGGGTATCAGGTCGGGACAATGGAGTTAGAAGCCAAGAGAAACAGCCATATCCTCCATCACCTAAAAGACAGATATAGTAACGTGATTCATGTTAAGATACAGCAACACATAAGTAACACACTGTGGGGCAGATGTATTAACCTGGAGGAAGGCCTAAGGAAGTGAAAAACCAGTGATATGTGCAAGGTAATAAAGGCAGCGGGCAATCTGTCCCTAAATGATAATTTACATATTGGAGCTGATTGGCTGGTGCCTTTATCACCTTGCACATATCACTGGTTTATCACTTCCTTATGCCTTCTCCAGGATAATACATCTGCCCCTGTATTTGGACAAAGTAGACGCAGGTCTACACATATCAAATTACATACCCAGCAGCCACCCATCTGGCATTTGTCCGTCCTCAAACTTATCAAAGAGGGCTGACTGACTGAGGATGAAGGAGTCATGGCAGCCCCCAGGGTAACCAGCAACAACACTCATTATTTTGAGATTTGCATCACAAACCACCTGCACATTTGTGGAGTGCTCTAGATGACGATTAGTATAGATGTGCTGCCTGCCCCTAGGTGGTCTTAGCTGAATGTGTGTACAATCTATGGCTCCCAGCACATTGGGCATGCCAGCTAGCTCATAGAAATCTACCCTGACGGCATGCCACTGAGACTCCTGGGTAGGAAAGCAGATTGAGGCATCGATGTGAGGCTGCAAAACAGCCAACACCTGTGTGTATAGTTGAAAGAAAATTAAACATGAGATTTTAGGACAGAACTGGCCACCGAGTAATTAAAACCAACCAAAAACAGAGGAGGTAGTTAGGTATACATCACCTGTGTTAATATTCTTGAAAATGAGGGCTGTGAGATTCCTATGACATCCCCAGACACAGCCTGAAAGCTGCCAGTAGCCATAAAGTGCAACACAGCCAGGAGTTTGTGCAGGCCTGAGACAGAGCGAGAGCGTGCTGTCTCAGGGTCTAGGCCCAGTTTGACAAGGTCATACAGACGGAAAATGTTGTTACGATTTAGACGGAACATCTGTTATACCGTATCATCGGACAATGCGTTCAAGTTTAAACGCCCCCTAAAAAAATGAGGCCTGCGCAGCCTCCGCGGAACCTGTACAACCTGCTGACCATGTTCAGTCTGAGTCTGAGGAATCCCACAGCACACAAAATATCACTGCCCACAGTCCTGCTGCCATTTCTGAGAGTAGGTGGATTGAAATGGGCCTAAGATCCTTTTATAGGCATCCTAATTCAGGTGTGAGTGATTTGTTAGTTGCAACACACGCCAGGAAAAAGCAGGTCTATTTTTTTGCCGCTTTTTTTTAACGAATCGCAAAAAAATACGACTGTAATTGAGCACTCAGAGACTAACACCCAAATATGAATGAATAGTGAATACCCGTGTTGTATGAAATAACAGCCGCGTTTGACCGATGGTCTATTCATTCGTATTTCTGAACTTTGTCATTCAAACCATTACGAATAGTCCAAACACTGCCGAGATCTGTGCTTAGTGAATTCCCGTGTTGTGACTTAAAAAAAACACAAAATCGGACAAACTCGATTTTTTAGTAAATATTGGCCCTGGAGAAAGTCTCTTACTGCAAGATGTTGTGGCAGACTGTGGCTGGAGTTCGTAGCAAACTGAAGACTGATGATTAAATGACGGAATGACAACAAGGAAACCACTGGAAACAGGAACACAGGAACCAGGAGAACTTGCACACTGAAAGTGACTCGTTGCCCGAGGTGATGAGACTGAGCCACGGACTGGAACTTATACCCCTTGCTCTGTGGTGATTGGTTGCTGGGCTCTGTGGGCAAACACAGTGCAGGATTGGATGTCCGGATCAGCTGAGTACTGGTGTCATGGCGGCGCCCATACTGGACAGACGCTGGCACACAGCGGCACACACAGGGTGCAGTTCAGGGATACTTAGCGACACTGAACATGACGCTCGCGGACAATGCATTCATGTAGCCGCGACTGGGGCCGTGACCTCTGCAGGCCTGCACACCAGCGCGCTGGTAAGTGAGATGCTGCTGAACGCCGATTCCTGACAGGCAGGTTGTGCTCGGAGACCTCTTCCGGTGTTAGAGCAGAATCAAGTGGAGTTTGCAGTAGAGAAGCTTTTGGACTCTAGGTTATTCCAATGGACCAGAAACTGAAGTTTCTGGTCCATTGGAAGGGGTGTGAACCAGAAGAGTGGTCCTGTGTGTTGGACAGTAATCTGCATGCTCCTAGATTGAAAAAAAAAAAAGCTTTTTCAAAGAATTCCCTTGGAAACTAGGCTCCAAGAGTTTCTTGTCCCCTCAACGGAGGGTACGGTTACAGCCGTGGCAGTCGGATCTCAGCGTCCGGTCATCGCTAGGATGACCGGAGTGTTCCCTTAACTTCTGGTCCCCGGCTCCATGGCAACCTGGACGGTGTTGCTAGGCAGCCGGGACGCAGGAAGACTCCTGTGGGAGTCACCCAGGGGAGCCGAGGATGTGCTGCAGCGCAGCTGCTGGGAATCTGCCATTAAGGGGGGCTGGCTGTGTTGAGCCTCATTGGTTCAGTCTCCCTTTATACTCTAGCTCTGTCCTTCACTCCTTGCTGGTCATAGCTCCAAATTGCAATGGGAGCCCTCGACACTTGGGTCTAGTCTCAGCCTGTGGATTTCATCCCTTGCCGGTCAGCACTCATCTCCAGACAGTGTTCTTGTGCCCAGCCCTTGGTCAGTGTCACAACTGAGGGCCTGAGCTGACGGGAGGCAGCCTCAGTTGTAGGGGCTGAGATGTACCGGAACCTGGGAGGTTGTATCAGACCCCTGGACATGTAAGTAACATGAATAATAACTGCCCGAAGGCGTGACCACGACAACTTGGATAAAAGTCAATGATGTTTATTATGACAACTCCGCAACACAGCAGCAGTAAAAGAAAACGTAAAAGTCAGCAAAGAATAAATACAGTTCCTGGGTACTACAGGATGGCAGGAGCCACAGGGCACTGGTAGTGTGAGATAGTTCTTATGATCTTCTAGATGGAAAGCCCTTACCAGGCCCGACTGTAGCAATGGAGATAACCCAGGATTGTGCCAGCTGGTGTTCCAGGAAAAGCTGGGTTGCTGAAGATAAAACAGCTGCTGTGGATACTGGCTGGAACCAGACTGTTGTTAGCACGGAGTGGATACTGGCTGGAACCAGTTAAATAATAAATGAACTTGGGAGCGATGAAATATGAACTGAAATGTAGAACTTGAGAGCGGAGAAATAATAATACCGGTGGAGAGTGGTAAAGTGTAGAAAGGACACCGGCCCTTTAAGGGAAGCTGTACTCTGCTGGAAGCTGAGCTGGAAGCAGGTAATGTTGTAGCTGGAAACAGATGAATCCACAATGGATTGGAGAGTCAGGCTACACCGCAGGTGGAATGCTGGTGCGGGTCTCTATGGTGGAAGTCTTGAGACAGGAGCTGGAACCTGGAAGACAATCACAGGAGAGAGACAAACAGGAACTAGGTTTGACAACCAAAGCACTGACGCCTTCCTTGCTCAGGCACAGTGAATTTATACCTGCAGCAAGGAAGGGATTGGCTAGGCAATTATGCAGATTATCAATACTGAGAACAGATTGGTGGAAATGATTAGCTGACAGAATCCAAGATGGCTGCGCCCATGCAGACACTTGGAGGGAAGTTTGGTTTGTAATCCATGTGGTAATGAAAACAGTAATGGCGGCACCGGCCACCGGAGACAGGAGGCGCCAGGCTGACAGATGCACATCCAACCACGCGGACACAGCGGAGGCCGCGGCTGACGTAATCGCCACTCAGACACTCTGCATGCAGAAGTTCAGGGACGGCGGCGGAGGCCGCGGGAGACGCCATGCCAGGTGTAATATGGCGTTTACTGTGACAGCGTCCCAGAGTGACAGGAGAGGATACAGGAATGTACACATCAGGATAACAGATGGAATCCGGTCCTGGAGCGCTGAGCCAGCCTTAGGAGGCATCTGATGGGTAAGAAATGGCGTCCAGATGCCCGGATCGTGACAGTCAGTTCCAGAGTTGTTTTGTGTGTTTTTACTAAATGCCTTAAGTTGTATCCTGCTGCATACTAGTGCACTGGTGTTTAGCAGAAGTTACTGCTCCTCGCAGTCCAGAGGCAGCTCCCCCCTGTTCAGGGTTCTTTAGTTTATTATTCCATCTGTGTCTTCCACCATTCAGTCTTGCTATTTCCCTTTAACCCTTGTACCTCAGTTTCAGCCCTGTCTCCATTACTTGCCTTCCCTTTGCCTCACTCTTCGTAATTCCACTCTTGTTTTCATACTCTCTCTCTCTTGCCTGCATCGATTCAGGATACTCTGTTGTTGAGCTCATACTACCGTCAGTGATGTAAGTCCTGGTAGGCATCCCAATGCCGGTAGGCGCATAAAGCCTTATGGGAAAAGCATCTCTTATAGGCTAGAAGACCTGCTGGCACGTTCTATGGGACTCAACCCCAGGGGGTCAGGGGTCACTGCCAGAAAATCCTTGGAGTTTTAATAAGAAACCAAAGAAGGACTCTCCAGTTGTACCAAACCTTAAAACTCCAGTGTCTCTGCCTGTACTGCATAAAGTCCTGCTCGCATTCTGTCTGCCTGGTTGTACTCATACACAAGAGGGAGAGCTAGTGATGTCAGTGTGCTTCGGTCGGGGGCTCCCTAACAGAGGGGGGCCTGGGATACACTATTTTCTGCAACCCCCTACCACCCTTGATCTGGCAATGCCCAAAGGCTAGATTTGCACAGACATTCCCTTCAATGTAATATTCTGTTACAGCTGTGGAAGCTCCCTTTTAAAGGCAACGTTTATCAACTGCAGTTTTCCAGGTCTTGAGGCTTGTGAACATTCTAGTATAGGGGACATAGGCTGGCATATTACCCTCTTTCCTGATTGGTGTTTCTTCAAGCTAGCAATTTTTCCTAGCTAGCTATGCAAAATCACTGCTGTGAAGACTCCAAGCCTGTCTGCTATTGTCAGAAGCTGACAATGATACAAGAATAAGTACATTTTCATTAATTACAAGATATGTAAATTCTTAGGGATAAGCCTTTTTAATGTGGTTGTACAATCAAGTTTGCTCTGTATCTGAAGACAGATATTTATGTGAGATAACTGTCACGCCTGAGGTCTGACTCTGACCAGTGGAGCTCTCAGACGTGCGTGGGGGCTGACTGGAATGTGAATCTGGCCTCTTTGATAAAGTTCTTATACATAACCAGGATATGGTAAACTTTAGTGTAAGCCTGAAGGCGTGACCAGAATGGAGGAGAATATAAAATAAAACAAGACTTTTATTCAGCTCACAAGATGGTACAGATAGCAGCAGATGGTATTAGACTCAATGATCGGTATCACAGATAATGCAGTAACATTGGCACAGGAACAAGGTAATGCAGAAGCAAATGTAACATCGATGGAAAGGTGTAATATGAGATGCAGTGTGGACCACTGATGAAGTCCCAATATAATGAGCAAACAATAGCAGACACAGGTTGCTGTGTAAACCACTGATGAAGTCCTAATATAAAGGAATACACAATGTTACTGACCACTGGAGAAAGAAAGGATACTGTCACACGCCATAGGTGGCGTTCACCGCGCTTACCCCTGCATGCCTGCTGGTCTGTGTTGCGGCCTCCGCCTTCGGTGGTCCATGGGCTCCGGCGTCTGGCTGGCATGGCTCCCGGCGGTTCCCAGGGGCAGGGGCGCCGCCATGACACCCGGCATCACGTGGGCGGGGAACAGGTGACATCATCAGACTGTTCCGCCAATCCAGCGGAGGTGGGAGATTCAAAGACAGACGCCGGGCAGAGCCTCGGCGCCTGAGTATCGTCTTTTCCCCTGAAGTGGATGCCAGTGCTCTTGTTCCCGGCGAATCTCTCTGCAGTCGTACCCCAGTGTCTCCGGCACTTCCAGGTGCCAGTTGCTGCACAGTTCCAGCGTATACAGCGGCTGGTGTGTTCCTCTGCAATCCAGTCACCAGTGCTTCTTGGAGTCAGCGTGTGCTGCGGGCTAAACGCCGCTCTTAAGTTCTACAAGTCATCAGTGTCTCTAAACACCGCTCTCAAATTCTACAAGTCATCAGTGTCTTTAACCACCGCTCCCAAGTTTTGCAAGTTACCAGTGTCCTTAACCACTGCTCTCAAGTTCTACAAATCAACAGTGTCTTTAATCACCGCTCTCAAGTCATACAAATCATCAGTGTCTTTAACCACCGCTCTCAAGTTCCACAAATCCTCAGTGTCTTTAATCACCGTTCTCAAGTTATACAAATCATTAGAGTCTTTAACCACCGCTCTCAAGTTCTATAAATCATCAGTATCTTTAGTCACCGCTCTCAAGTCATACAAATCATCAGTGTCTTTAACCACCGCTCACAAGTGTTATAAATCATCAGAGTCTTTAACCACCGTTCACCAGTTCTTCAAATTATCAGTATCTTTAAAAACATCACTCACAAGTTCTTCAGTCATTATTATCTTGTACCAACACTCACAAGTACTTCTTTTCCTGGAATCTTTAACATTGCTTACAAGTTCTCCTATAGGCCTGGACATTCCTCCCATATGTTCCTTCTCTGCTATGTGACATTGTGTTGCTCCCTTCCTGCAATAAAGTTCTTTAATATTTTCACCAAGCTTTACTGTCAGAGTCCTGTATGAGGAAGACCTATATCAAGTCATCCCTGTTCCGACCCAACTGTTGTTCCTCTCCCCTACCATCGGGAGAACCCCCGAGTTCAGAACACCCCCAACCTAGGTCAGTGACAGTATACTCAGGCCTCATGGACCCGGGGGATCGGAGCCCAGAGGCAAGTACCATCCAGGACTTGATTTCTCGAGTACAAAGTCAGGAAGCAGGACCGGGCCAGGTGATGCATTATCTCCAGGAATTATCTGGCCGGCTGGATCAAATTCAGACTTCTCTGGCTTCAGTAGTACCGGCCCCAGCTCCAGTACCCGCTCCAGTGGTTGTCTCTAGTAATGTTCCATCCTCCTCTGGAACCAGGTCACGCCTTCAGCTCCCTACTCCTTCTCGCTATAATGGGAATCCAAAGAATTGCCGTGGTTTTCTCAATCAGTGCAAGGTACATTTTGAACTTCTTTCACATTACTTCCCTACTGATCGGTCCAAGGTGGCATACATTATTTCTTTGCACAAGGGTTCAGCGTTGGATTGGGTGTCTCTGTTATGGGAGCGATCTGATCCATTGGTTTCTAGTTACACCAATTTCATTACGTCATTCCGGAGTATCTTTGATGAGCCAGGCAGGATGACCGCTGCCTCTGCAGACTTGCTTCGTGTCCGACAAGGCTCTCGTTCAGTGGGACAGTATGTGATTCATTTTCAGACCATAGCCTCAGAACTGTGCTGGAATAATGATGCCCTTCGGGCTGCCTTTTGGAACGGGCTCTCCGATCGTCTAAAGGACGAGTTGGTCACTAGAGATTTGCCAGATTCTTTAGAACAGTTGATCTCGCTCTGTGTAAAGGTGGATCTTCGCATGCAGGAACGAGGTGGCGAACGTAGTCGGTCAGATCGATCAAGGGTCCGATCTCTTCCGTCTAAGCAAACGGTTATTCCAAGTCCTGATGAACCCATGCAGATTAATCGATCTCGGCTGTCCCCAGAAGAACGTCAGCGTCGTCGTGAGGGTAGACTCTGCCTCTACTGTGGAGCCACAGATCATTTTCTCAAGTTTTGCAAGTCTCGTCCGGGAAACGGGCAGTTGAGCTAGGGGTTTCTTCTAAACCTTCTCCGCCAGTGGACTGTTTACTCTCCGTGTCTCTGTTCTCCGAGTCAATAGCCAAACCCGTTAAGGCTCTGCTGGACTCAGGGGCTGTTATGAGCCACGGCTGTGGCTCATTCCTGTTTTGTATTCTGGTTATGTATTTTATGTTGTACTTCTGTTTATGTTCCCCGTGGGTGTCATGGGGTGCTCGGAGCTCACCCTTAAGGAGAGGATACTGTTATGAACCACAGGTAGTGGTTCATTCCTATTTTATGTTTATAGTTCTCTTGCAGGCCAGGATTTCCCTTTGCTCTGGTTTAGAAGATTATTGTTTGCTGTCAGTGGTGAGTCTGTGTAATTGCAGCCTGTTTCCATGTGGTTGGCCTCACCTGTCTGCTAATTGCATCTTGTCAGTTTGGAGTCATGCAACAGGGCAGCTGCACGACATAATTAATTAGGCCTCTCTGTTATATGCTGGCTGAGTGCAATTCACAGACGCTGGTGATATTTCTAGGTTTCCAGTCTTCCAGAGTGCTTGTGTTCTGAGCTTGTTCCTGCCAGTTCCTGAGCTCCTGTCTAGCAGTGTCTGTCTAGCTGCTTCCTGAATGTCGGTTCCTGTGTCGATTCCAGTGTCTTATCCCATGTCCTGCTGTGAAGCGTTCCTGTCCAGAAGTCCTGTGGCTTTGCCTGTGCCTGGTCGAGTTTCTGGCTTCTTGGTGTCCACCGGTCTGTCGTTTGGGATTCTGCCTGTCCTCCAGTTTTGAGAGTCTGTGTCGGCAGCATTGGGGGTTCCTGTCCATTTGCCAGTATTTGCACCGGTTCCGTGAGTAGCGGCTTTGCCGCGTCCGTCGGCCTAGGCCGCTGTATTCCTTGGTTATATCTGTCACTGGTGTTTTGCAGAGGGTTCTGCTTATGCTGTCACCGCCAGTACACAAAAGTATTGTGTCGGCGTGTGGACAGCATTTTCTTTGTAGTTCTTTTACTTTGGCGGCAAGCCGCACATATATTTAGTTTTAGGCTAGTCAGTAGCCCCTGGCTTTGGTTGTTTCAGTTAGAGTTCCCCTTGTTACTACCCTGTCTCAGTTCACGCTTTGTCTCCCTTTAAGACCTGCGGGGGCATCGGAGTTGGGCAGACCTAATCCGCCCTTCAAACGCGGCTGCCATGGGCCCAAGAAACCATAGTCATGCAGGCGTGAATTGACAACACGGGTAGAGCAACGGAGGTAGGGTGCCAGGGGCTATTCCCGTTCCATTTCCGCACCACACCTTGTCTCAGTGTCATGTTCTGGTGCTCAGGACTCACTACGCAACATCTCCCCTGTTTTGAGCACCAGGAACCTAACAGGGGCTGCAGTGAATTTTATTTCCCTTTCCTGTGCCCAAAATCTGGGTTTTCAGCTACGGTCAGTCGAACGACCTATTACGTTGACTGCTATCAATGGTACCCAAATTTCTAACGGTCTGATTTCAAGTTGTATAGTACCAATCAAACTGCAAGTGGGAGCTCTGCATCAAGAACACCTGGAGTTCCTAGTGATTCGGGAGATGCCCCACATTCTGGTTCTTGGCCTTCCTTGGCTTAAACTTCACAACCCTCACGTCGACTGGAGTTCGACACATATAACATCTTGGAGTCCTTTTTGTCATTCAAATTGTCTCACCCCTGTCTATCCGCTCCGTGTATCTTCCAAGTCAGATGAAGGGCTCATTCCGGAGGCCTATTGGGAGTTTTCTGACGTGTTCTCGGAGCAAGCGGCCAATCAGCTACCACCGCATAGACCCTGAGACTTCCCCATTGAGCTCACTCTGGGGAAAATGCCACCTCGGGGTCGTACTTATCCCTTATCATTACCCGAGACCCAAGCCATGTCGGACTATATCAAGTCTAATCTGCAGAAAGGATTCATCCGCCCCTCTACCTCCCCGGCGGGGGCGGGTTTCTTTTTTGTGAAGGAGAAGGACGGAGGGCTGAGACCATGTATTGACTATCGTGGTCTAAATTATGTCACCATTAAGAATAAGTATCCTTTGCCACTCATTACGGAGCTTTTTGATAGAGTTCGCGGAGCCCAAGTTTTCACCAAGTTTGATTTAAGGGGAGCTTATAATTTGATACGTATCCGACAGGGAGACGAATGGAAGACGGCCTTCAATACCAGGGACGGGCATTATGAGTACCTGGTAATGCCGTTTGGACTCAGCAATGCCCCTGCCATCTACCAGGGATTCATTAACGAAGTCTTTCGGGATATGCTATACCTAAGTGTAGTGGTATATTTGGATGACATTCTGATATTTTCTAAAAATCTCACAGAGCACAGAATACAGGTCAAAGAGGTATTTCTTCGATTGCGAGAGAATTATCTTTATGGCAAGATTTCCAAATGTACCTTTGAGGTTCCTTCTATTCCATTTCTTGGTTACATCATTTCGGGCACGGAGCTTCATATGGATCCAGAGAAACTCACTGCCATCCGGGACTGGACTCAGCCTCTTTCTTTGAAAGCGATACAACGATTTCTGGGTTTTGCAAATTACTACTGGAAATTCATAAAGGGATTCTCTACCATTGTGGCACCTATTACTGCCCTAACCAAGAAGAGTTCTGACCCAAGTAATTGGTCCTCCGAAGCTGTAGCAGCATTCGCTCAGTTAAAGGCAGCCTTTATGTCCGCTCCAGTACTTCAACAACCAAATTTTTCAAAACCATTCTTTTTGGAGGTTACAAGAAAAAACAAAAAAACTTGGAACTGCGCATAGCATTTAATTAAGGCTTTTTATTCATTCCCACAATAAAATGTAAAAATATATAAAATGTATATAATTATACAATTACCGGCCGGATTTCATATAATGCATAAATCAAAACATATGACATTTGGTGCTCTTAAAACACTAACCTATCTTACACAGAGAAGTTTTCTCCTAAAAACATATATTTTAACTTTAGTGCACATATAAGAACTCCACTAATTAAAAATAACTGCCTTTAGGTGACTCCTATGACCTCGCAGGCGTCCCTGCAATATAAGATAACTTGTAAACTGTCCGTTTGCTTTTATGACGGAAATAAATTGGTAAATTGTTACCTCAATCACTCATTATGAAATGTCCCAAGGATTATAGGTCAATAAAGCGGTATTAGTTGGAACAAATTTTATGGACTTGGTAATATATCCTTCCTTTTAGCATTGGAGTATCCCAGCTGCCTCTCAATGAAATATAATGGAGCTCAGGTATATGAATGTCCATAAGTCAGCAAAACGGCATTCTCAATATGATTATGTCAAGCTGGTCGTGAGATCTTCCCTTTAGCACTAGGGTGTCACATCTGCCTCTGATTATGAGATGAATGACTCAGGTAGGGGAGCGTACTCCCTATTCCCCCTTAGCACTGGGGTCTGGATGTCCGGATACTGAGTAAGATGGTAGAATATTGAGACAGCAGACACTCACTTGAAAAGTTGATCTAGCCGGCATACACACTGAGGAAGCCGCCGAGGGTACACTAAGGCGGAGAAACGCGTATGTGGACAAGTGAGTTTATAGCCGGCCGGCTAGATCAACTTTTCAAGTGAGTGTCTGCTGTCTCAATATTCTACCATCTTACTCAGTATCCGGACATCCGGACCCCAGTGCTAAGGGGGAATAGGGAGTACGCTCCCCTACCTGAGTCATTCATCTCATAATCAGAGGCAGATGTGACACCCTAGTGCTAAAGGGAAGATCTCACGACCAGCTTGACATAATCATATTGAGAATGCCGTTTTGCTGACTTATGGACATTCATATACCTGAGCTCCATTATATTTAATTCAGAGGCAGCTGGGATACTCCAATGCTAAAAGGAAGGATATATTACCAAGTCCATAAAATTTGTTCCAACTAATACCGCTTTATTGACCTATAATCCTTGGGACATTTCATAATGAGTGATTGAGGTAACAATTTACCAATTTCTTTCCGTCATAAAAGCAAACGGACAGTTTACAAGTTATCTTATATTGCAGGGACGCCTGCGAGGTCATAGGAGTCACCTAAAGGCAGTTATTTTTAATTAGTGGAGTTCTTATATGTGCACTAAAGTTAAAATATATGTTTTTAGGAGAAAACTTCTCTGTGTAAGATAGGTTAGTGTTTTAAGAGCACCAAATGTCATATGTTTTGATTTATGCATTATATGAAATCCGGCCGGTAATTGTATAATTATATACATTTTATATATTTTTACATTTTATTGTGGGAATGAATAAAAAGCCTTAATTAAATGCTAAGCGCAGTTCCAAGTTTTTTTTGTTTTTTCTTGTTGCATCTAAGTGGTGGCAGAGGAACCAAGCCCCAGGGACGTGCGGCTAACATTTGATTTAAACATCAGCGCCCAATTTTGTGTTTTTTTCCTTTTTGGAGGTTGATGCTTCCACGGTAGGCATAGGTGCCGTGCTTTTGCAGTACGCTCCAGATGGGAAGTTACATCCATGTGGTTTCCATTCTTGCAAATTCTCTCCTGCGGAACAGAATTACACCATTGGAGACAAAGAGCTTTTGGCAATAAAATCTGCCTTGGAGGAATGGAGATATCTTTTGGAAGGTGCTAAACACCTAATTACAATTTTCACTGATCATAAGAATTTGCTGTACCTCAAGACGGCCCAGTGCTTGAATCCCCGTCAAGCTAGATGGGCGCTCTTCTTTACTCGGTTTTTGTTTGTTATTAAGTACCGGGCTGGTGCTTTATCCCGTTCCTTAACAGCTTCGGATGAGGAGAATTCCGTTGAGAAGGCTTTGAGTCTCAGTCCAGTTTCTATGTCAGCGGCTCCCACCGCTCTGGGTCCTCCTCCTGGGAGAATGTCTGTGCTAGCTAAATTTTGACCAAGGTTGTTGCAGTGGGCTCATATTTCCAAGTTTTCCGGTCATCCTGGAGTTCAAAAGATGTGGGAGTTTCTACGAAGGTCTTACTGGTGGGACACTATGAAGAAGGATATTCAAGATTATGTCAACTCATGTCCTCAGTCTGCTCAGCACAAAATTCTTTGTTTGCCTCCTGCGGGGTTGTTGCATCCACTGTCCATTCCTCAGAGGCCTTGGACCCATATCTCTATGGACTTTGTCACCGAATTGCCCCTCTCCAAGGGTCACAATACTGTCTGGGTAATTATCGACCGTTTCTCTAAGATGGCACATTTTGTACCTTTGACCAGGTTACCATCAGCTCCCAAGTTGGCTTTGTTATTTATCCGAGAACATTTCCGCCTGCACGGCTTACCTCAGGAAATTGTCTCTGACTGGGGGGTACAATTCACTGCAAGATTCTGGAGAGCTCTCTGTACGGCCTTACAAATAAAACTCAAGTTTCCATCCGCTTACCATCCACAAACCAACGGGCAATTTGAACGCGTCAATCAAGATTTAGAGACTTTTCTCCGTGTTTATCTCTCTCCCTCTTAAGATGATTGGGTGGAACTGTTGCCATGGGCCGAGTTTGCCCATAATCATCTGTACCACTCTTCGACTGGTGAGTCCCCATTTTTCATTAATTATGGGTTCCATCCTCAAGTTCCTGAATTACCCATTTGTTCTCCGGAGGATGTTCCTGCTGCAGCCTCTACTCTTTGGCACTTCAGTCAAATTTGGAGTCGAGTTTATGCTAATCTCAAGAGAGTCTCCGGCCGCTATAAGTTCTTTGCGGATAGGAAGTGACGAGCAGCTCCCCAATACAAGGTTGGTGACAGGGTATAGCTCTCCACCCGCAACCTCCGGTTAAGGGTGCCCACTATGAAGTTCGCCCCAAAGTTTATTGGTCCTTACCCCGTGTTACAAGTCCTGAATCCGGTTGTCTGCAAATTGGGATTGCCTTCCCACCTCCGGATACCAAACTCCTTTCATGTCTCTCTCCTTCGCCCCCTTATTTTAAACCAGTTCCATTTAAAGTCCCCGAGGCCAACCTCTGCAGAGTCTGAAGCTGGAACGGACTTTGAAATCAAAGCTATTCTTGACTCTCGTTATCTTCACAAGAATCTACAGTATTTAGTGGAGTGGAAAGGTTTTGGACCCGAGGAGAGGAGCTGGGTCAAGGCTACTGAAGTTATGGCTCCCCGACTGGTGCGGATTTTCCATTCCAGACATACAACAAAACCTGGAAAGTTTCTGGGGGCCACTCCTGGAGGAGGGGGTACTGTCACACGCCATAGGAGGCGTTCACCGCGCTTACCCCTGCGTGCCTGCTGGTCTGTGTTGCGGTCTCCGCCTTCGGTGGTCCACGGGCTCCGGCGTCTGGCTGCCGCGGCTCCTGGCGCCATGACACCCGGCATCACATGGGCGGGCAGCAGGTGACGTCATCAGACTGTTCCGCCAATCCAGCGGAGGCGGGAGATTCAAAGGCAGACGCCGGGCAGAGCCTCGGCGCCTGAGTATCGTCTTTTCCCCTGAAGTGGATGCCAGTGCTCTTGTTCCCGGCGAATCTCTCTGCAGTCGTACCCCAGTGTCTCCGGCACTTCCAGGTGCCAGCTGCTGCACAGTTCCAGCGTATACAGCGGCTGGTGTGTTCCTCTGCAATCCAGTCACCAGTGCTTCTTGGAGTCAGCGTGTGCTGCGGGCTAAATGCAGCTCTCAAGTTCTACAAGTCATCAGTGTCTTTAAACACCGCTCTCAAGTTCTACAAGTCATCAGTGTCTTTAAACACCGCTCTCAAATTCTACAAGTCATCAGTGTCTTTAACCACCGCTCCCAAGTTTTGCAAGTTACCAGTGTCCTTAACCACCGCTCTCAAGTTCTACAAATCAACAGTGTCTTTAATCATCGCTCTCAAGTCATACAAATCATCAGTGTCTTTAACCACCGCTCTCAAGTTCCACAAATCATCAGTGTCTTTAATCACCGTTCTCAAGTCATACAAATCATTAGAGTCTTTAACCACCGCTCTCAAGTTCTATAAATCATCAGTATCTTTAGTCACCGCTCTCAAGTCATACAAATCATCAGTGTCTTTAACCACTGCTCACAAGTGTTCCAAATCATCAGAGTCTTTAACCACCGTTCAACAGTTCTTCAAATCATCAGTATCTTTTTAAAAACATCACTCACAAGTTCTTCAGTCATTATTATCTTGTACCAACACTCACAAGTACTTCTTTTCCTGGAATCTTTAACATTGCTTACAAGTTCTCCTATAGGCCTGGACATTCCTCCCGTACGTTCCTTCTCTGCTATGTGACATTGTGTTGCTCCCTTCCTGCAATAAAGTTCTTTAATATTTTCACCAAGCTTTACTGTCAGAGTCCTGTATGAGGAAGACCTATATCAAGTCATCCCTGTTCCGACCCAACTGTTGTTCCTCTTCCCTACCATCGGGAGAACCCCCGAGTTCACAACACTCCCAACCTAGGTCATTGACAGTTACTAATGGTAATGGCTATTGATGGCAGAGCACCAATGTAGCTAGAGATCGATGGTGGAACACCGATGGAGCTAGAGATCGATGGCGGAAACAGAGATGGAACTAGAGATCGATTGCGGAACACCGATGGAGCTAGAGATCGATGGCGGAACACTGATGGAGCTAGAGATTGATGGCGGAACACTGATGGAGCTAGAGAATGATGGCGGAACACCGATGGAGAAGGAGATCGATGGTGGAGCACCGATAGAGCCGAGTATCAATGGCAGGACACCAATGAGCCAGGTAGAGCTGCAAGCAGGTGTTAGGATGCCGCGGTCCGTGGCGTCGCTCGGTCTGTTTCCGAGCGACGACCGCGGCCGCTGCACCTTCCTCCCTGCCCGCCCGGCGCCTAGCAACTGGGGACGCCGTGCGCGCTGAGCCGCCGGGTCCCTAGCAACGCTAGGACGCCGGGCACGCCGGGCGCGCCGAGCCGCCAGGTCCATAGCAACGGGGACGCCACAGGCGGACCGCGTTCCCCGTTGCAGTAATTAATTAATTAAGTATTCACATGTTTCTCTGGTCGTGCAGCAAGGCAGCTGCACGACATTTTGTGTAATCAGGCTCTGTACTCTGATTGGAGGGTTCCCTGTTATATGCCTCCTCAGTGCCTCATACAAACGCCGGTGATAGCTTCCTGCATGCTGCTCATGTTTGGTGAACGTCTGTTCCTGGTCTGCTGTGCCCGGTCTGTCCAGTTCTCTGAGTTCCTGTATCTTGGAGTTCGACACCCGGTCCCAAGGAATCCTTCTGGTCCTCCTTTACCTGTGGCAGTCGTTTGAGGTTCTCGCTTGGTTTCGTGAGTGGTGGCCCTGCCGCGTGTTGCGGCCTAGGCCGCTTTAGTATTGTTTTCTTGTACTGGAGCATTTGCGGAGGTTTCCGCTTCCATAGTCCTCTCCGGAACTCGGCGGTGCCGTGTAGGAGAGTGGACAAGGGGAATCTTTTGGTTGTTCTTTTCCCTGGTGGTAAGCCGCGCATACTTTTAGTTTCAGGTTAGCCAGTAGCCCCTGGCCTTGTTGTTTCAGTAAGAGGGCCCCTTATTATTACCCTGTCTCAGTTCACTATTTGTCTCTCATTAAGACCTGAGGGGGCATCGGAGTTGGGCAGACGTAATCCGCCCTTCAAACGCGGCTGCCATGGGCCCAGGAAACCACAGTCTCGCAAAATTGAATTGACAGCACGGGTAAGACAACGGAGATAGGGTGCCAGGGGCTATTCCCATTCCGTTTCCCTTTCCCAGCATTACGTCCTGCTGCTCTTGACTACTATAAAAAAGATCTTCCTAGTCCTGAGCATCCAGATCGTAACATTATCACCGGTCATTAAAACACACACAAACAAAAAAAAAAAAAAAGGTTTTTTTTTTATTTTTTGTTTTGGTGGGCCTAGAAATTCGTCCCCATGAATCCAGCAGGGTTAGGTCCAAATCCCAGTCAGCTTTTGGCCAACCAGATTCAGGAGTTAACTCAGATGGTTCAGGATCTTTCTCTTCGGGTGAGATCGCAGGAAGATCTTTTGCGAGCCTCCCCGAGTGTGGTTCCTGAACCAAAGATGCATCTGCCTGATCGTTTTTCGGGTAGTCAGAAGGATTTTTTTAATTTTAAGGAAGCTTGTAAGCTTTATTTTCCTTTGAAGCCTCGTTCTTCGGGTACCGAGTCCCAACGGGTCGGGATTGTCATATCTTTACTCCAAGGTGATCCTCTGACCTGGGCTTTTGGGCTAAAATCAGATGCTGCTGCTTTGCAATCAGTTGACGCCTTTTTTAAATCTTTAGGCCTGTTGTATGATGACCCTGATAGAGAAGCATCAACTGAGAGTAATCTGCGTGCTCTTAAGCAAGGGAAAGGTCCAGCAGTAGCATATTGTACCGAGTTTCGCCGTTGGTCGAACGACTGTGGCTGGAATGACCCGGCCCTGCGCAGTCAGTTTCGCCTCGGTTTGTCTGAAAGTATTAAAGACAGTCTCCTTCAGTACCCCGCTCCTGAGACTCTTGATAAACGTATCGAGCTTGCCATTAAGATTGATCGACATCTCCAGGAGCGGAGGGTTGAAAGAGGTACAACTCTTAGGCCTAGTCCATGTGTACACACTTTTCCTGAGGACGTCGAAGAGCCCATGCAGATGGGTTTCTCCCGACTGTCCCCAGAGGAAAGGACCAGAAGGTTAAAATCCGGTCTCTGTTTGTATTGTGGTGGCAAGGGACATATCGCACGTAGTTGCCCGAATAAGTCGGAAAACGCTTTGACCAAGTGAATGGTGAGGGGGTTCACTTAGGTCTGCAGCTAATCTCCTCTAAAGATTGTTTGTTAGTCCCTGTAAAAATTTTCTTTGGTAGCCTCCGTTCATCGGTGTCGGCCTTCGTCGACAGCGGAGCTGCAGGAAATTTCATGGATTCAGGTTGGGCTAGGACTTTAGGCGTACCTCAGGTGTCTCTGGACAAACGTATTACCATGCACGGCTTGGATGGTGGTCCGCTTTCCAATGGGGTTATTACACACCGCACACCTCCTGTACTATTGACGGTGGGGGCCTTACATTCTGAAAAAGTTGAATTTTACCTTACTCATTGCCCGGCAGTTCCAGTAGTTTTGGGCCATCCCTGGCTAGCCCTTCATAATCCCACCATTGATTGGCGGTCTGGGGAAATTTCCCAGTGGGGTCCCTTTTGTTGCAAAGAGTGTATTTCCCATCCAGTTCGGGTTGCGGCTGTTACCCCAGAATCCATTCCTGTGGAATATCAGGATTTTGCCGATGTTTTCCCCAAAGGTAACGCGGATGTTCTGCCTCCCCATCGGTCCTATGATTGTGCTATTGACTTAATTCCTGATGCCACTTTACCCAAGGGGAGATTATACGCCTTGTCAGGGCCAGAAACCACAGCCATGGATAATTACATTCAGGAGAGTCTGAAAAAAGGTTTCATTAGGCCCTCGAAGTCTCCATTGAGTGCAGGGTTCTTCTTTGTGGAGAAAAAAGACGGGTCGCTCAGACCATGTATAGACTTTCGGGCTCTGAATAAAATTTCTGTTAAGAACACCTATCCCTTGCCATTAATTTCTGTACTCTTTGATCAGTTACGCTTTGCCGTCATCTTTTCTAAGATCGATCTTAGAGGATTTTATAATCTCATCCGAATAAGATCTGGGGATGAGTGGAAGACGGCTTTCAGCACACAGTCAGGTCATTATGAATACCTGGTGATGCCATTCGGGCTGTCTAATGCGCCTGCGGTATTTCAAGACCTCATCAATGATGTGCTTCGTGACTTTCTTGGAAAGTTTGTAGTTGTTTATTTAGACGACATCTTGATCTACTCCGAGTCTTTGGAACAACATGTTTCCCATGTGCGTCTGGTTCTTCAAAAGCTACGGGAGAATCATTTATATGCTAAACTTGAAAAATGTGATTTCCACATCACAGAAGTGTCTTTTTTGGGGTATATTAATTCTCCCCAGGGGTTTTATACGGAACCGAAAAAACTCCAGGCCATCCTTAACTGGGCGCAACCCACGAATTTAAAAGCAATTCAGCGCTTTTTAGTGTTTGCTAATTATTATAGGCGTTTCATTCATGCCTTTTCTGATTTGGTCGCTCCAATTGTAGCCTTGACAAAGAAAGGGGCAGATCCTTCCAATTGGTCGCCAGAAGCTGAATCTGCCTTTCTGGCCTTGAAGCAGGCCTTTGTCTCGGCTCCTGTTCTCAGACATCCAAACCCGGTGCTCCCCTTTATAGTCGAGGTGGATGCTTCAGAGGTTGGTGTGGGGGCTATCCTTTCTCAGGAAGATCCAGAGTCTCAGGAGTTACACCCTTGTGCCTTCATGTCCAGAAAATACTCCTCTGCAGAATCCAACTATGACGTTGGTAATCGAGAATTGTTGGCAGTTAAATGGGCTTTCGAGGAATGGAGACATTGGCTGGAAGGTGCTAGGCATACCATTACTGTTTTCACTGACCATAAGAACCTGCAATATATTGAGTCAGCTAAACGACTCAATGCTCGTCAGGCACGTTGGGCATTGTTTTTCACTCGTTTCAGGTTTATAATCACCTTCAGGCCCGGTTCCAAGAATACGAAAGCTGACGCCTTGTCACGTTGTTTTCTTCCTGTTCACAATAACCATACTGCCACCACCCCTATAGTTCCTTCATCTATCATCCGGGCAGGCCTCACACAGGATTTATTTACACAGCTGGTCCAGCTTCAACAGCAGGCTCCCAATGCTACTCCTGCTGATTGTCTTTTTGTCCCTGAATTTCTCAGAGGCTCTGTCCTAGCTGAGTTTCATGACAACAAAGCGTCTGGGCATCCAGGTATCACCAAGACCTTGGAACTAGTATCTCGTTCGGTGTGGTGGCCTGATCTCTCTAAAGATGTTAAGGAATTTGTCCGTTACTGTCAGGTTTGTGCACAGTTCAAGGTTGATCAAGCGTTGCCAGTCGGGCAACTCATGCCTCTAGCCATTCCTCTCAGGCCATGGTCACATATATCCATGGATTTCGTGGTTGATCTTCCTCTTTCAGCGGGCCTTCGAGTCATTTGGGTGGTGTTAGACCGTTTTAGTAAAATGGCTTATTTCATTGCTCTCCCCCGACTACCCTCTGCTCAAGGGTTGGCAGTTTTGTTCCTCCGCCATGTGTTCAGGCTCCATGGTTTGCCCACTGATATTGTCTCTGAACGGGGTCCGCAATTCATCGCACGATTCTGGAAACGTTTTTGTGCCTCATTGAATACGAAACTGTCTTTAACATCTGGGTACCATCCACAATCTAACGGGCAATCCGAACGAGTCAACCAGTCATTAAAACAATATTTACGCTTGTATTCGGCCAAACTCCAGAATGATTGGTCTGAATTTCTTCCTTTAGCCGAATTTGCTTATAATAACTCTTGTCATTCTTCCACCAAGGAGTCCCCATTCTTTTCAGTCTTTGGTTTTCATCCTAGAGCCAACTCTTTTTTCCATCATTCTCCAGTCTCCTCGTTGACCTTAACCTCCCATCTCAGAACAATTTGGAGAAAAGTGCACCTTGCCCTGAGAAAAGCTGCCTTCCGGGAAAAGAAATTTTCAGATAGGCTACGACGTCCTTGCACTTTTATGGTGGGAGATAAGGTGTGGTTGTCAACTCGCAACATCAAGCTCCGACAACCCTCGGGTAGATTGGGACCCAAATTTATTGGACCATTCCTTATCATTAAGAAGGTCAACCCAGTTGCTTTTTGGCTACGCTTGCCGAGATCTCTCAGAATTGGCAATACTTTTCACTGTTCCCTTTTGAAGCAGTATTTTTCTTCCAGGAGATTTCCTCGGAGGACTTCCCAGGGTAGATCTCCGGTGGATGTTCAGGGGCAACAAGAGTTCTTGGTGGAGAAGGTTTTAGATTCAAAAGTTTCCCGGGCCGGCTTTATTTTTTGGTTCACTGGAAAGGCTATGGTCCGGAGGAAAGGTCTTGGGTCCTGGATAAGGATCAACATGCCCCTAAACTCAGGAGATTATTCTTTCAGGAATTTCCTCAGAAACCTGGCTTTAGGGGTTCTTTAACCCCCTCCTCAAGGGGGGGTACTGATAGGCGCCACGGTCCGTGGCGCCGCTTGGTATGTTTCCGAGCGACGACCGCGGCCGCTGCACCTTCCTCCCTGCCCACCCGGCGCCTAGCAACTGGGGACGCCGTGCGCGCTGAGCCGCCGGGTCCCTAGCAACGCTAGGACGCCGGGCGCGCCGAGCCGCCGGGTCCATAGTAACGGGGACGCCACAGACTGCGTTCCCCGTTGCAGTAATTAATTAATTAAGTGTTCACATGTTTCTCTGGTCGTGCAGCAAGGCAGCTGCACGACATTTTGTGTAATCAGGCTCTGTACTCTGATTGGAGGGTTCCCTGTTATATGCCTCCTCAGTGCCTCACACAAACGCCGGTGATAGCTTCCTGCATGCTGCTCATGTTTGGTGAACGTCTGTTCCTGGTCTGCTGTGCCCGGTCTGTCCAGTTCTCTGAGTTCCTGTATCTTGGAGTTCGACACCCGGTCCCAAGGAATCCTTCTGGTCCTCCTTTACCTGTGGCAGTCGTTTGAGGTTCTCGCTTGGTTTCGTGAGTGGCGGCCCTGCCGCGTGTTGCGGCCTAGGCTGCTTTAGTATTGTTTTCTTGTACTGGAGCATTTGCAGAGGTTTCCGCTTCCATAGTCCTCTCCGGAACTCGGCGGTGCCGTGTAGGAGAGTGGACAAGTGGAATCTTTTGGTTGTTCTTTTCCCTGGCGGTAAGCCGCGCATACTTTTAGTTTCAGGTTAGCCAGTAGCCCCTGGCCTTGTTGTTTCAGTTAGAGGGCCCCTTGTTATTACCCTGTCTCAGTTCAATCTTTGTCTCTCATTAAGACCTGAGGGGGCATCGGAGTTGGGCAGACGTAATCCGCCCTTCAAACGCGGCTGCCATGGGCCCAAGAAACCACAGTCTTGCAAGAGTGAATTGACAGCACGGGTAAGACAACGGAGATAGGGTGCCAGGGGCTATTCCCATTCCATTTCCCTTTTCCAGCATTACGTCCTGCTGCTCTTGACTACTATATAAGATCTTCCTAGTCCTGAGCATCCAGATCGTAACAGCAGGATGGAATTCGGGTCTCAGGGCAGAATGGAATCTCTTGGAGCAAGGTAACCTGGAAGCAGCCGAGAGCAACCATCCATACAGGATGACAGTCATAGCACTGGCGATCAGGCAGTCCTTACCCAGAATTCTTATAGGAGCCAGTGTGCAGGGATTGGCTGGGATGATCAGGTGGGGCAGAGAAGCCCAGACAGTCACATAATTGGCTGTGCTGCAGTCAGGTGATCAGGACTTGTCACAGCAGTAATCTGGGCTTAGGCTCTGATGTGGATTGAGGACTAGTAGGCCCAAACACTAGTGATGAAGCTAGATATTTATCGTATATAAAACCCTTTATGAGGTCTAAGAACACTGTACGCTATTTACGTATGAAGTACCGTAAGGGTACGCTCGCTGCGTAACAATCGCTTAGCCGTGGTTGAGACGCTCAAGCGTCACGTTCGCTCACGGCCAAGAGATCACAGGCAGGCACGCTATTGGCTGCTGACTAACGTAATGGTTCACTATAGCGTAACGGACGCTGTATCGGGAGCGGGCTGCTCGAGCGATACAGACGCTCACGAGAATACGCTGTTGGTATCGGGCACACTTATAGGTGAGCGACTACCGTAATGCTACGCTATCAGCGTAGCGGACGCTCGAGACCACGAGGAGATCACGAGCGGCGCTGACGCTCACAATGTTAAACCTTTAAATCTAAACCATAAACAATGTAATATGCTGTAAAACCTTAGTGTAGAGATAGGGTGTAGATGCAACACAGTGTAACCTTATTAACTCAAAAGCTGTTTGAGCGTCACCGACGTTCTGAGAATACTTAACACTATGAGAAATACACAGATACCTGGGCTTAGGGTCCAACGCCTCATATATATATATTATGAATGATATACTTGCAAAAGAATTAATACAAATACAAATCATACACTACAATATAACATAGACTACCTAACCAGATAACTACACAGGAAATACAATACAATTACTATCTAAAGGAAAATAAGAGAGAAAGAGAAGAGAGAGAGAGAGATTGGCCCACAATAACAAGAAGATTAATATAGTTGCGGAGAAACACTTACGCACAAGGGGAAACGATCGCATGCGCCTCTGGACATCCAGCTCCCGATTTTCAGCAATGATAACCGTTGAAGAGTGAGAGCTGGATGTGATCGGCTTGTCTATTTATGCCCCACACACAATACAATTCAATGGTCCCTACAATCTCATTGTTCATTGGACACAGGAATTCGGCTTCGCATTATAACAAAAGGTCATAGGTTGATTCATACAGGTGGGCTGTGACTGCTTCCAACTGTTCAGGTGGGTGGGACACTGAGTTTCCCGCCGCATGACTAAATAAGAACAAATAATAGTAAATGGACATAAACTTCTTATGTCCATAACTATTCGCACGAGCGATTAATCCGCTCCAAACCAACACCGGAATATTGCTATTTAAATACTCTTCCGATGGGTACCAAACACCACTGTATGACCACTGTTAGACCCTTCGTACAATACAAAGAGGGATCTCTCTGTTCAGGAACATGCTATGTTAACTAAACTTTCAGAATCTATCAAAGGGACCATGATCTACAAAATACATTATATAGTGAAAATATGTAACGATTGAGTCGCACGCTACGATCACATAAACTCTACCGTAAATACGCATACCGTGCGCCTGCGGGTGCCCGCGACTGTGAGTATGCGCACGTACGGGAGAGCGCACGCATGCGCAGCACGGACCTGTGTGAGGTGCAAATATGGTAGTGTGCATAGAGATATTTTTCTGACTTTGACAGTCCACCCTTTGGCAGTCAACAATAACTGCCACCTTCTAAAACATTTCAAAAAGAGAAAAATATATGTCAGGGGTTAATACATTTACATGGTTGGGTAGGGGAGGAGAGGAGAAGATAGGAAAAGGGTATGACCTAGTGAGATAGCAGAAGCAGGTGTGTATGAATCCGTGCTTGGGGGTCATGTATCATTGTGCCGTACGTGTTTTAAATCAAGCTTCGAGGTATTGCGAAGTATACATTTGAATTCCTTCTTATCCCGTGGTACGGGTCTGTGGATGGGCTGTCAAACTTTACCGAGCTCTTTTCGGCTTTGGTTGTAACAAAATGGGGGAGCACATTTTAGTTGATGATACATGAATGGGGGAGATATGTGATTGCTGATATCTGTGCCTGTATTCCCTATCGACTATGTGTGTCATTACCTGAGGGTTGTAGAAATGAAGAAAAGACATAATTACGGTAAATGCGGTGGTATTCTATGTCAGGTTATTACATTCGTCGATTGAGGTCTTGTTTGGTGTCTGTTGAATGCAGTCTTCTTTGTGCTTTTGCCCATGAGGTGCGAGCAAAAGCTTTGTCAATGTCCATAGATTTACAAAAGTGTTGGGCTAGCGTAATTTTAAAATTTCTAGGGAAACTGGGGATCTATGGCAAAGTTCATCAAATATCTGTGTATCAGGTTGTCAAAACTTCTTCTTTAATCCCTCTGTTGTCTGTATATCGGCTCATCAAATTCCTCGTCCAAGTGGGTCTTTTTACCTTGGAGGAACCGGAAAAACAGGTGAAAGAAACGGACCGTAGAAATCGCATTTTCATCACATCATTGTTTCTACCGTTGGGTCACAAATCAAGTCCATTGGAACTACAGTTTCCTCACTCCTTAAACTCATTACCTCAGGTAGTACTTTTCCAATATAACACAATCCTTCAGAGTTTGGGGCAAGCCACTTTATACGCCTTTCTCCCGCATATGAAATATGCATCATCGGGGAGGACATATGGGACGGAATAGGACATAATCATATTACGCACCTTTCCATGTGAAATCTCCTAACCCTAATTCTCCCATCTGTTTAGTACACGTATCAGGTTGTACGATATGTGCACAGTATCCTGGTGATACCTCTCCAACTCTCGTAATCCTATTTCCTAAGGTATACCTATACCGGAAAGATTTTCCTCTACTGGCTATGTGGCGTATAAGCTCTGTATCTGTAGGCATTCTATCTGCTCTATGCGAAAAGGTCATGGTCTGATTACTCCATGACACTTCCCAATTTCCTGGCTTTCGGGGATTGGAGATGTTAAAACATAATAGGGACCTATCCACATGGTATTGGTGGAGCTTCAAACTAGGAGGGCTGGAGATATTGAACCTCCTGTCCACCGGTCTCCCACCACTTAGCTCAAGTACCTCCCCTATCGTTAAAGGAAATGGTACTAGTCCTGATTTGCTATGACCTTGAGGTACTTGAGAGCATACCCAACAATCTGTTTGATTTAACACGCTACCCACTAAAGAGTGGTAGTCACTCAAGGGATGCCGGTCCATATGGATATTAAAACTGGATTGGCATTTCTTTATGCACCCATCTTCAATGACATTGTTACAGAGCCGACAGATACAGTTCTCTTTTCAGCTAACAATCCTTCACAATTCCTTCTATGGTCAATGCTATCGGATCGTTTTCTGATACTCGCCTTTGCTTGTTGATTATGTTGTGTTGCTATTGGAAATTTACACCTCCGTCTCAGTCATCGGAACCTTTCTGGATCCTTTCTCGACCTCTCTGGTACTCTCGCCGGAACAGACTGCTCTGGTCAACATCATGGTCAACAGGAAAAATCCATATCACAGTCTCTTGGGGCAAGTCCATCTTACAGGAGGAGAAAAGAAGAAATTTGTAATGGGGTACAGAAAATCAGTTTGAGGGGGAGAGAAACTTGTTACGATAATTAGTTTTCTCGTCTTGTTGTTCTTCTTGTTCTGCTGTCTTCTCAAAGGTGCTGTCTCTCAGTCTTCCAAACGAACATTCTGGTGATGCAATATTCCCTCCAAACCAGCGATCTTTCTGTAAGGAGCAAAAAATCTTGCATTACCATTTGCCTAACTGAGGTGTGACATACCATCTTTAAAACATGAAAGCATGAGTGAGAAGAGAGAGAGAAAACAACAACAGCAAAAAAACAAAAGAGAGAGAGAACAATTCATATATGTATATATATAACATAACACATCAATAAACAACAACAGGGAAAAAAACATTTTTCAAACAAACAGTTTTCAAAACATTTTAAAACATTTTAAAACATTGTCAGATCATCAGGCTGTCATATCTACATGTCTAATGGTTTCCTTGCGCAGTCCCTCCCCCCAGCACTTCCATATTCCATTGTCTGTATCTGGCCAGAATACATTGGTGCGGATAGGTCATGCTGGGGTTTGGTAGACTTCTGCAAAGACCAAGTATATATGCAATGTTTGAATCCTACCAATAATCGTCAGAGATGGGGAGAGAGAAAAAGAAACATTTCACAGATACATTTACAACGTTTCACCCGGTCATTCCTGTGTCTTCAGGGAATGACCTCCCAATTTATTAACTATAACCTCAGGCTTACCATCAGTCCTAATGATCACCTTTCCTGACTGCACATTATGGGTGTGGGCCAAAATTTTTCCTATATGATCACTGATTATAATTTTGTGTGTTATAATTTTGCTAATTTCTTGGTCTAGGGGGTCTAACTTTATGTGGGTTATTACAGTTGCTGGCATAATGCCCTTCTCTTCTACAATGATAACAAATCCTTGGCTTTCTCCATGTGCTAGGGGCCTGGGGTTCCGGTCGACTTGATGCCTCCTCTAGTGCTTGGATGTTCAGTGCCATTAACCGCTCTCCCTGCGCTTCCCTGGTTCTTTGGATATTTCGGTCATGCTCGATAGCGGACTCTCTTAATGCAGCGACCGAGATACCTCTCCAATGAGGTATCGAGGTTTGTACCCTAATTTTTAGTGTGTCTTTTAAGTTGTTCATTAATACAGACACAGCTACCTCTCTGTGGTGTACATTAATGTCAATGTCATCTATACCCGTGTACCTAGCCATATCCTGCAGAGCCCGGTGAAAATACTCTGATGCGGATTCACCTTCTTTTTGTTTTATTGTAAAGATTTTATTCCACTTTACTACTGTAGGAAAATATTCTTTCAACTGTAGATTAATTCTTTTTACATTATCTTGGTTATACTCGTCTGTTAGTGGCACTTCCTCATCTAGTTTACAATCAGCGATAAATTTCAATGAATCAACATCGGGGGGTAAACATGTCCTCAAAACTATCCTCCAATCTTTGTTATTTGGCTCTGCAGTATGTCCTAGCACTCTAATGTATTTTTGACAAGCAACTAAGTCTTTCCTGGGATCAGGAAATTCAGACAGAATTGTTCTTAATTCTGTCCGGGAAAAGGGGCAGTACATGGCGATGTTCCTGACGGGAGTGACTCCTGAAGAGTCAGTTTTCCCATTTTGTACTGCAATTACCCTGACAGGATTAAGTCCAGTAACGTCATTCTGAATTGATTCTATGATATAAGGTACATTTGTTTGTGCGTGATGTATAATACCATACGTACCTGTGGACACGACCTCACCTGACCCTCCGTTAGGGGGTTTGATTACAGTCTTTACCGATTTGGTCGCGTCCACCTGGATGTCTTGTGTGATGGCTTCTGGAAAAGGCTCCGACATTGTGCTGGGCTCACTTTCTTGTTGTTGTTCCTGAGGAAAGTTTAACATGGGGTGCGACTTGCATGGGTTAATAGTTGTACATTCAACAGTATTACAATTATCATTGTTACATTTATTACACTTATTCTTATCATCTATACTACAGTTGCTAAGAGCGTTTTTATTGTTCACCCTTGTGCTTTTCTCCGCAACCACAATCCTCTCCATTGCCATGTCTCTCCTCTCAAGATGAAAGTTAGGTATGTAAGTTACATTTCTTTGCATGTCACTTTCCTGTTGCCATAACTGCAAACAATCATAATGTTTAACTCGTTGTTTCCAGAATTTTATGAGACAGATCCTCCGCCTTAAATTATGCAACACCTCTGTGTCAAAACTACCTATCCCGGGAAATGGTGCCTTATCCCCCGCAGTCATTCGTGTCCATTCATCACAAAAGGTCTCAGTGTGGGGACCATATTTCCCCCACATTACTAACCGAGCAGACCCTCGGGGTCTGCAAGCCTCTGGAGTCTGAATCCTGACTGCTGAACGTCTCTGTGTTGTGCACTTGGCTGCCATTGTGGACCTTACACAGAAAAACTTCCTAAAATGCACCAAACACAGAAATTTACGTTGGAAATCCTTAAAGCTCTTCCACTGAACTTCTTCTGCTCCGAGTATCTCCGGTCCGCCTTCTAGCAGACACGTGTAGCCGTTGCAGGCCCTATCTCTAGAGATTTTTTTTTGAGAAAATTCCCTTCCTTTTTCTTTACACAAATCACGCTTGCATGTGCTCCCTACAACACGTATGAGGGCAAGATTTACGCATGGATATACGACCTCATATCACGTTGCGTTATTGGTCACACATACAACCGTGCGGTCCAATCGTACCACTTATAGACACTTGTTGCCCATAAATGGTAGGATCATTGGAGTCTCCCTACTGTGCTCCAAAACAGCCAGAGCGTAATACAACGAAAACTTTATCACACTCTGTTGCACGTTTTCACTCAGACCGTGCTCATCACGTTCCACTAAAGATCACACAGATCACAAAGTCCACAAAGCGGAATTCAATACCGTTTTATCACATAGATCACAAAGTCCACAAAGCGGGATTCAATACACTCATACCGTTTTCAACCCACTATCATTCTTATAGTTTTCTGATCAGAAAAATAATTTCCCGTAGTCTGATAGCTCTCCCCAGAGGCGTTACAGTAAAGTAAGGTATTTAAACTAAGTTTTGGAAAAACTGAAATCAATTTGTGCTATTTATCGCCTTGCGTTATTTACCGCGTTGCGCTATTTATCTCCTTTTAAAAATAACACTTGTGGTTTGAGTTACATGGACGTACACGGACGCTCCGTTGCGTAACATACGCTGCGTGCGTCGGCCTTTGGGTTGCGTACGCAAGTCTCAGTCCTTTGTTAGAGACACGTGTACGCAAAGCAAAGATCCACTGTAACACAACTTATACGTTTATCAATGTAGATGATCCTCGATCATCTACCGCGCACCACACTGACCTCCTCGTCTCTCAGGCAAAGCTGTGTGTTTGTCTATACTTTAACTATATTACCTTTTTACTCTTAAACTATGAAATAGCGGCAAATCTCTCTCAGCACGTTTATCAATTATAAAAAGGCAAACAGAAGAGTGATATACGAAAATACACAAATGAAAAAGAAATGCAGATATATATGTGCGTGCGTGTGTACGCAAGACAGAAAAATAAACAGTTTTAAAAGAGACTATCGTTTTGTTCTTACCTCCGGTCCCGGATTCCTTCAGCACCCTTTGCTAAGAGAAGCAGACGCTTATCCCGACAGCACTACGAGGAATATAACCTCCCGCTCTTTGCTGATGGATAATGTCTGCTGTATCTACCTAGTGCAGATATGTGAAGGACGGGCGAGCCGCCAATTGATAAAGCTAGATATTTATCATATATAAAACCCTTTATGAGGTCTAAGAACACTGTACGCTATTTACGTATGAAGTACCGTAAGGGTACGCTCGCTGCGTAACAATCGCTTAGCCGTGGTTGAGACGCTCAAGCGTCACGTTCGCTCACGGCCAAGAGATCACAGGCAGGCACGCTATTGGCTGCTGACTAACGTTATGGTTCACTATAGCATAACGGACGCTGTATCGGGAGCGGGCTGCTCGAGCGATACAGACGCTCACGAGAATACGCTGTTGGTATCGGGCACACTTATAGGTGAGCGACTACCGTAATGCTACGCTATCAGCGTAGCGGACGCTCGAGACCACGAGGAGATCACGAGCGGCGCTGACGCTCACAATGTTAAACCTTTAAATCTAAACCATAAACAATGTAATATGCTGTAAAACCTTAGTGTAGAGATAGGGTGTAGATGCAACACTGTGTAACCTTATTAACTCAAAAGCTGTTTGAGCGTCACCGACGCTCTGAGAATACTTAACACTATGAGAAATACACAGATACCTGGGCTTAGGGTCCAACGCCTAATATATATATATTATGAATGATATACTTGCAAAAGAATTAATACAAATACAAATCATACACTACAATATAACATAGACTACCTAACCAGATAACTACACAGGAAATACAATACAATTACTATCTAAAGGAAAATAAGAGAGAAAGAGAAGAGAGAGAGAGAGATTGGCCCACAATAACAAGAAGATTAATATAGTTGCGGAGAAACACTTACGCACAAGGGGAAACGATCGCATGCGCCTCTGGACATCCAGCTCCCGATTTTCAGCAATGATAACCGTTGAAGAGTGAGAGCTGGATGTGATCGGCTTGTCTATTTATGCCCCACACACAATACAATTCAATGGTCCCTACAATCTCATTGTTCATTGGACACAGGAATTCGGCTTCGCATTATAACAAAAGGTCATAGGTTGATTCATACAGGTGGGCTGTGACTGCTTCCAACTGTTCAGGTGGGTGGGACACTGAGTTTCCCGCCGCATGACTAAATAAGAACAAATAATAGTAAATGGACATAAACTTCTTATGTCCATAACTATTCGCACGAGCGATTAATCCGCTCCAAACCAACACCGGAATATTGCTATTTAAATACTCTTCCGATGGGTACCAAACACCACTGTATGACCCCTGTTAGACCCTTCGTACAATACAAAGAGGGATCTCTCTGTTCAGGAACATGCTATGTTAACTAAACTTTCAGAATCTATCAAAGGGACCATGATCTACAAAATACATTATATAGTGAAAATATGTAACGATTGAGTCGCACGCTACGATCACATAAACTCTACCGTAAATACGCATACCGTGCGCCTGCGGGTGCCCGCGACTGTGAGTATGCGCACGTACGGGAGAGCGCACGCATGCGCAGCACGGACCTGTGTGAGGTGCAAATATGGTAGTGTGCATAGAGATATTTTTCTGACTTTGACACTAGGAAGCAGACATTATGCTGAGAGAGCTATGCAGAAACAGCATGTAAAGACTTTACTGCAAGCTGGGTGTGATGAACAGAGAGCCTGGTTGCTGAACACTGGATCTTGGCAGTTATACAAACAGTGGATTTCCTGCTCTGGTGCTAACCAGCAAGTAATCAAGACTGCAGTTTGTATGTGAAGCAGATGCCTGTTTGCAGAATAAGCAGAGGTAAGTCCAAGAAGATGAGAAATACAGTCAGGTGTCACGATCCAGGTAATTCCTTATCAGTATTTACCTTCCAAATGCCTCCTGAGACTGTCCCAGTGTTCCAAGCCTGGATTCCATCTGCACTGTCTGCATGCAGCACGCTGCATCTCATTGTCTCAAAACTCTTCACTGTGATTCTGGCAGCTTCATGGTTAAAGCTCACATGCAAGTTACAAACAATCTTTCCCTCCAAAAGCAAACATGGGCGCAGCCATGTTTGCTTTCATCACATGTTGCTTTTCAGCCTATCAGCTGCACTCTGGTTTCTACCTAATTATCCAGCAGCTGCACTCTAGACTCTGCTTAATCAGCCAGCCAATCCCTGTTTCCCAGCTGGTATAAATATCTTGTTCCTGGGCTGGAAAGATTGTCAGTGCTTCAATTGTCTTCAGTGATTCCAGTGTGCAGTTCTCCCATTACCTGACACCGGCTTCCAGCTTCTAGCTTCCAGCGGTGCTCTGCCCTGCCAGTAACCATCGGTGTTCCGCCATCGATCCACAGTAACCATCGGTGTTCCGCCATCGATCCCAAGTAACCATCGGTGTTCCGCCATCCATCCCTAGTCACCATCGGTGTTCCGTCATCGATCCCAAGTCTCCATCGGTGTTCCGCCATCGATCCCAAGTCTCCATCGGTGTTCCGCCATCGATCCCAAGTCTCCATCGGTGTTCTGCCATCGATCCCCAGTAACCATCGGTGTTCCGCCATCGATCCCAAAGTAACCATCGGTGTTCCGTCATCGATTCCAAGTCACCATCGGTGTTCCGTCATCGATCCCAAGTATTTCTCTGAACTGTGTTTCCTATTACCAGTACCAAATCATCAGTATTCCTCTGAACTGTGTTTAATAAAACCTTTGAACTTTCCCTTGTTGTCGTGGTCACGCCTTCGGGCATTTGTTCTAAAGGTTCCCTGCATGTCCAAGAACCCTGCACTGCCTCCCAGGTACACATATACCTCAGCCCCTACAACTGAGGCTTCCCCCTGGTCAGCACCAGCCCTCAGTTGTGACATCAGGATCATGACAATAACCAGGAAACACGTGATATACATTTTGTAAAGTATAAATACATACACACACTTTTCCTAACAAAACCGCATGGTGTATTGGCATATGCAGTGCCTTGTTCCTAATAGATAATTCTTGTGTCACAGTCGCTTCTCCAGATATGCCAATATGAGAATCGCCGCCTGTGATGTGAGGGCCACTTTGGACACATTCGCTGCCACCAGCAAAAGTCTTATTTTGCGCTGAAGTGCTTTTGCTCTTACCTGCAAACACAATGCAATACTTAGAAACATCGGTAACGTGGGCCACACGAAGCCTTGGGTCTTAAGTAGCACAGAACCAGAAACTAAAATTTTAATTGTAATTCCAAGAATACTTCAGAGCTTTTGTTACAAAAAGTGTTACAAAGATTATTAGGAATATTTTAAGAATACACACAGAGTATGGTACAATCTCAAACAAAAATAATAGAAGATAATTCAGAAGCCTAGACTTAAACACAAATTTAGGATCCTGCTGTGGGAGGTTATACAGGTTAGTTTATTGGTTAAGTTCTATCTGCAGCTACACCCCATGAGAATGAACACACATATTCATGGAGAGAGATAGTTATACCCTCAGCTGCACTCACTTCCTCCCACCCTTGTGGTTTTTAACCAGCTCAATGCTGAACACTTGAGGATGATGGATTCAATTTCCTACCCCCAAACATTTATGACTGGTACAAGATAAGAGATCACTGTTGCTGAACATAAATTTATTTCTCCCATTTTATTGCTGGGGTCTGGTTAGATGCACTCCTGGGTAGAGTGATAACCTCTTAGCCCACTTGGAGTTATGTAAACAGGCAATTTACAACCTAGCAGAGGAGATCTGTTACTTGCAGAATGACATACAGTTCAAGAAATAACATTTACCACACAGTCAATACAATAATACCACATGCAATTTGAAGAATACCATATTCTGGGATCCAATCATGTAATGGATCCTGACATCTGCCCCTTTAAAGTGGCACACAAGGGCAGTGACTGTCTCATTGGTGTGCTACTGACCACTTGATCACCTTGACTCAAGAGTTTATCTGCATTAATGTGTTTTGCACCCTTTCTCTGTTGAATGGTAAATGTGTACTGCTGCAAAGTGAGACTCCAGTCTGGTTCTGGGTGGAGGGCACCCCCTCCTACACGGAGCCCTGGATATTTCACCAATCCCATGCCAAGCTGGTATTTCTCTAGTTTCCCTGTGAAAGGTGCCTGATAGGGTTGCAGTGCGTCCGCTACCTGTCCCCTCGTCACCTCCGTTACTTCCTCACTATAGTGGGCATTAGTTAACGTCCCACCTGTCAGGGCAAATATGTGTTTTGTTATGGGAACACTCTCCTTCATAGCCTACTTGGAGTTATGTCAGTAGTCCATTTACAACCTAGCATAGAAGACCTGTTACTTGCAGAATGACATACAGTTGTCAAAGTCAGAAAAATGTTTCTATACACATTGCCATATTTGCACCTCACCCTGGTACGCGCTGCGCATGCGTGCGCTTTCCCGTGAAGGCGCATACCCGCTACTGTGTGCACTCGCTCGCACTCGGTATGCATATTTACGGTAAAGAGTATGTAGTCGTAGCGTGCGACTCATTCGTTACACATTTTCATAATTAATGTAGTTTATAGATCATGATCCCTTTGATAGTTTCTGAAAGTTTGGTTAATATAGAATGTCCCTGAACGGAGGAATCCCTCTTTGTATTGTACGAAGGGTCTAACAGGAGTCATACAGCAGTGTTTGGTACCCATCGGAAGAGTATTTAATTAACAATATTCCGGTGTTGGTTTGGAGCGTATTAATCGCTCGTGCGGATAGTTATGGACATAAGAAGTTTATGTCCATTTCTATTATTTACACATACTCAGGTATGCGGCGGGAAACCCTTTTTCCCACCCACCTGAGCTGTTGGAAATCGTCACAGCCCACCTGTATGAATCAACCTATGACCTATTGTTATGATGCAGGGCCGAATTCCTTCGTCCAATGGACAATGGGATTGTAGGGACTATGAGATTGCATTGTGTGTGGGGCATAAATAGGCAGGCCGACCATATCCAACTTCACTCTCATCAACGGTTTTCTTGCTGATAATCGGGAGCTGGATATCGAGGCGCATGCGATCATACCCTTTGTGCGTAAGTTTTCTCTCCGTAATCATTGTCTTACTGTGAGCCAATTTCTCTCATCTCTCTCCATTTCTCTCTCTCTCTCTCCCTTCTCTTTTCTCTCACATCTCCCCTAGACTAGTATTGTATTGTATTAGATAGTATCGTATTTTGGTTAGGAAGTATCTGTTATATTGTAGTGTATCATTTGTACTGTTATTCTCTTTTACAAGTATATTAGATATAATACAGTTAATAGGCTTTGGACCCTAAACCAGTATCTGTGTATTTCCTATAGTTTTAAGTGTTCACTTGAGCGTCGGTGACGCTCAAGCAGCTTTGTAGTTAGTCAGGTTACACAAGGTTGCACTTACACCCTGTATTCACATTAAGGTATTCTGTGTATTTCATTGATAAAAGGTTTAGACATAGGGGTATAGCGTTGTGAGCGTCTGCGCCGCAGGTGATCTCCTCGTGGTCTCGAGCGTCCGCTACGCCATAGCGAATCATTACTCTAGTCATAGCCAATAACGTGCTGTCCTGTGATCACTGGGCCGTGAGCGAACGTGACGCTTGAGCGTCTCGCCTACGGCTAAGCGATCGTTACGCAACTAGCGTACCCTTACGGTACTTCTTAAGTAAACCGCGTACAGTGTTCTTAGACTTCATTAAGGGTTGTTTATACGACAAAAGAATTTAGCATTGTCAATTGGGGACTCGTCCTGTCCTTCTCATATCTGCACTAGGTAGATCAGCAGACATTATCCCCCAGCAAAGGGTGGGAGGTTGTCTCGCAGTGCTGACGGGATAAGCGTCTGCTTCGCTTAGATAAAGAGTGCTGAAGGAATCCGGGAACCGGAAGTAAGAACAAAACGCTTGTGTCTTTTAAAACTGTTTATTTCTCTTCTGTCTTGCGTATACACGCACGCATACATATATATCTGCATTTCTTTTTCAATTTCGTATATCACTATTCCTGTTTGCCAATTTTTATAGTTGATAGAAAGTGCTAAAAGAGATTTGCTGTTATTTCATAGTAGAGGTAATAGTTAAAGTATAGACCAACACATGGCTTGTCTGGGAGATAAGGCAGTCAGTGTGGTGTGCGGTAGATGATCAGGGATCATCTACATTGATAAAAGTAGAAATTGTGTTACGGTGGATCTTTTGTTTTGCGTACACGTGTCTCTAACAAAGACTAGCGTACGCAATCCAAAGGCAGACGCACGCAGCGTACATTACGCAACGTAGCGTCCGGTTACGCCCACGTAGCTCAAGTTGTGATAAGGCGATAAGTAACGCACAGCGGTAGATAACGCGACGCGGTAAATAACGCAAATCTATTTTTGGAAAATTTGAAATTTAGTTTAACAGATCCTGCTCCTAATTGGTAACACAGCTGGGCTAAAGAAAATTTCTGCGCAGAAATAGATATAGAAACGAAAGTGTACATGTGTTGAGTGAGTGTGTTTTTGTATACATAAGTTTATATAACTTAGAGGTTGAACCAAAAAGAAATCGGGTACTCGTAAAGGACATACGTGTAAGTGACATATACGGTGGCTAGGGAGGCATCCTTGGTTAAATAATATTTGAGCATTAGAGTATAGCGGACCACAAGGTAACAAGACCAGGAGGTCACAAGGTAACAAGACCAGGAGGTCACAAGGTAACAAGACCAGAAGGTCCGCTATAAAGGTACAAGAAGCACAACCCCGGGGGTTGGTGCTAAAACCCATATAGGCCATTGGAAGCTCTGGCTGAAGGAATTCGCAGCCGCAATTTTCGATTCCATTGATCTCTCAGTACATAACAAGTAGTGCTTATGTACTGAACGATTGTACCGCACGTCATTGTGTGCATTAGTAAACCTGACTAGTATCATTTTGCGTACAAAGGTCATAAACGCTAGTTGTACATTCTGACGTGATTTGTGTAATTTTTTATTTTTAAAGGGAAGTTCGCTGGTCACTCAGGAACTATCTAACAACCCCACCTTTACTGGAAAGAGTAAGTGTCCTTCGGGTAACCCTCGTATGTTCCAGTAAACAGAAGGTTTTTGGTAGGGCCCTGTATCGAGTACGCCAGCACCATATCGGTGTGATCAGGTCGTATTGGTCGAGGTGGGCGAGTGAGTGGGGTACTCGGTAAACCGCCACCGCCGGCCTATTTTGAATAATTTGGTTTGCTGTAAGGGTTCGCTGAAGACCGTGATATAAAGATCAAAGGAGTAGTAAGCAACACCTGCAGATTATGGGGGCCAATTGTTCAGGTAGGGGGCGATCAACCTCGGTTCGGGTTGATTCAGAGAACCGACCAGTCGGGTCGGCAAGGTACATCATGTGTGAAAAATACGGAAGTCACACAGAGGTTTTATGTGATGAATGGGAGAGAATGACTGAACAAGACCGGGAGAAATTCCCAAGAATAGGTAGCTTCAGTCCAGAAGTGTTACAAAATTTAAGGAGTAGGATATGTCTCATAAAATCAACAAAGAGACGAATTCAGCATCATGATTATTTACAGTTATGGCACCAGGAAGGTGAGATACAGAGAGGTTTGGCTCTGGCGGCGGGATCTGGGGCAGTCAGGAAACTGATAGCCACAGCCCCGCCACCACCATACATAGCAGGAGAGAAGTTGATTACGGAGAGAAACGCACTGGGTTGTAAAACACAAACACTTAGTAACCCTGTAAATGTTAATGATGTTAACCAAGTAACCCATGCAATTATTAACCCGTGCAAGTTGTACCCTGTTTTGAACTTTCCTCAGGAGTGTGATCAAGAAGACGATTCGGCAACAATTTCAGCACTCTCTCTAGCGGCCACCATATCAGAAACCACAGTAGGAACTGCACCACTCACGAGATTAGTGAAGGCCCCTAGCGGAGGGATAGGTGAGGTCGTGTCAACGGGTAAGTACGGCACCATGCATTATACTGAAACAATTTCACCACAAGTTGTAGAATCTACACAGAATGAGGTTGTTAGAGTTAACCCTGTTAGAGTAATAGCAGTTCCCAATGGGAAAACAGATGTATCAGGAGCCACTCCCATAAGGAACATTGCCATGTACACTCCATTTTCCCGAATGGAATTAAGAACAATAGTGTCCGAATTTCCTGACCCCAGGAAAGACTTAGTTGCTAGCCAAAAATACATCAGGGATCTAGGTAACACTGTAGAACCCAACAACAAGGATTGGCAGATACTGCTAAGAGCTTGTTTACCTTCCAATGTCGACTCAGCTCAATTCTTAGTTGACTGTGCATTGGATAAAGATGTACCGCTTACAGACGTGTACAACAAGGATAACGTAAAAAGGATAAATTTACAGCTAAAGGAGTATTTCCCAGCCGTAGTTAAATGGAACAAGATATTCTCCATTAGACAAAAAGAGTCCGAAAGGCAGCAGAATATTTCCACCGGGCACTATTAGAAATGGCAAAGTACACTGGAATAGAAGACATTAGGACCAACCCAAACCATCAAGACGTAGCAGTATCTGTACTGATGGATGGTTTAAAGGAAACATTAAAGACTAGGGTTCAGACCACGCAACCATGTTGGCGAGGTCTGTCGGTGTCCACATTGAGAGAGGCTGCTATTGATCACGACAGAAACATCACTAGACACAGGGAGTCGCAAAGTGATAAGTTGATGTCAGTAAGTATACAGGCGCTGACCACAAGGCAGCCTGCGTATGTACCACCGAATCCTGTGGGTAAGTCAAGTGTAATAACATGTTTTTCTTGTAACAAACAGGGACACTATGCACGAGACTGTAGAACAAAGAGTGTACAAAGATCTTTTCAACCCCCTAGACAACGACACGACACACGACATTGGGAGCAGGGTCCACAGAGGCGGAGTTTTGAGCCACATACAGGGGAAACAAAAAGATACCCCCCGAACAGAGATTGGCATGCCTCTGGTAGTTCCCAGCTAACTCCCCCACAAGTAGTTGCTGCCAACGGGATTCAGGGAGGTCAGCATACCCAATAGGGGTGTGGCCAGACCTGTAATCTGCAGCCAGTTAAATTGATTGCAATCTCTGGTTCACTTCCAAGACTGGCAATCAATGTAGCTGGTAAAACTTTAAATTTTCTTGTAGACACAGGGGCGGCCAAGTCAGTGATAAATTCGACAGTGGGCATGAGAACCACTGGTAGGACAGTTCCAGCCATGGGAGTAACAGGAGTAGTCCAGCACTACCCTGTTAGCAAACCAGCCGAGATTACAATAGGGCCTTTGCATACCAAGCATTCGTTTTTGCTAGCTGCATCGGCACCAACCAATCTCCTGGGAAGAGACTTACTATGTAAAATGGGTTGCGTCATTTATTGTACTCCTGAAGGTGTATTCTTGGACATTCCTGAGAATCACGCTCAGGAAGTACGAGACATGTTAGACTCCCCATCAAAATTAATGTCACACACCATTATGACAAATAGGAATCCATCCCAAATAGAAGAGATGACATCTCAGATACCAGAGTCACTTTGGACAAAAGATGGACAGGACACTGGATTAATGGCAAACGTAGCTCCAGTAGTTGTACAAGTAAAAGATGGTAGGATAGCTCCAAAAATCCCACAGTATCCTCTGAAGCCAGAGGTGGAGTTAGGAGTTTTCCCAGTAATAGAGCGCTTGCTACAACAGGGCATTCTAGTAAGAACGTCCAGCACAGCAAATAGTCCCATCTTCCCTGTTAAAAAGAGTGGGGGGAGGGGTTATAGGCTAGTGCAGGATCTAAGGGGGATTAACAAAATAGTTGAGAGTCAGTTCCCCGTAGTGCCAAATCCAGCTGTCATCCTAATGCAAATTCCTCCCACTGCCAAATTTTTCACTGTTATTGACCTCTGCTCCGCATTCTTTTCGGTACCTCTGCACCCTGACAGCCAATATTTGTTTGCATTCACATACAGAGGAGTCCAATACACGTGGACTCGGTTACCCCAAGGTTTCATAGATAGTCCAAGTATATTTTCTCAGGCTTTGCATGATTGCTTACAGTCTTTCCAACCAGAGAGTGGATCAGTACTGATACAGTATGTAGATGATTTACTGCTGTGTTCAGATTCGCTGGAAGCTTCCCTGAAGGATACGAAACAGCTCCTGTTTCATCTTTCAGACACAGGACATAAGGTTTCCAAAGACAAGTTGCAATTATGCCAAACTAAGGTAAAATATTTGGGACACTGTCTAACACAAGGACTGAGACACCTGACCGCTGATAGAATCCAAGCCATTAGAGACATGACACTGCCACAAACCCAGCAACAGATCAGGACGTTTTTAGGAATGTGTGGGTATTGCCGTAATTGGATCCCAGGGTTTTCCATATTGGCGTTACCTTTGCAGGAAATGGTCTCTTCAAACAAACCTGATCGGATTTCGCATACAGACGAATCCGAAACAGCATTTGAGAGACTTAAGCAATGCCTAACGCAGGCACCAGCACTAGGTATGCCAGACTATGGTAAACCCTTTGAACTATACGGAACAGAAAGTGCTGGTTGCGCAGCAGGTGTACTAACCCAAAAACACGGTGATGCCAGCAGGCCAGTTGCATACTACAGCGCTCAGCTAGATACGGTAGCGCGATCCCTCCCCACATGCTTGCGTAGCGTTGCGGCGATAGCATTGCTAGTGACAAAAAGCGAAGATGTCGTGCTAGGCCACAACCTCACAATCCATACACCACATGCGGTATCTGCCTTATTGAATTCTGCCCAAACCAGACACGTCTCATCAGCAAGGTTTACAAGATGGGAATTGGCATTAATGGCCCCAGTAAACATCACCATAAGGAGATGCAGCGCATTAAATCCTGCAACATTTCTCCCAGGTGTGCCTGGTCAGACACAAAGGGTGGAAGGTGAGAGTGATGGGGAAGGAGGATTTAATACAAAGGAAGATACACATGATTGTATGGAATATTTGACCCAAAATTTTACCGCAAGGCCTGACATCAGTGACAATCCACTGGAAGATGCAGAACTCACGTTCTACACTGACGGTAGTTGTCATAGACAGTCAGACTCGGGAGACTTGTGTACTGGATACGCAGTCGTAAATGACCAAGACACCATAGAAGCGGAACCGCTAGGTCCACCTCACTCAGCCCAGGTTGCTGAACTGGTCGCCCTAACCAGAGCATGTGAATTGGCTAAGGGTAAGTCAGCCAATATCTACACCGATTCTAGATACGCCTTCGGGGTAGTACATGATTTCGGAGCCCTATGGCGCCTCAGAAATTTCATGACGGCAGCTGGTACACCGATAGCGCATGCAGCTTATATAAAAAGGCTTCTAACAGCGATACAGGAACCAGACAGAGTGGCTGTTATCAAATGTAAAGCACATACATATAGCCAAGACCCAGTATCCCTTGGTAACAGCCGAGCAGACGAAGCCGCAAAGCTTGCAGCTGCTACCCCCATACAGACAGACACCACACAACTGATGGTATTTAATACCATCAACACACAGAAGTTGTGTGAGATGCAGAATTTGTGTTCCACACAGGAAAAGGCAGTCTGGAAGGCAAAGGGATATGGCCAGGAGTCCTCAGGGCTCTGGACGGATGGACATGGTAAACCAGTGGCCCCCAGGACATACCTTCCATGTCTGGCTGAAGCAGCTCACGGGTTGACTCATCTAGGCAAGGAGGGAATGTGCAAATTGGTAAGAGCATACTGGTGCGCCCCAGGATTCTCCTCTCATGCGGGTAAAAGAGCAATGTCATGCCTTACCTGTCTGAGAAAGAATATTGGAAAAGCAATACCTACAGAACCATCCCATATCCCACCTGCCGGCGGCCCTTTCCAGGTAATACAAATTGACTTCATTCAATTACCCCCATGTCGAAATCTGAAATATGTACTTGTTTGTATAGATGTTTTCTCGAATTGGGTCGAAGCATTTCCAGCAGCTACAAATACCGCTATGTTTACAGCTAAGAAAATTGTGCAGGAATTTGTATGTAGATATGGTATCCCTAGAATCATTGAAAGTGATAGGGGTACCCATTTTACCGGTGATGTCTTTCAAGGAATGTGTAAATTAATGGGTATTGATAGCAAGCTGCACACTCCGTACCGTCCACAGGCGAGTGCGAAGGTCGAAAGAGTGAACAGCACTATTAAAAATAAATTGAGTAAAGTAATGGCAGAGACAGGATTGACGTGGCCAGAAGCTTTACCCATTGTTTTGTATAGCATCAGAACCACTCCCAGGTCCCCTCTTAACCTGTCCCCTTTTGAGATTCTGTTTGGTCGACAACCGCATGTCATGATTAACCCTCAGGATGATTTGAAATGTAACAATGAAGTAACTGTAAAATACTTGATTAACATGAGTAAGCAGTTGAGGAATCAAAATGATAATCTGAAGTTGGTGATTCCTGATTTACCAGATAGTAATTGTCATGACATTGAACCTGGGGATTATGTAATGATACGAAATTTTCTACGCTCAGGTTGTCTTATCGATAGATGGGAAGGACCATACCAGGTCTTATTGACTAGCACCACAGCATTGAAGGTTGCTGAGAGAGAGACTTGGGTTCACTCCTCCCACTGCAAGAAGGTTGCTGATCCAGAGAAGTCCCGTGATAAGGAACAGACGGTAGAGGTTGTATCACTGGAGTGTCTGTTCCAGGAGGACTGAGGCGGCACCTGAGCCTTGAAGACCGAAAGCAGTTGTTGACTCCCTTCTCCCTTTTATTGTTTTTCTCCACTTCCCATCCCCTCTCCCTTAAAATTTCTTTTTCCCCCTTCTCATTCTTCTCTATTTCCTCCTCAAAGATGGACTTGCCCCAAGAGACTGTGATCCGGATTTTGATGTTAACCATGATGTTGACCAGAGCAGTCTGTTCCGGCGAGAGTACCATAGAGGTCGAGAGAGGTTCTGGAATGGGTTCCGATTATGATGATGGAGGCGTAGTTTTCCAAGATCAACCAAACCAACAAGCAAAGGCGAGTATCAGAAAACGATCCGATAGAAGAAATTGTGATGGATTGTTAGCTGAAGAAAACTGTATCTGTAGGCTCTGTGACAATTTGATTGAGGATGGGTGCATAAAGAAATGCCAATCCAGTTTTAATATCCATATGGACCGGCATCCATTGAGTGACTATCACTCCTTAGTGGGTAACGTATTAAACCAAACAGATTGTTGGGTATGCTCTCAAGTACCTCAGGGTCATAGCAAATCAGGGCTAGTACCATTTCCTTTAACGTTAGGGGAGGTACTTGAGCTAAGTGGTGGGAGACCGGTGGACCGGAGGTTTAACATCTCCAGCCCTCCTAGTTTGAAGCTCCACCAATACCATGTGGATAGGTCCCTCTTATGTTTTAATATCTCCAATCCCCGTAAACCGGGAAATTGGGAAGTGTCATGGAGCAACCTTACCATGACCTTTTCACACAGAGCAGATAGAATGCCTACAGATACAGAGCTTGTACGCCACATAGCCAGTAGAGGAAAATCTTTCCGGTATCGATATACCTTAGGAAATAGGATTACTAGAGTTGGAGAAGTATCACCAGGATACTGTGCACATATCGTACAAACTGATACGTGCATTAAGCAGATGGAAGAATTAGGGTCAGGAGAGTTCACCTGGAAGGTGTGTAATATGGTAATGTCCTTCTCCGTCCCATATGTTCTCCCCGATGATGCATATTTCATATGCGGGAGAAAGGCGTACAAGTGGCTTGCCCCAAACTCTGAAGGATTGTGTTATATTGGAAAAGTATTGCCTGAAGTGATGACTGTAACACATGACAAAATGAAGGACATACACCGTGGTGCCCAAGCTCCTTATACTCACACTCATTACGAGCACCGAGTTAAAAGACAACTGTCAGAAAAGTTAGAGCATCCGGCCTCTGATCTTATCCATGAATCCACCGGGATTCAGGTTCTGGTAGCGTTAGATTTCACTCGCACCGCTCGAGGAGTGATGAATTATAGATACATTTCCGCACTCGCCAATTTGTTAGATAATATCACTGAAATGTATGATGACACGTTCAGATACACTGGAAGAGAACTTCAAGCTTATAAAACAGAACTAGTTCAGCATAGGATGGTTCTTAATTATCTTACAGCAGTAACAGGCGGATATTGTGTTACATTGGCAACACAGTACGGCATAAAGTGTTGCACGTATATCACAAATAGCACCGAGGATCCGGTAGAGGTCATAGACCAAAAGATGGACGATATTCTCCAATTGAAGTGGGAATTTCGCCGAAAACACAATCTCACTCTTGCTGCTGTAGGTAATGAGCTGACTGGTTGGGTGTCATGGTTGAACCCGCGAAATTGGTTCTCCGGTTTAGGAGACTGGGCTCAAGGAGTCATAATGGATGTTGGAAAGTTTCTACTATGTATCTTAGGTGTTGTTATATTTATTGGATTGATATTTAGATGCGGGCAGGCTTTAATGAGGTGCAAACAAAGTACAAGAGTGATGAGCTTGAGGAGTGAGGAAACTGTAATTAACCTGGATTTGATTTATGACCCAATGATAGAAACCATGATGTGATGAAAATGCGATTATAAGGTCCGTTTCTTTCACCTGTTTTTCTGCTTTTCACCAAGGTACAAAGACCCCCTTGGACGAGGAAGTTGACGAGACGCTATACAGACAACAGACAAGCACCAAAGATGAAGTCTTGACAACCTATGATATGGACACTTGATGAACTTTGCCATGGATCCCCAGTTTCCCTAGTATTTTTAAACTCACGCTAGCCCAACATTTTTGTAAATCTGATGGCACTGACAAAGCTATTTGCTCATGCCCAAGGAGCAATACAGCGCAAAGAAGACGACTCTCAACAGATACCGAACAAAACTTCAACAACAGATGTACATTTCCCTGACATAGAATATCATTGCATTTCCCATAAGTGTTCTTTATCTTCATCTCTACAACCCTCAGGTAATGACACACATAGACGATAGGGAATACAGGCACAGATATCAGCAACCACATACCTCCCCCATTCATGTATCATCAACTAAAATGTGCATCCCCATTTTGTTACAACCACAGCCGAAATGAGCTCGGTAGAGTTTGACAGCCCATCCACAGACCCTTAGTACGGGATAAGAAGGAATTCAAATGTATACTTCGCAATACCTCGAAGCTTGATTTACCACACGTACGGCACGATGATACATGACCCTCCAAACATGGACTCATACACACATGCTTCTGCTTTCTCACTAGGTCATACCCTCTTCACACCTACTCCACTCTTCTTCCTTACCCCACCATGGAAATCAATTAACCCCTGACTTACATTTTTCTCCTTTTGAAATGTTTTAGAAGGTGGCAGTTATTATTGACTGCCAAAGGGTGGACTGTCAAAGTCAGAAAAATGTTTCTATACACATTGCCATATTTGCACCTCACCCTGGTACGCGCTGCGCATGCGTGCGCTTTCCCGTGAAGGCGCATACCCGCTACTGTGTGCACTCGCTCGCACTCGGTATGCATATTTACGGTAAAGAGTATGTAGTCGTAGCGTGCGACTCATTCGTTACACATTTTCATAATTAATGTAGTTTATAGATCATGATCCCTTTGATAGTTTCTGAAAGTTTGGTTAATATAGAATGTCCCTGAACGGAGGAATCCCTCTTTGTATTGTACGAAGGGTCTAACAGGAGTCATACAGCAGTGTTTGGTACCCATCGGAAGAGTATTTAATTAACAATATTCCGGTGTTGGTTTGGAGCGTATTAATCGCTCGTGCGGATAGTTATGGACATAAGAAGTTTATGTCCATTTCTATTATTTACACATACTCAGGTATGCGGCGGGAAACCCTTTTTCCCACCCACCTGAGCTGTTGGAAATCGTCACAGCCCACCTGTATGAATCAACCTATGACCTATTGTTATGATGCAGGGCCGAATTCCTTCGTCCAATGGACAATGGGATTGTAGGGACTATGAGATTGCATTGTGTGTGGGGCATAAATAGGCAGGCCGACCATATCCAACTTCACTCTCATCAACGGTTTTCTTGCTGATAATCGGGAGCTGGATATCGAGGCGCATGCGATCATACCCTTTGTGCGTAAGTTTTCTCTCCGTAATCATTGTCTTACTGTGAGCCAATTTCTCTCATCTCTCTCCATTTCTCTCTCTCTCTCTCCCTTCTCTTTTCTCTCACATCTCCCCTAGACTAGTATTGTATTGTATTAGATAGTATCGTATTTTGGTTAGGAAGTATCTGTTATATTGTAGTGTATCATTTGTACTGTTATTCTCTTTTACAAGTATATTAGATATAATACAGTTAATAGGCTTTGGACCCTAAACCAGTATCTGTGTATTTCCTATAGTTTTAAGTGTTCACTTGAGCGTCGGTGACGCTCAAGCAGCTTTGTAGTTAGTCAGGTTACACAAGGTTGCACTTACACCCTGTATTCACATTAAGGTATTCTGTGTATTTCATTGATAAAAGGTTTAGACATAGGGGTATAGCGTTGTGAGCGTCTGCGCCGCAGGTGATCTCCTCGTGGTCTCGAGCGTCCGCTACGCCATAGCGAATCATTACTCTAGTCATAGCCAATAACGTGCTGTCCTGTGATCACTGGGCCGTGAGCGAACGTGACGCTTGAGCGTCTCGCCTACGGCTAAGCGATCGTTACGCAACTAGCGTACCCTTACGGTACTTCTTAAGTAAACCGCGTACAGTGTTCTTAGACTTCATTAAGGGTTGTTTATACGACAAAAGAATTTAGCATTGTCACAGTTCAAGAAATAACATTTACCACACAGACAATACTATGTGCTCCCTTGGTTTCTATATCTGCTGATACTGTATGCGTTATAGCTGCGTCACAGCTAGAGCCTTTGTCACTCTGCCCCATCTCCACAAAACTGGGGTCGCTCACTTCCATACACAGTCTCTGTAAATAAACATTGTATACCTCTGCTCCCCTGTAACCCACATCCAGAGAAACCATCAGTCACCATATTTTTAAAAGTTGGTCATCATTCAGGATTGCCAGCGCAATGAGTGGGGCTTTCACCTGTGCAAGCTTAGACTCTGACACAGCGACTCCTTACAGCAGTACCTGATGCATGGTCCTTAACCCCTTCAGCACAAGGGAACATCTGACCATCTGCAGTGTCTGCCATCCCAGAAGTTCTACATCCCCCATCAGGAAGATATTGGGCACATAACAAATTCAGCATAGGGTCAGACATTATACCTTGGGGACCAGGCCCCGCTGTCCCACTTTTTACACCAGCAATCTCCAAATAAATAAGGGAAGATTCTGACCCAGGACTAATGCTCCACAGTACCCCTGGTAATCAGCCTAATGGGCTCTGCTCTGGGAGGTAGAGGGATGAAAAGTGCATGCCCTTTCCTAACAGCCTGGGCCACTGCCCGCTGACCCTCAGTAACCCCAATTTCTGTACCTCTGTAGCACCTCTCTTCCTGTATACATTATTGAAGAGTGTAACTTATTCTTTTCCTGGCTCAGCCTCAAGAAAAGGTTGAGAGGTCCTCCCCCTCAGAGATTCTACAGCATCTGACTGTGTCTTTCTCTGAAGGGCTCCACCTCTCCCTGGCTGCTCTCTGACAGGGCAGAGGGAGTTTTGCATGGCATGACTTGCATCAGACTCCTTTCCAAACCTTGCTCATATTACCCCCTGGCACTTGTAAATTGCCATGATCACGTGCAACAAGAATGGGAGCAATTTCATTATCAATGCATATGGGTGTAGTATGTTATCCCAGCGCCGGGATCCTGACCACCGGCATGCAGGCAGCGGGATTAGCGCAAAAGAGCCCCATGCAGCCTCGCTACGCTCGCCATGCTGCAGGTGCGGTGGTGTGCTACTTATTTTCCCTCCATGGGTGTCATGGACACCACAAGAGGGAGAATAGTTGTTGGTATGCTGGTTGTCAGGATTCCGGCGATGGTATGGTGAGGGCCGGGGTCCTGAGAGCTGGCATATCAAATGCCTCCCAATGCATACAGTGGACCACATGGCTATATCATTTTTTCATATGCTCATATCCTGACGTGGTTGACTGACTCTTGTCCTCACTGATACTGAGGCAACATGAGTACTTTGTATAGCTGGGGCAGTTCCAACTCTCCCCACTGGGTCTCTCTCCAGCCCTGGCACAAGTAAATGGGGATTATCACCCTTCATTTTAAACACAGGTATATGGCTCTGGCTGAGCACCTTGCGGCTTCACAGGGTCATGGTTCATTATAGACAAATAATCCATATCAGTGCCTATAGCATGCCCATCAATTTTTGACCCTGATACTTTTGCCATATTCTTTGCTAAATGGAAAGCAGACAGTTCATCATTACAACATGGACTGGAAAGAATATGATTAGCAGGTATCATGGCATCAGTAATGACATCACTTCCCATTAACTGAACAGAGTGAGGGGACAACATATTATCACTATCCTCCTCTTTCCCAGATTTTGTGCTTGCAGTTTCTACAGGAAAGGAGGGGGGTTGAGGGGATTAATCTCAAGTGAGACACTCTCCCCCGCCATCAGGTCCCAAAAAGCAGCCTCTCTGTGCTGTTGCCCTCCTAGTCATCACTGCTAATAAAGAGGCGGGATAGTCACATGCAGCACCCACATTAACCTCTGATAATGGTACATTTGTAATATTATCATTTAGCAGTACATCACACAGTTTTGCAGTATGACTTACCATTTGACACATTTCTGCAGGACAAAGCTTTGCCCTGTGGGACTTCAAAGGGTTAACTTCTAAAACAGAAACCGTTACATAATTTTTGAAATCACATGCATTTGTACTCATCCTGGGTTGGTCAGCAGGGGTCACCTGGGGAAAAACAGAATTATAGTGTACCATTACATCATTAATGTAATCATTCTCATTTATGTATGCAGCGTGCATTCTTCCCAAATCAGTCCACAGCAGTACTGTAGTAGGTATATTGTCAAGCACCCTAACAACCTGTATGTCTCTTCCAACTCCCCAGTTCAGATATAACCGAGCCATAGGCACCTCTGGGTGTAACCCATCTACACCTCCCACAGTCACAGTTTTCTTAACAGTTACAACAATTACATCCTCTTTCAAAACACCATGAGCTTTTCCCAGCAGGGTAAACTGTGCCTCTGGATGCAATATCTCAGTAGCAACATCCGCACTGACTATAGTTATCAGGGGTACCTTTTCCTCGTGTTGCACACCTGTCGGCTGTGCTGTAGCTTCCCAGCGGGTAAAAGAAGCATTCGTAGTCGTTGTCTTTCATCATCCACTCTGCGACACTTAGCGTGTCAGAATGGATCTTCCTCCAATCGTGTACTTCTCTCCAAGCATCTTCAAAACAATCCTCCTGCTCGTTCAGCAGGAAACCAGGACTCATCTCGGGACCCGAAACAAGAACTATAGCATGATACTTGCTGAAAGCATTGCACTCATCCTCTTCTGTCCACATGAGCTGTCGGATCTTCTTGCTGCAGGTGTTGTCACTGCCGGCGTTCTCACTGCAGAAGAGACCCTGAAGCTGTCATTCCTTTGTTAGCTCTTCCAAGCTCATAAAGGTAAAGTGGTCATCTGGGTCTATATACCCAGTCTGATCCTCTGGCGCTGTGTTAGATTGGCACTCTGCAGCCTTCCTGGCTGCCACACATTCTGCAGTCTCCCAGCACATAGCAGAGGTGTCAGTATCTGGTGTAATGGCCAAGGCCAGCTGATTCTGTGAAATACAGCTGACATTTGCTTGGCCTTCTCCATTCTGTTCTAAGACAGGGAAATCCAGCTACAGGCTGCCAGTTGAGTTCAGCTAGCTCCAACTGGTACATGCACTCCACTTCCCATTCTGCAGCCTCTCGTTTAACAACAGCAGCCTCTCTTTTATTGAACTTCCAGGTGCCAGTTGCTGCACAGTTCCAGCGTATACAGCGGCTGGTGTGTTCCTCTGCAATCCAGTCACCAGTGCTTCTTGGAGTCAGCGTGAGAAGTGAACTTCTCTATAAGCTGTGGCAACACCGCTTGGACTGGCTCTTTCACATACTTTAGAACCGTCTATAAATATAGATCCAACTCTGAGGCAACTTCCATGGGCCTAATTTGCTTGATAACAGAGTTCACATCAGAGTTACACTATTACTTTCTGCAGTAAGTAAAAGTCCAGTACAGGGTACACCACCAGCCACCGCAGTTGAATTGGCTGATGTGCTCTCCACTCCTACCAGTTCGCTGACATCCTGATGCTCTGTATCATCTTCCACTGGATCCCGGATCAATCTCTTCATAGAATGATCCACCCAGGCTACAACTTGCTGCTTGCAAAGTTCCATACAGATTTCGTTGTGCTCCTCATAAGTAGCTGCCATCACTCAGCAGTTACTTTGCCAAATAAAATGATAGAAAAGAAAACAACGAGGAGGGCCTGACAGGCTAGGAAGAAGGATGTGCCTTGGAGCTGCTTCTACACGGCGTCCTAATAATAACAAAATATATACCACCAAATAGCCCACCGGGTCTCCACATACCCTCTACTGTACCTCTGCTGCCGACTGGGGTCCGGAGGAAGCGGGTTGCGGAGCCGGAGGACGCTCAGCGCGCCTTTGCAGGTTGCGGACCACTTCATCCCCCTGAGCCCGGACCTCAATTTCACTGGGTGCCCGCAGCGGATCTCCAGGGCAACGGAACGGAGCCTCCCGTTCCGTGGCTACAGTGCTGCCTCTCCTGCTCCCTGGAGACTGTGACCTGGCGGTTTGGGTCCTGGCCTCCACATACATCCATGCCGGCACTCACCCCTCACACGGAGCTCACTGGCCGGATGCTCCTGGGCACTTGTGCAGAAAAGGTATTAAGGTAATAAATCCCTTGCGCAAACAAGTGCAGGCAGCCTGATAGAGCAGAAATCAGGAAAAAGTGACTCTTCAAAACACTTTAAAAAGATACAGAAAGACGTGAAAGTCTGATCCTGCTCAAATGGGCGCCACCTATTATTGTGCTACCATCAAACACGAAGAATAAAAGGAAATATACATTCCTTAAGATTGTTCCATAAATCTTTCCATCCACATCGAGTTATTGCATATTAACATAAACTTTCATGTGTAGTACAATGGATTTAATTACAATACACACAGATAAAACAACATAAATTCTGATGTTCCACAGTAGTGTCCCTAGGTGACTGAACAATTACCAGATACGATGGAGAACTGATGGTAAGCAGTTCTCAAATGCAGCTCTTATTATTTATCCGAAGAAAGTCCACCCGAGTAGGCAAAACTCCGGAAAAGATGATCGATCTGGCCTCCGCCCAGCACCACCGGGACAGCTCCGGAAACCTGAGTTCTCTGACACAATTAACCAATGCGTTTCAACCCTTTAAATTTGGGTCTTTCTCAAGGCAGTGTGTCAGAGTATAGTCCCTACAATCCTTATAAATGTGGTTTAGCCAATCACAAAATTCCACAGATGACGCAGTTTTCCCGCCTTTTTCCCGTGTTCCCACTCTTTATCAGGAAGTGCGTCTCGTCCTCCTTAGATGACGCTATCAGTTGGTCCATCCTTAATGTGCCTCCTACCGGAAGCGCGTCGGGCTGTGCACCTCCCGGCGGCCATCTTTAGTGTGGGCAAACCTGCACTTCCAACCAGCTCCTGCAGCTCCTATATGCTGATCGACTGGCCTGGTCTGGAAAGTTACACTAGATGAGCACTCCTGTCAGCAACCTTATATGCCTTGTGATAGGGGTAAGCTAGAAAGGGCATAAAGGTGCTCTACCTCACCATTCTATTTCTTTCGTTGATTTATTTTTCAGTTTATATTTTTTTTCTCTTCCCCCATTTTGTTATTTTTATTTTTTCTTAATATTTGTCTCCCTTCTGGAAAATCTATTTCCATATATACACAACCGTCACTGCTGGGTGCTAGACATTCTTGGTCACCTGACCTATACACAGTTAGGCCTGCTCTCTTGGAGTACATTTCTATACATTAAATAATCTGTAACGTCATAGGAACAGCTTTGGAGCTCCCCCAGCTGGTGTGAAATCATATTGCAATGCATTTATTTCTATAATTTTTTTTTCTCTTTTCTCTACGTCTCTTATACCTTGTCATACGCTATTGCCATTTCAACACCACAAGTTCCTAATAATGGATAAGTACATGGCTAAAACTCCCAGAGACCCCCAAGGCTCACAAGCGAATAAAGGTCGGGGTCGGGACAACATTCCTGCAGATAGCCCTCAGTCACCGGCATCTGGTCTTAGCAACAGTCCTTTGGGACGCTCATCACTTACTAGTGATGTGCACCGGACATTTTTCGGGTTTTGTGTTTTGGTTTTGGGTTCGGTTCCGCGGGCGTGTTTTGGATTCGGACGCGTTTTGGCAAAACCTCACCGAAATTTTTTTGTCGGATTCGGGTGTGTTTTGGATTCGGCTGTTTTTTTCAAAAAACCCTAAAAAACAGCTTAAATCATAGAATTTGGGGGTCATTTTGATCCCATAGTATTATTAACCTCAATTACCATAATTTCCACTCATTTCCAGTCTATTCTGAACACTTCACACCTCACAATATTATTATTAGTCCTACAATTTGCACCGAGGTCGCTGGCTGGCTAAGCTAAGCGACACAAGTGGCCGACACAAACACCTGGCCCATCTAGGAGTGGCACTGCAGTGTCAGACAGGATGGCACTTCAAAAAAATAGTCCCCAAACAGCACATGATGCAAAGAAAAAAAGAGGCGCACCAAAGTCGCTGTGTGACTAAGCTAAGCGACACAAGTGGCCAACACAAACACCTGGCCCATCTAGGAGTGGCACTGCAGTGTCAGGCAGGATGGCACTTCAAAAAAATTGTCCCCAAACAGCACATGATGCAAAGAAAAATGAAAGAAAAAAGAGGTGCAAGATGGAATTGTCCTTGGGCACTCCCACCCACCCTTATGTTGTATAAACAGTAGTGATGAGCGGGTTCGGTTTTACTCGGTTTTACTCGGTTCTCAAAACGGCATCTTATTGGCTCACGGATGTCGCGTGTTTTGGATAGCCCATAAGGTTCTGTTTTGAGAACCGAGTAAAACCGAACCCGCTCATCACTAATAAACAGGACATGCACACTTTAACGAACCCATCATTTCAGTGACAGGGTCTGCCACACGACTGTGACTGAAATGAGTGGTTGGTTTGGGCCCCCACCAAAAAAGAAGCAATCAATCTCTTCTTGCACAAACTGGCTCTACAGAGGCAAGATGTCCACCTCATCATCATCATCCTCCGATTCCTCACCCCTTTCACTGTGTACATCCCCCTCCTCACAGATTATTAATTCGTCCCCACTGGAATCCACCATCTCAGGTCCCCGTGTACTTTCTGAAGGCAATTGCTGCTGGTGAATGTCTCCACGGAGGAATTGATTATAATTCATTTTAATGAACATCATCTTCTCCACATTTTCTGGAAGTAACCTCGTACGCCGATTGCTGACAAGGTGAGCGGCTGCACTAAACACTCTTTCGGAGTACACACTGGAGGGAGGGTGTCACAACTGAGGGCTGGAGACCGTGACTGGGAGCCTCAGTTGTAGGGGCTGATGGGTACTTAAATTTAGGAGGAGCTATGCGACTCCTGGACATGCGTATTGACAGCAGCAAAGAATGCCCGAGGGCGTGACCACGACAACTGGGAATTCCTTAAGTGCTTTTATTAAATAAAAAGTCAAATAACGTGCAAAAGAATAATAGAAAGTCACACGTGATAATTAGGTTCACAATCGGTAAAGGCCAGTAACCTGGAATATAGAAGAAAGTCCTGTAAACAATAAATGAGGCTGGGGTTCGCTGGAAGATGAGGAATGAAGCTGGGGTTCGCTGGAAGATGAGGAATGAAGCTGGGGTTCGCTGGAACTGAAGAATGAAGGATGATTACTGCAAAGCAAAAGTTCAAACACAGGAATCCAAAGTAGGCTGTAGGGGGTTAACACTGGAGAGTCGGGTTACACAGCAGAGTGTAATCACCAGGGAAGTCAGGCTGATCTGCAGAATGGAATTGCAGGAGAAAGTCTGTAGTGAAGCTTGTAGGCTGGAAACACTGTTGACAATGAAAGCACTGACGTTTTCCTGGCCCAGGCATAGGATACTTATACCTGCAGCAATGCAGGCATTGGCTGGGCAATTATGCAGATTTCCAGAGGCAGTGGATTGGTGGAACTGAGACATGTGATTGGATCCAACATGGCTGCGCCCATGAACAAACAAAGAAGGGGAATTAAGTACTATAGGAAAGGTGTAACACTGGCGATGTAGGCCGCAGTAGCAGAACATGCGCCCAGCGGCGCGCGGCGGTCAGCGAGACAGGAGTGGCAGCAGAGGCCCATGGAGGACATACATCCAGAATGGAAATGGTGTCTCAGTATCCGGATCGTGACAGAGGGCAACTTAGGTAGAATAAAGCCAGTTTGTGCAAGGGCCTCCAAATTGCCTCTTTTTCCTGCCAGTATACATACGGACTGTCTGACGTGCCTACTTGGATGTGGTCACTCATAATCCTCCAACATTCTTTCAATGGTGACAGAATCATATGCAGTGACAGTAGACGACATGTCAGTAATCGTTGGCAGGTCCTTCAGTCCGGACCAGATGTCAGCACTTGCTCCAGACTGCCCTGCATCACCGTCAGCGGGTGGGCTCGGAATTCTTAGCCTTTTCCTCGCTCCCCCAGTTGCGGGAGAATGTGAAGGAGGAGATGTTGACGGGTCACGTTCCGCTTGACTTGACAATTTTCTCACCAGCAGGTCTTTGAACCTCTGCAGACTTGTGTCTGCCGGAAAGAGAGATACAACGTAGGTTTTAAATCTAGGATCGAGCACGGTGGCCAAAATGTAGTGCTCTGATTTCAACAGATTGACCACCCGTGAATCCTGGTTAAGCGAATTTAGGGCTCCATCCACAAGTCCCACATGCCTAGCGGAAACGCTCTGTTTAAGCTCCTCCTTCAATGTCTCCAGCTTCTTCTGCAAAAGCCTGATGAGGGGAATGACCTGACTCAGGCTGGCAGTGTCTGAACTGACTTCACGTGTGGCAAGTTCAAAGGGTTGCAGAACCTTGCACAACGTTGAAATCATTCTCCACTGCGCTTGAGTCAGGTGCATTCCCCCTCCTTTGCCTATATTGTGGCCAGATGTATAGGCTTGAATGACCTTTTGCAGCTCCTCCATCCTCTGAAGCATATAGAGGGTTGAATCCCACCTCATTACCACCTCTTGCTTCAGATGATGGCAGGGCAGGTTCAGGAATGTTTGGTGGTGCTCCAGTCTTCTGTACGCGGTGCCTGAATGCCGAAAGTGGCCCGCAATTCTTCGGGCCACCGACAGCATCTCTTGCACGCCCCTGTCATTTTTTAAATAATTCTGCACCACCAAATTCAATGTATGTGCAAAACATGGGACGTGCTGGAATTTGCCCAGATGTAATGCACGCACAATATTGCTGGCATTGTCCGATGTCACAAATCCCCAGGAGAGTCCAATTGGGGTAAGCCATTCTGCGATGATCTTTCTCAGTTCCCGTAAGAGGTTTTCAGCTGTGTGCCTCTTATGGAAAGCGGTGATACAAAGCGTAGCCTGCCTAGGAACGAGTTGGCGTTTGCGAGATGCTGCTACTGGTGCCGCCGCTGCTGTTCTTGCTGCGGGAGGCAATACATCTACCCAGTGGGCTGTCACAGTCATATAGTCCTGAGTCTGCCCTGCTCCACTTGTCCACATGTCCGTGGTTAAGTGGACATTGGGTACAACTGCATTTTTTAGGACACTGGTGACTCTTTTTCTGAGGTCTGTGTACATTTTCGGTATCGCCTGCCTAGAGAAATGGAACCTAGATGGTATTTGGTACCGGGGACACAGTACCTCAATCAAGTCTATAGTTTCCTCTGAATTAACGATGGATACCGAAACCACGTTTCTCACCGCCCAGGCTGCCAAGGCCTGAGTTATCTACTTTGCAGCAGGATGACTGCTGTGATATTTCATCTTCCTCGCAAAGGACTGTTGGACAGTCAATTGCTTACTGGAAGTAGTACAAGTGGTCTTCCGACTTCCCCTCTGGGATGACGATCGACTCCCAGTAGCAACAACAGCAGTGCCAGGAGCAGTAGGCGTTACACTCAAGGATGCATCGGAGGAATCCCAGGCAGGAGAGGACTCGTCAGACTTGCCAGTGACATGGCCTGCAGGATTATTGGCTTTCCTGGGTAAGGATGAAATTGACACTGAGGGAGTTGGTGGTGTGGTTTGCAGGAGCTTGGTTACAAGAGGAAGGGATTTAGTGGTCAGTGGACTGCTTCCGCTGTCATCCAAAGTTTTTGAACTTGTCACTGACTTATGATGAATGCGCTGCAGGTGACGTATAAGGGAGGATGTTCCGAGGTGGTTAACGTCCTTACCCCTACTTATTACAGCTTGACAAAGGCAACACACGGCTTGACACCTGTTGTCCGCATTTGTGTTGAAATAATTCCACACCGAAGAGCTGTTTTTTTTTGTATTTTGACCAGGCATGTCAATGGCCATATTCGTCCCACGGACAACAGGTGTCTCCCCGGGTGCCTGACTTAAACAAACCGCCTCACCATCAGAATCCTCCTTGTCAATTTCCTCCCCAGCGCCAGCAACACCCATATCCTCATCCGGGTGTACTTCATCACTGACATCTTCAATTTGACTATCAGGAACTGGACTGCGTGTGCTCCTTCCAGCACTTGCAGGGGGCGTGCAAATGGTGGAAGGCGCAAGCTCTTCCCGTCCAGTGTTGGGAAGGTCAGGCATCGCAACCGACACAATTGGATTCTCCTTGGGGATTTGTGATTTAGAAGAACGCACAGTTCTTTGCTGTGCTTTTGCCAGCTTATGGGGTATATGCAATTGCGGTCGAATTCCCGAAATTGTCGAATTTCGGGTCATTTTCGCCCCAAAAAAAAAATCGTCAATGCAATTCAGTGCTTTCCGTCAAAAAAACGGACTTTCAAAATTCGACTTTTTGAAATTCGACTTTTTGCAAATTCGACTTTTCTGCAATGATACAAGTGCTGCAATTCGACAAAAGCATATTCAATTCAAGTTTGGAAATTCGACAGCAGTGCTTTTAGACAGCAAATTCGTCATTTTCATTCCGCCACACTTTGGAGGGTGAAAACAAATAAAAAAATTTTAAACATGTTTTTTTTTTGTGTTTTTTTTTTTGGAATAGCAGATCTATTTATATTAGAAGGGATTAGGTACTTGGTTTGTCTTTTTTGGAGGCACAAGTATTATTTATATATTTTTAAAAATAATATATATATTTTTTTTTTATAGATGGAATGGTAAAATCCCTGAAAAAAATGGCGTGGGGTCCCCCCTCCAAAGCATAACCAGCCTCGGGCTCTTCGAGCTGGTCCTGGTTCTAAAAATCCGGGAGAAAAATTGACAGCGGATCCCCCATATTTTTAAAACCAGCACCGGGCTCTGCGCCTGGTGCTGGTGCAAAAAATACGGGGGACAAAACGAGCAGGGGTCCCCCGTATTTTTCACACCAGCATCGGGCTCCACTAGCTGGACAGATAATGCCACAGCCGGGGGTCACTTTTATACAGTGCCCTGCGGCCGTGGCATTAAATATCCAACTAGTCACCCCTGGCCGGGGTACCCTGGGGGAGTGGGGACCCCTTCAATCAAGGGGTCCCCCCCCCCCAGCCACCCAAGGGCCAGGGGTGAAGCCCGAGGCTGTCCCCCCCATCCAAGGGCTGCGGATGGGAGGCTGATAGCCTTGAGAATTTTTAACGAATATTGTTTTTTCCAGGAGTACTACAAGTCCCAGCAAGCCTCCCCGCAAGCTGGTACTTGGAGAACCACAAGTACCAGCATGCGGGAGAAAAACGGGCCCGCTGGTACCTGTAGTACTACTGAAAAAAAAATACCCAAATAAAAACAGTACACAGACACCGTGACAAGTAAAACTTTATTACACACTGCCGACACACACATACTTACCTATGTTGACACGCCGACTGCCACGGTCTCCGACGATCCGGGGTACCTGTGAAAAAAATTATACTCACCTTCCAGCGTCCAGAGGTAAATCCACGTCCAGATATAAATCCACGTACTTGGCAAAATAACAAAACGAAAATACCCGATCCAGCGGACTGAAAGGGGTCCCATGCTGACACATGGGACACCTTTCCCCGAATGCAGAGAGACCTCTCAGAGTGACAGCTGTCACAGAAAGGTCTCTAAAGCCAATCAGGAAGCGCAACTTCGTTGCGCTCATCTGATTGGCTCTGCGCGTCTGAGCAGACAGCGCATCGCACAGCTCCGTCCATTATATTCAATGGTGGGAACTTAGCGGCTAGCGGTGAGGTCACCCGCCGGTCAGCGGCTGACCGCGGGTTAACCCCACCGCTACCCGCAAAGTTCCCACCATTGAAAGTAATGGACGGAGCTTTGCGATGCGCTGTCTGACAGCTCAGACAGTGCACAGCCAATCAGGTGAGCGCCACGGTAGTAGCGCTTCCTGATTGGCTGAAGGGACTTCAGTGACAGGAGTCACGTGGGGTCCCGGCATTCGGGGAAAGGGGTCTGATGTGAAAGCATGGGACCCCTTTCAGTCCGGCATGGAACGGGTGTTCGGTTTGTTTTTTTAACAAGTACGAGGATTATCTCTGGACGTGGATGTATCTCTGGACGCTGGAAGGTGAGTATAATTTTTTCACAGGTACCCCGGATCGTCGGAGACCGTGGCAGTCGGCGTGTCAACATAGGTAAGTATGTGTGTGTCGGCAGTGTGTAATAAACTTTTACTTGTCACGGTGTCTGTGTCCTGTTTTTATTTGGGTATTTTTTTTTCAGTAGAACTACAGGTACCAGCGGGCCCGTTTTTCTCCCGCATGCTGGTACTTGTGGTTCTCCAAGTACCAGCATGCGGGGGAGGCTTGCTGGGACTTGTAGTACTCCTGGAAAAAACAATATCTTTTCATTATCACAAAAGGCTATCAGCCCCCCATCCGCAGCCCATTGGATGGGGGGGACAGCCTCGGGCTTCACCCCTGGCCCTTGGGTAGCTGGGGGGGGGACCCCTTGATTGAAGGGGTCCCCACTCCCCCAGGGTACCCCGGCCAGGGGTGACTAGTTGGGTAGTTAATGCCACGGCCGCAGGGCACGGCATAAAAGTGACCCCAGGCTGTGGCATTTTCTGTCCAGCTAGTGGAGCCCGATGCTGGTGTTAAAAATACGGGGGACCCCTACTCTTTTTGTCCCCCGTATTTTTTGCACCAGCACCAGGCGCAGAGCCCGGTGCTGGTTTTAAAAATACGGGGGATCCCTGCCCAATTTTTCCCCGCATTTTTAGAACCAGGACCAGCTCGAAGAGCCCGAGGCTGGTTATGCTTTGGAGGGGGGACCCCACGCCATTTTTTTTCCCGGTTTTTCCCCGTTTTTTAAAATCGCGGCAAAATCCGCCAAATCGGCCGATTTTCGCCCGCGGGACTGTCTAATCCGTTTTGCATTGAATATGGTGAATTCCAGCAGCCACCTGCCGGAATTCACCTGTCGAATTGTGTCGAATTTAAAAACGGCGATAATTTACTGCGATTCGCCGTGAATTGCATATACCCCTAAGTCTTTTAATTTTATTAGCGAGAGGATGAGTGCTTCCATCCTCATGTGAATCTGAACCACTAGCCATGAACATAGGCCAGGGCCTCAGCCGTTCCTTGCCACTCCGTGTCATAAATGGCATATTGGCAAGTTTACACTTCTCATCAGACGCTTTCAATTTAGATTTTTGGGTCATTTTACTGAACTTTTGTTTTTTGGATTTTACATGCTCTCTACTATGACATTGGGCATCGGCCTTGGCAGACGACGTTGATGGCATTTCATCGTCTCGGCCATGACTAGTGGCAGCAGCTTCAGCACGAGGTGGAAGTGGATCTTGATCTTTCCCTATTTTACCCTTCACATTTTTGTTCTCCATTTTTTAATGTGTGGAATTATATGCCATTATCAATAGCAATGGCCTACTACTATATATACTGTGCACAACTAAAATGCACCACATGTATAGAATGTAGATGGATAGTATACTTAATGACGACACAGAGGTAGGCACAGCAGTGGCCTTCCGTATCGTACTGCTATGTATAGTATACTGGTGGTCACTGTGTCGGCAAACTGCAAAACTAAAATGCACCACAGGTATAGAATGTAGATGGATAGTATACTTAATGACGACACAGAGGTAGGCACAGCAGTGGCCTTCTGTATCGTACTGCTATATATAGTATACTGGTGGTCACTGTGTCGGCAAACTGCAAAACTAAAATGCAGCACAGGTATAGAATGTAGATGGATAGTATACTTAATGATGACACAGAGGTAGGCACAGCAGTGGCCTTCCGTATCGTACTGCTATATATAGTATACTGGTGGTCACTGTGTCGGCAAACTGCAAAACTAAAATGCACCACAGGTATAGAATGTAGATGGATAGTATACTTAATGACGACACAGAGGTAGGCACAGCAGTGGCCTTCCGTATCGTACTGCTATATATAGTATACTGGTGGTCACTGTGTCGGCAAACTGCAAAACTAAAATGCACCACAGGTATAGAATGTAGATGGATAGTATACTTAATGATGACACAGAGGTAGGCACAGCAGTGGCCTTCCGTATCGTATTGCTATATATAGTATACTGGTGGTCACTGTATCGGCAAACTGCAAAACTAAAATGCACCTCAGGTATAGAATGTAGATGGATAGTATACTTAATGATGACACAGAGGTAGGCTCAGCAGTGGCCTTCCGTATCGTACTGCTATATATAGTATACTGGTGGTCACTCTGCACTGTACTCCTCCTATATAATATTAATTATACTGGTGGTCCCCAGTCCCCACAATAAAGCAGCACACTGAGCACAGATATGGAGTGTTTTTCAGGCAGACAACGTATACTGGTGGTCACTGTCAGCAAAACTCTGCACTGTACTCCTGCTATATAATACAGCTGCTCCCCAGTCCCCACAATTAAGCAGTGTGAGCACAGATATATTATGCAGCACACTGAGCACAGATATGGAGCGTTTTTTTCAGGCAGAGTACGGATAAAACTGGTGGTCACTGATCAGCAAAACTCTGCACTGTACTCCTCCTAACAGCTGCTCCCCAGTCCTCCGCACAATTAAGCAATAAAGCAATCAAGTTAAACAATAAACGGAGTGGACGCCAGCCACGTCCTCTCCCTATCATCTCCAATGCACGAGTGAAAATGGCGGCGACGCGCGGCTGCTTATATAGAATCCGAATCTCGCGAGAATCCGACAGCGGGATGATGACGTTCGGGCGCGCTCCGGTTAGCCGAGCAAGGCGGGAAGGTTCGAACCTGCCTCGGACCCGTGTAAAATGGGTGAAGTTCGGGGGGGTTCGGTTTCTGAGAAACCGAACTCGCTCATCACTATCACTTACTACAACAAAGGATCCCGCCAAATCTTTTACTACGCATGAGATTACTGACATATTGGCTTCGCTTCTGGATCAAAAATTGGCTCCTTTGAAGGATTCACTGGACTTCGCTCTTGCCCAATTGAATCATCATGACCAACGTATATTGGAGGCAGAGCAAAGAATCTCAGACCTTGAGATGAATTAACGACGGCCAGAACAGTGCTCACTGAACAGGATAAAATAGTGACGTCCATGCAAGAGAAACTGGAAGATTTAGAGAACAGAAATAGAAGAAGTAATGTGCGCCTTATAGGACTCCCGCAAACGGTGAAAACTTACGAACTTATGAACTTGGTCTCTCAGTGGTTACCAAGAGAATTGGGATGTATATCTGATTCTGAATCATTGTTGATTGAACGTGTTTACTGTATCGGTCCGGATCGACAATCTACCAAGGATAGGCCTAGACTGGTTATCATGAAGTTTTTATATTACGCTGATAAGGTCCGCCTGCTTGATGCTTATAGGAAACGTTCCACTCTCAAATACCAAGAGTCCAGGATCCTACTTTTTCCGGACTTCTCATATATGCTTGCTGCAAAGAGATGAGAGTTTTCCCCAATATGCAAACGCATGTTCGAGATGGAGCTTCAGTTTGCTCTTCTTTATCCTGCTAAGCTGAGGGTCACATACTCAGGAAAATCTTACTTCTTTGATACTCCGCAAGCTGCAAAAAACTTTGTGGACTCATTGGCTTCTTCACGTCCATCTGGGATGGATGATGCGGATTGACACTACAGAATTTCATCTTGTTGACATTTTTAAATTCATTGAACATTCAGGTTATTGATGACGGTTTATAGTTTGGAATGTTTTTGGTTTTTTGCAGGTTGTTTAATGCTTAGCTATGCTATGATATTTCAAGGCTCTTGCTGGAGTCTTTCAAGGATCAAACTTGTTGTTGAAAATCTCATATTTAGGTGTACCTTTACTTTTTTCTTCTTTGGCTCGCTCGCCCTCTTTTTCTTATTCTCTTTCTGCATCTCACTGATTTTCCTTCTTTTTTTTCTTCTTTTTCTTGTTCTTATCCTATTTTCTCAGCTTTTAAAATGCTCTAGTACTAGATGTCCGTCTAGTTCGAAATCCCTATTGTTACACGGGTATGATTGTGTCCTGCAATGTTCTGCAGGGATGCTGCTCAGTCGGACATACTACTGGGTTCATATAAGGTTAAAATGGTTTATGATGATTGTTGAAAATTTAATTGTGGTTGACACACATGATTTGTTCCTAATACGTGTGATATGTTTGCATTTCCCCCCATTGGGCCGGTATTCACCTCCCCCTTGTCCGCTCGCTGGGACGGGTAAGGATTTTCCAAAGGAAGTTTATACTGTTATGACTTGGCCTAGGGTGGGCATTGGTTAAATTACAGCGACTGTAAATCCCTCTAAAACGATAAAAACAGCCCTCAAATTAGTAACATGGAATGTGGAGGGCTTAAATTCCCCTATAAAGAGGAAGAAGATTCTGACCCACCTAAAACGTTTACGACCGGACATAGTTTTATTACAAGAGACACACTGGAAGATTTCTGATCCCAATGTGGTAAGAGATACATGGATAGGAGATTTCAAAACAGCATCCTATACATCTAAACAAAGAAGCGTTATGATTATTTTTAGCAAATTTCTTGTTTATAATATTAGTGACTGCTTGATAGACCCTGAGGGAAGGTATCTATTTTTAAAACTGACTATACATGGTATATCTTACACAATTGCTAATATTTATTGGACCTATTGCCCACTTTTTCAAGGATATTTATGCAAGGTTACAGGACTGGGAAGAAGGCGCTATTATTCTGGGTGGGGACTTTAACTGTGTTCAACTGACAAGACTGGACAAATCCACATCTGCCAGTACCCATGGTTCAGCTGCTCCCCCATCGTTTTCGTTGTTGACCAACACAATGAGATTGTGTGATCCCTGGAGGTGCCAACATCCAGATTCTCATGAGTATACGTTTTACTCACACCCTCATCATTCCTCGTCCAGATTAGATTATTGGCTGATCACGGATACTCTTTTGCAACAGGTAGTACACTCCCAGATAGATTAAATTCTCCTTTCTGACCATGCTCCGGTGTGGTTCACTATAAAGTTAAACACTCCAATACCACGTTCTTATAATTGGAAGTTTCCAGCTTATATGGAAAACTCTTCAGATTTCCGCCTACATCTTGAACAGTCATTTCTAAATTATAAAACTGATAATATGGAACATATCGGAGACATCAACCTATTTTGGTCCACCTCAAAACCGGTAATACGGGGTCAGATCATGCAGTATGTCTCAAGGAGACGCAAGGCACTGGATAATCAATTAAATGATCTTAGTCAAAATTTAAATAGAACTTATGATATACTCTCTTCACATTATTCACTTGAAAACCGCCAGGCTTATCTTACTGCTAAACAACAATACGATGCCTTATGCACTGAGCGGGCGAGTTCTTCTCATGATATTCGTAGAAACAAGTTTTTTAGACCTGGCAATAAATCGGGCAGGTTATTGGCAAATTTGGTTCGGTCGTACTCTGCTCCTTCACGTATCACTCAATTGTCTACTGATCTCACCTCTAACTTTTTGGATACTCCTGCTATCTCGGAGGAATTCTTACGTTACTACCAAATTTTGTATAAATCTCCTCCTGATCATCCAGTGGAGGGCCAGAGATTTTTGGATAAGGCAGGACTTCCGGTGTTGACGGAGGAAGAGAGAGAATCTCTGATGACGCCAATTCAGGAACCTGAATTATTATCTCTAATCAAATTGTTGAAAAAAGGGAAGTCCCCTGGGCCGGATGGTTTTGGGGCAGAGTATTACCGAATGCTGGCTCCTCACTTAATGCCTTACATGCTAGCTCTTTTTAATTCTATATTACAAGGGAATTCAGCCCCGACCGGGTTTGATGAAGCTAGAATAGTGGTCTTTCCAAAACTGGGAAAAGATCTCAAATATGTCCAATCTTTTAGGCCAATCTCCTTACTAAACCAGGACTTAAAATTATTTACCAAATTATTAGCATTTAGACTTCAGCCCATTTTTCAGCGAATTCTACACCCAGCTCAAAATGGGTTTGTTAGAAACAGAACTTCAGTACATAATGGGGGTAATTCCAAGTTGATCGCAGCAGGAATTTTGTTAGCAATTGGGCAAAACCATGTGCACTGCTGGGGGGGGCAGATATAACATGTGCAGAGAGAGATAGATTTGGGTGTGGTGTGTTCATTCTGCAATCTAAATTGCAGTGTAAATATAAAGCAGCCAGTATTTACCCTGCACAGAAATAAAATAACCCACCCAAATCTAACTCTCTCTGCACATGTTATATCTGCCCGACCTGCAGTGCACATGGTTTTGCCCAACTGCTAACCAAATTCCTGCTGCGATCAAGTTGGAATTACCCCCAATATCCGTACTTTAATGGCGGCGCTACATAGCTCGAGACAATCAAAGTCTCAAAAAGCCCTTATAGTCAGTTGTGATGCAGACAAGGCGTTTTATCGTGTCTCCTGGGCTCATATATTGCGAGTCCTACATGCCAAACATTTTGGAACTAAGTTTATTTGTTTTTAAAACATTATATGCCACTCCACAAGCGTTTATCACGATCAATGGATTAAACACAAAATCATTTCAGTTATATACGAGGACAAGACAGGGGTGCCCACTCTCCCCCTTGCTATTTAATCTGGCTTTGGACCCGCTCATACGCATGTTCATAAGTGATGTATCTTGCAAAGGTATCGAAGTGGGCTCTCACACTATAAAGGTCTCTGGTTTTGCGGATGACCGTCTACTATATTTCAGTGACCCCATGACATCCTTTCCCTCACTATTAACCGCATTAAAGAATTTCAACTTAATATCAGGATTTTTAATTAACTTTGACAAGACTGAGGCACTGGCACTGGGTGGAGACGCAAGGGTGGGATGGGATGAAGCGTTCCCATTTAAATGGGCGCATAATTACATAAAATATCTTGGTATACGTGTATCATCTCATCCCTCGGAATTGTACTATTTAAAATTTTGTCTGTCACAACTGAGGGTTTAGGCTGACGTGAGGAAGCCTCAGTTGTAGGGGCTAAGATGAAGTTAAACCTGGGAGGTTTAATCAGACCCCATGACATGTAAGTGCAGATTGATTACCCAAAGGTGTGACCATGACAACCAGTTTAAAATTCAAAATAAAAGTTTATTTAACAGACTCCGTGAAATGACAAGCAGCATTCAAAGTAAATCAAAGACAGTGGCAAATAACACAGTTCCTGGATCACATAACCATAGGAGGTATCTCAGAGCACTGGTAGGTATAGAACAGATGTAAAAGTCCTTTAATGGAATCACCTTACCAGGCCTGGTTGTAGTAGTGGAGATAGCCGAGGAACATGCCAGTAGTTGTAACAGGTGAATCTGTAACTTGAGTATGCTGCTGTATCAGCTGGATGGAACCAGCCAGGTGGTAAGACACGGAGTGGATGCTGAATGGAATCAGCCAGGTACTAAAGTCACGGAGTGGATGCTGGATGGAACCAGCCAGGTCATGAACACAGAGTGAATGATGTGAGATGCTAGGGAGCGTAGAAACTGAATAGCTGATAAATGATTACCGGTGGTAGTGGATACTGCTGGTAAGATAGGATCCGCTGGATCAGCACCGGTGTTTAGTAGAAGCTGAAATCTGTTGAAAGCTGGCTGCTGGAAACAGATTGAAGATAGCTGGAAACTTGGACAGCCACGGAAGACTGTAGAGTCAGGCTGCACCGCAAGATGGAAAGCAGGTGCGGGTCTCTTTGTGGATGCTGGAGACAGGAACTGGAACCTGGAGAAACAAACCACAGGAGAGAGAGACTGGAACAAGGTATGACATTCAAAGCACTGACATCTATCTGGCCCAGACACAGGATACTTATACCTGCTGCTATGCAGGCATTGGCTGGGCAATTATGCAGATTCCAGAGATGGTGGATTGGAGGAATTGGAGCATGTGATCAAATCCAACATGGCTGCGCCCATGCTGGAACCTGGAGGGAAAACTGGTTTGAAATGAAATGTGCAAACATAGTGATAATGGCGGCGCCAGATGACTGTTATCTGCTGAGACACTTGGAGGGCAGCAGAGGCCGCGGCAGGCTTGATACACTACACTGAGAACCTGCAGCAATAACACAGGAATGGCGGCGGAGGCCGCGGAGGACGGGAGACGCCATGTTGGATTCAGACATGGCGCCGCTGCGGTAGTGTCTCAGAATGACAGGAGAGATGTGCAGAGTGTTGACACAGATGAGATCCGGATTTGGAACGCTGGGCCAGTCTCAGAAGACACCTAAACGGCAGGTAATGGCGTCCAGATACCCGGATCGTGACAGCACCCCCCCCTTTAGGAGTGGCCCCAGGACACTTCTTAGGCTTTAAAGGAAACTTTGAGTGGAAATTTCGGACCAAGGCAGGAGCATGGACGTCTGAGGCATTGGTCCAAGAGCGTTCTTCAGGACCATAGCCCTTCCAGTCAATGAGATACTTTAACTGACCGTAACGGAAACGTGAGTCCAAAATCTTGGCCACCTCGTACTCGACTCCCCGTTGAGTCTGAACTTTGGGAGCTGGAGGAAGTGCGGAATGAAACCGATTCAGGATCAGCGGTTTCAACAAGGAAACATGAAATGTCCTGGGTATTTTCAAGAAGGGTGGTAACTGTAATCTGTAGGCAACAGGATTGATGACTTGTTCAATCTTGAAGGGACCGATGTAGCGAGGTGCAAATTTCATGCTGGGAACTCTCAACCTCAAATTCTTCGTGGACAACCACACACGATCACCCACCTTGAGAGCAGGAACCGCTTATCACTGACCTGGTTTGGGAGTGTTGTGGACTCGGGGCTTCTTCCGATGACCGGGAAGAGGAACCGCCACTGGGTCGTAGTAGAGATGGCCGGATGTAGGTCTTCCTCATGCAGAACTAAGACGGCAGGCGGGAGGCCCAGAGGAATTCTTGTAGGTCTCCTGTAAGACAAGACTTGTAGAAATAATGAAGGCTGGGGTACTGAGATATTGGAGACACTGTGGTATTGAAGGCACTGAGGTACTGGGAGTACAGGGAGTGCTGGGAGACCCTTGGAGGCACGGAGGTGTTTGGAGGCACGGAGGTGCTTGGAGGCACGGAGGTGTTTGGAGACACCGAGGTGTTTGGAGGGACGAGGTGCTTGGAGGCACGAGGTGCTTGGAGACACGGAGGTAACTGGAGGCACGGAGGTGCTTTGAGGCGCGGAGGTGCTTGGAGGCACGGGGTGCTTGGAGGCACGAGGTGCTTGGAGGCACGGAGGTGCTTGGAGGCACGGAGGTAACTGGAGGCACGGAGGTAACTGGAGGCACGGAGGTAACTGGAGGCACGGAGGTGCTTGAGGCGCGGAGGTGCTTGGAGGCACGAGGTGCTTGGAGGCACGAGGTGCTTGGAGGCACGGAGGTGCTTGGAGGCACGGAGGTGCTTGGAGGCACGAGGTGCTTGGAGACACGGAGGTAACTGGAGGCACGGAGGTGCTTGTAGGCACAGGATGCTTGGAAGCACAGGTTGCTTGTAGGCACAGGATGCTTGGAAGCACAGGTTGCTTGTAGGCACAGGATGCTTGGAAGCACAGGATGCTTGCAGGGACAGGATGCTTGGAAGCACAGGATGCTTGCAGGGACAGGATGCTTGGAAGCACAGGATGCTTGCAGGGACGAGGGAGCTCTGGATCATAGCTTCCACAGGAGAAACGAAGATACTCAGGCATCGGATCTCTGCCTGGTATCTGATTTTAAATTCCCCGCCCTAGCCTGATTGGCGGAGCAGGCAGGTGACGTCAGACCTGCTCCGCCTCCTTGCCCTTGCTTGTGATGGCGGCGCCCTTGCTTCCGGGAAGCCGCCGGAGAGCAGCGCCGACCCGCCGCTGAAGCCGGAGACTGACAGGGGAAGAGAGGCGCCGGGCAGACCAGGCCACCCGCAGGGACAAGCGCGGTCGCCGCTGCCCGAGGTTCGTGACAGTACCCCCTCCTCCAGGAGTGGCCCCTGGACACTTCCCGGGCTTAGTCGGATGTCTGGAGTGGAAGATCCGAATCAGACGAGGAGCCGTTACTTCAGTAGCCCCAATCCAACTTCTCTCCTCAGGTCCATAACCCTTCCAGTCCACCAAGTACTGTAATTTTTTATGAAGATAACGAGAGTCCAGAATAGCTTTGATTTCAAACTCCGCTCCAGCTTCTGCCACTACGGACGTTGGCCTTGGGAGTGCTGAGTGGAATCGATTCAGTATGAGGGGACGGAGTAGAGAAACATGGAAGGCGTTAGGTATGCGAAGATGGGCAGGCAAACCCAGTTTACAGACCACAGGATTTAAGACTTGTAGCACAGGGTAAGGACCGATGAACCTTGGAGCGAATTTCATGGTGGGCACCTTCAACCGGAGATTCCGTGTGGACAGCCATACCCTGTCCCCAACTTTATATTGAGGTGCGGCTTGCCGTTTCTTATCTGCAAAGAACTTGTACCGAACAGAAACCTGCTTAAGATTAGCATGAACCTTTCTCCAAATTTGTCCAAAGTGTCGTAGAGTGGACGCTACAGCAGGAACCTCTATTATCGGAAGGCTTGGAAATTCCGGAACACGGGGATGGAACCCGTAGTTGACGAAAAATGGTGATTCCCCAGTGGAAGAATGAAACAAATGGTTATGGGCAAACTCCGCCCAAGGCAACAACTCCACCCAGTTGTCCTGTGAAGGAGAGAGATACAACCGAAGAAAAGTCTCTAGATCTTGATTGACTCGTTCCGTTTGTCCATTTGTTTGGGGATGATAAGCCGACGAAAACTTAAGTTTAATGTGTAGAGTTGAACAAAGGGCTTTCCAAAACCTGGCGGTGAACTGTACTCCACGGTCAGAAACAATCTCTTGTGGCAACCCATGCAAACGAAAATGTTCTCGGATAAACAATAGAGCCAGTTTCGGTGCTGTCGGAAGACCAGTCAAGGGCACAAAGTGTGCCATCTTCGAAAAACGGTCAACGATAACCCAAACGGTGTTGCAACCCTTGGAACAGGGCAAGTCAGTGATGAAGTCCATGGAAATGTGAGTCCAGGGTCTCACAGGGATAGGCAGAGGACGAAGTAACCCTGCAGGAGGCAGACGAGGAGATTTATGTTGTGTACATTGGGGACATGAATTAACGCAATCTTGTACATCCTTCCTCATGGTGTTCCACCAGTAAGACCTTTGCAGAAACTTGTACATCTTCTGAGCGCCGGGATGACCGGAAAACTTGGAGTTATGGACCCACCGTAGTATTCCTGGGCGGAATCTAGCTGGTACGGACATTCTTCCAGGAGGAGGAGCTGGAGTAGTTAAAGCAGCAGAGACAGAAACTGGATTCAGAATTAAACCCCGCTCCGGAGGTTCATCCTCGTCTGTGGGAACCTGTGAACGGGAAAGCGCATCTGCTTTAATATTGAGAGTCCCGGCACGGTACTTGATAATGAACGAGAATCGGGAAAAGAAAAGTGCCCATCTCGCCTGGCGAGGATTCAAACATTGTGCGGATTTGATGTACAGTAAATTCTTGTGATCCGTGTAGATGGTAAACACATGTTTAGCCCCTTCTAGAAGATATCTCCATTCTTCCAAGGCAGATTTGATTGCCAAGAGTTCCTGGTCTCCAATAGAGTAATTTCGTTCGGCTGGAGAGAATTTACGAGAGTGGAAGCCACACGGATGTAATTTCTTATCAGAGGAATGCTGGGAGAGGACAGCCCCCACCCCGACTGAAGATGCATCAACTTCTAAGAAGAAGGGTTCCTCGAAATTTGGTTGTTGGAGAACTGGAGCCGTCGTGAAAGCTAACTTTAAGCGAGAAAAAGCTACAATGGCTTCCGGAGGCCACAAACTAGGATTAGAACCCTTTCTCGTCAGGGCAGTAATGGGTGCAACAATGGTGGAGAAACCTTTAATGAATTTCCTGTAGTAGTTCGCAAAGCCCAGGAACCTTTGTATTGCTTTCAGGGAAAGAGGCTGAGTCCAATCACGAATGGCCGACAACTTTTCCGGATCCATGCGAAGCTCCGTCCCCGAGATGACATAACCGAGGAACGGAATAGATGTTACTTCAAAGGTACATTTGGAAAGCTTGGCGTAGAGATGATTCTCTTGTAAACGGTGTAGCACCTCTTTGACTTGAGTCCTGTGTTCGACAAGATTCTTGGAAAAAATCAGTATGTCGTCCAGATATACCACAACGCTCTGATACAGCATATCACGAAAGATTTCGTTGACGAATCCCTGGAAAACCGCGGGAGCATTACTAAGACCAAACGGCATCACCAAGTATTCGTAATGCCCATCTCGGGTATTAAAGGCAGTCTTCCATTCATCCCCCTCTCGGATGCGTATAAGATTATAAGCTCCTCTCAAGTCGAGTTTTGAAAAAATGCGGGCACCACGAACCCTATCAAATAACTCTGTGATTAGTGGCAAGGGGTATTTATTCTTAATAGTAATGTCGTTTAGGCCGCGGTAGTCGATGCATGGTCTCAACCCCCCGTCCTTTTTCTTCACGAAAAAGAAGCCTGCACCAGCAGGGGAGGAAGAGGGGCGAATGAATCCCTTGAGCATATTGGACTTAATATACTCCGACATGGCTTGAGTCTCGGGAAGAGACAGAGGATATGTGCGACCACGAGGTGGCGTCTTCCCTGGGACAAGGTCAATAGGGCAGTCCCAAGGCCTGTGAGGTGGTAACAGGTCAGCAGCTTGTTCCGAAAATACGTCCTTGTACCCTTGATATGCCTCCGGAATGTGCTCTTCATCCGTTTTGGAGGTAACACGGAGCGGACAAACAGGAGTAAGACAATTAGTGTGACAAAAGGAACTCCAGGACAGAATTTGTGACGACTTCCAATCGATGTGGGGGTTATGACTTTTCAGCCAAGGCATTCCAAGAACCAGATCATGGGGCATTTCTGGGATTACCAAGAGTTCCAAATCTTCCTGATGTAGAGCCCCGACCCGCAGCTTAACTGGCCCCGTGCGCCACATTATGAGACCTTTGGAAATTCTAGTCCCGTTGATAGCCGTCAGTGAAATTGGCCGCTCGATAGGCCGTAACTTTAAACCCAAACTTTGGGCACAGAAGGAAGAAACGAAGTTCCCTGCAGCTCCGGAATCCAATAGGGCTTCACAAGACCTGGAGACTGAATTGGAGACTAGAGTTACTGGAAGCAAGCAGTCCGAAGTTGGAGAAGCTTTTGTCGTAACTCCCAGCTTGACTCCTCCGGAACAAGCTAGGTCTGCCCGTTTCCCGGACGGACTTTACAAGATTTAAGAAAATGATCTGCGGCTCCACAGTAAAGGCAGAGTTTACCCTCACGACGACGCTGTCGTTCTTCCGGAGACAGTCGGGAGCGGTTAATTTGCATGGGCTCATCTGAGCTAGGTGAGGCCACCGGCCTAGGAGTAGGATTCCGGAACCTGGAACGATCCGAACGGTTACGTTCTCTTCCACGCTCCTGCATCCGAAGATCCACCTTGACGCAAAGGGAAATCAAATCTTCTAATGGATCCGGCAGATCTCTAGTAACCAGCTCGTCTTTCAGCCGGTCGGAAAGACCGTTCCAGAAGGCAGCTCTCAGGGCATCATTATTCCAGCGTAGTTCGGAAGCAATGGTCTGGAAATGAACCACGTACTGGCCCACGGAACGGGCGCCCTGCCGAACACGGAGCAAATCGGAAGAAGCAGTGGTCATTCTGCCGGGCTCGTCGAAAATCCTTCGAAAGGACGAGATGAAGTTGGTGTAGTTGGAAACCATGGGATCAGATCGTTCCCATAATGGAGACACCCAATCCAAAGCAGAACCTTCCAACAGAGAAATAATATATGCTACCTTGGACCGGTCTGTAGGAAAGTTGTGTGCAAGTAGCTCGAAATGTACCTCGCACTGGTTCAAGAAACCACGACAATTTTTGGGATTCCCATTATAGCGGGACGGAGTAGGCAACTGAAGGCGTGGAGTGACACCGGCCGATGGTTGAACATTGCTGGCAACGGCAACTGGTGCGACTGCTGGAACAGGAGCCGGAATTACTGAGGCCAGAGACGCCTGAATCTGATCCAGACGCCCGGACAACTGCTGGAGGTACTGCATCACCTGACCTTGTGCTGCTTCCTGACTTTGCACTCGAGAAGCCAGGTTCTGGATGGCACTAGAGTCCGTGTTCCGATCCCCCGAGTCCATGAGGCCTGAGTATACTATCACTGACCTGGTTTGGGAGTGTTGTGGACTCGGGGCTTCTTCCGATGACCGGGAAGAGGAACCGCCACTGGGTCGTAGTAGAGATGGCCGGATGTAGGTCTTCCTCATGCAGAACTAAGACGGCAGGCGGGAGGCCCAGAGGAATTCTTGTAGGTCTCCTGTAAGACAAGACTTGTAGAAATAATGAAGGCTGGGGTACTGAGATATTGGAGACACTGTGGTATTGAAGGCACTGAGGTACTGGGAGTACAGGGAGTGCTGGGAGACCCTTGGAGGCACGGAGGTGTTTGGAGGCACGGAGGTGCTTGGAGGCACGGAGGTGTTTGGAGACACCGAGGTGTTTGGAGGGACGAGGTGCTTGGAGGCACGAGGTGCTTGGAGACACGGAGGTAACTGGAGGCACGGAGGTGCTTTGAGGCGCGGAGGTGCTTGGAGGCACGGGGTGCTTGGAGGCACGAGGTGCTTGGAGGCACGGAGGTGCTTGGAGGCACGGAGGTAACTGGAGGCACGGAGGTAACTGGAGGCACGGAGGTAACTGGAGGCACGGAGGTGCTTGAGGCGCGGAGGTGCTTGGAGGCACGAGGTGCTTGGAGGCACGAGGTGCTTGGAGGCACGGAGGTGCTTGGAGGCACGGAGGTGCTTGGAGGCACGAGGTGCTTGGAGACACGGAGGTAACTGGAGGCACGGAGGTGCTTGTAGGCACAGGATGCTTGGAAGCACAGGTTGCTTGTAGGCACAGGATGCTTGGAAGCACAGGTTGCTTGTAGGCACAGGATGCTTGGAAGCACAGGATGCTTGCAGGGACAGGATGCTTGGAAGCACAGGATGCTTGCAGGGACAGGATGCTTGGAAGCACAGGATGCTTGCAGGGACGAGGGAGCTCTGGATCATAGCTTCCACAGGAGAAACGAAGATACTCAGGCATCGGATCTCTGCCTGGTATCTGATTTTAAATTCCCCGCCCTAGCCTGATTGGCGGAGCAGGCAGGTGACGTCAGACCTGCTCCGCCTCCTTGCCCTTGCTTGTGATGGCGGCGCCCTTGCTTCCGGGAAGCCGCCGGAGAGCAGCGCCGACCCGCCGCTGAAGCCGGAGACTGACAGGGGAAGAGAGGCGCCGGGCAGACCAGGCCACCCGCAGGGACAAGCGCGGTCGCCGCTGCCCGAGGTTCGTGACACCGCTCTACGCTTCCTATCGGCAAACTTCTTATACCTGGATGAGGCTTTAAGCAGGGCTGCGCGGACGTTCTTCCAGTTATTTGAAAACTGACGCAAGGTGACATCCACTGCTGGAACAGAAGTTGCGGGAAGCGGTTGAAATTCTGGGACTTTAGGGTGGAATCCATAATTGATGAAGAATGGTGTCGAAGAAGATGAGGAATGGTATTGATTGTTGTGGCTGAACTCGGCCCAAGGAAGGAGTTGAACCCAGTCATCTTGAGAGGAAGACACATATATACGGAGGAAGGCCTCCAAGTCCTGATTCACCCTCTCGGTTTGACCATTGGTCTGAGGATGGTAAGCTGTGGAAAACTTTAACTTGACTTGGAGGGCTTGACACAAACTTCGCCAAAATTTGGCTACAAATTGTACTCCACGATCCGAGATGATCTCTTCAGGAAGACCGTGAAGTCGGAAGATCTCTTGTATAAACACTTGAGCCAACTTGGAAGCTGACGGAAGACCGGTGAGAGGGATGAAATGTGCCATCTTGGTGAACCGGTCAACTACCACCCAGATGGTATTAAACTTGTTGCAGATAGGTAGATCGGAAACAAAGTCCATCGACAAATGGGTCCATGGTCGACGGGGAACAGATAATGGAACCAGTTGCCCCGCAGGCGACTGGCGGGAGACTTTGTGTTGGGCACACTTTGGGCAGGAGGCAATAAATTCCATTACGTCCTTCTTCAGAGTTGGCCACCAGTAGGACCTAGAGATAAATTCAAGGGTTTTCTGAATGCCTGTATGTCCAGCAAAACGGGAAGCATGGGCCCAATGCATGAGCTTCTTCCTTAGAACTGGCTTAACAAAACTTTTCCCTGGTGGAGGCGTAGAGTCCATCCCTACCGTGGAGAATGCCAACGGATTAATAATAGGATGCTTGTCTGCAAACTCTGACTCATTTTCTTGCTCCCATGAGCGGGAAAGGGCATCGGCCTTACGATTCTGAGAACCCGGACAGAACTGGAGTTTAAAGTCAAACCTAGAGAAGAAAAGTGCCCATCTGGCCTGACGAGGATTCAGACATTGTGCACCTTTGAGATATAAAAGATTTTTGTGGTCGGTAAGTATGGTGATTGAGTGGGAAGCTCCCTCCAACAGGTATCTCCACTCCTCCAGAGCGAGCTTGATGGCTAGCAACTCCTGATCGCCAATGGCATAGTTGCGCTCAGCTGGGGAGAACTTCCGGGAGAAGAAACTGCAAGGATGTAGATGTCCATCTTTGGCCCTCTGGGATAACACCGCTCCTACTCCAACAGAGGAGGCATCTACCTCTAAGATAAAAGGAGAGTCGGTGTTGGGCTGTTTCAGAACTGGTGCAGAGATGAACCGTTGATTCAGAAGGTGAAAGGCCTGCGTAGCTTCCTCGGACCACTTGGATGGATTAGCACCTTTCTTGGTTAATGCAGTGATAGGCACCACAATGGTGGAAAAGTCTTGTATAAACTTTCTATAATAATTGGCGAACCCTAAGAACCTCTGGACCCCTTTGGGGGTTAAGGGTATAGGCCAATTCTGGATTGCTTGAAGTTTCTCAGGATCCATCTCTAGTCTGGAACCGGACACAATGTAACCTAGAAACGGAATGGTTTTAACTTCAAACACACACTTCTCCAATTTACAATAGAGGTGATTGACACAGAGACGGGAAATAACCTCCTTTACCCAGAAACGATGATCTTCTAGATTATTAGCAAAGATGAGGATGTCATCTAGATAAACCACGACATGGCGGTATAAGATGTCCCTGAAGATCTCATTCACAAAGTGCTGGAAGACTGCTGGAGCGTTGCTCAATCCGAAGGGCATGACGAGGTACTCATAATGTCCATCACGGGTGTTAAAGGCGGTCTTCCACTCGTCACCCTCACGGATTCGGATGAGATTGTAGGCACCCCTCAAGTCCAGCTTTGTGAAAATGGTTGCACCACTAACTCTATCAAAGAGCTCTGTAATCAGGGGTAAAGGGTATCGGTTCTTGACGGTAATGTCGTTCAGACCTCTGTAGTCGATGCACGGACGCAGACCACCGTCTTTCTTCTTACGAAGAAGAAGCCTGCGCCGGCTGGAGAAGAAGATGGTCGGATGAAACCCTTCGCCAGGTTCTCTTTGATGTACTCTTCCATGGAGTGTGTCTCAGGCAGAGACAACGGATAAGTTCGGCCTCGCGGTGGAACCTTCCCTGGAATGAGGTCGAATGGGCAGTCCCATTCTCTATGAGGAGGAAGGATATCAGCAGAGGCTTTACTGAACACGTCCGTGAAGTCTTGATATGGAGGAGGTGGAACATCAGATGACCTGGGGAAGGAAGAACAAACAGGAAGAACTTTGGCTAAACAAGTCTCAGCACAGGAGGGACCCCATGCCAGTATTTGCGTAGTCGACCAGTCAATCGATGGGTTGTGGAGACGGTGCCATGGAAGGCCTAAAACCACTGGATGTGTGGCTCTTGGAATCACTAGAAAAGAAATATACTCAGAATGAAGAACTCCCACTCTCAGACGAACTGGAAGAGTCCTTAAGGAAATGACTGCGTCAAAAATCTTGCTGCCATCCACGGCAGTCAAAGAGATGGACGAGGACAGTCTCTCGGTGGGTAGGGACCACCGTTTAACATAAGCTTCGGTTATGAAATTCCCAGCTGCTCCGGAATCAAGGAGGGCAATGACGTTCCTGTAACGTTGAGCAATTTGGAGCGACACTGGGAGGTTACAATCATGAGGAGATGGAGAGGAGATCATTACTCCTAGCCGGCCCTCTCCTTGGCGAGCTAGGGTCTGGAGTTTTCCCGAACGTTTGGGACAGGCGTTGATAGTGTGCGACGGAGCTGCACAGTAGAGACATAGAGACTCGGAGAGGCGTCTTCGGCGCTCAGCGGGAGATAGACGGGAACGACCAATTTGCATAGGCTCATCCTTGGATGGAGATGGTTGACGAGGAGGAGGAGCAGAAGATTTAGGAACGGATGATCTTCCTCGCTCGGTTGCTCTCTCTCTGAACCGTAGATCAACCTTTGTGCATAGTGAAATTAGCTCATCCAACTTAGAAGGCAAGTCTCTGGTAGCTAACTCATCTTTAATGCTTTCTGACAGGCCATGCCAGAATGCAGCATACAGGGCCTCGTCGTTCCAGGCCAGTTCAGATGCCAGGATTTTGAACTGTATAAGATACTGTCCCACAGTATGTGTTCCCTGGCGTAGACGGAGAATCTCAGTTGAAGCAGAGGATACCCGGCGTGGCTTGTCGAAGATGCGCCTGAATGATGCTACAAAGTCAGTATAGGAGGACAGCAGGGGATCAGATTTCTCCCATAACGGTGATGCCCAATCAAGGGCTGAGCCACTCAAAAGAGAAATAATATAAGCAACTTTGGTACGGTCACTGGGGAAGTTGCCAGGTTGAAGCTCAAAATGGATTTCGCATTGGTTGAGAAATCCCCTGCAGAACTTTGGAGATCCGTCAAATTTTGCTGGCGTTGGAAGATGAAGACGTGGTATGGAAATGGGTAAGGTGGGTGGGGTTACAGCTGGAGTCACTGTGGTGGACGCACCAGACGTGCCAGGTCCACGGAGGGTCATCTGAATCCCATCCAGCCGAGTAGAGAGATCCTGGAGACAGCGGATGGTGTGACCTTGTGCAGCCTCCTGATGTTCGAGTCTGGCTGCCAGTTCTTGCATAGGTCTAGCCGCTTGATCCTGGTCTCCGGCTGGATTCATATGGTCAGTGCTTACTGTCACAACTGAGGGTTTAGGCTGACGTGAGGAAGCCTCAGTTGTAGGGGCTGAGATGAAGTTAAACCTGGGAGGTTTAATCAGACCCCTGGACATGTAAGTGCAGATTGATTACCCGAAGGTGTGACCACGACAACCAGTTTAAAATTCAAAATAAAAGTTTATTTAACAGACTCCGTGAAATGACAAGCAGCATTCAAAGTAAATCAAAGACAGTGGCAAATAACACAGTTCCTGGATCACATAACCATAGGAGGTATCTCAGAGCACTGGTAGGTATAGAACAGATGTAAAAGTCCTTTGATGGAATCACCTTACCAGGCCTGGTTGTAGTAGTGGAGATAGCCGAGGAACATGCCAGTAGTTGTAACAGGTGAATCTGTAACTTGAGTATGCTGCTGTATCAGCTGGATGGAACCAGCCAGGTGGTAAGACACGGAGTGGATGCTGAATGGAATCAGCCAGGTACTAAAGTCACGGAGTGGATGCTGGATGGAACCAGCCAGGTCATGAACACAGAGTGAATGATGTGAGATGCTAGGGAGCGTAGAAACTGAATAGCTGATAAATGATTACCGGTGGTAGTGGATACTGCTGGTAAGATAGGATCCGCTGGATCAGCACCGGTGTTTAGTAGAAGCTGAAATCTGTTGAAAGCTGGCTGCTGGAAACAGATTGAAGATAGCTGGAAACTTGGACAGCCACGGAAGACTGTAGAGTCAGGCTGCACCGCAAGATGGAAAGCAGGTGCGGGTCTCTTTGTGGATGCTGGAGACAGGAACTGGAACCTGGAGAAACAAACCACAGGAGAGAGAGACTGGAACAAGGTATGACATTCAAAGCACTGACATCTATCTGGCCCAGACACAGGATACTTATACCTGCTGCTATGCAGGCATTGGCTGGGCAATTATGCAGATTCCAGAGATGGTGGATTGGAGGAATTGGAGCATGTGATCAAATCCAACATGGCTGCGCCCATGCTGGAACCTGGAGGGAAAACTGGTTTGAAATGAAATGTGCAAACATAGTGATAATGGCGGCGCCAGATGACTGTTATCTGCTGAGACACTTGGAGGGCAGCAGAGGCCGCGGCAGGCTTGATACACTACACTGAGAACCTGCAGCAATAACACAGGAATGGCGGCGGAGGCCGCGGAGGACGGGAGACGCCATGTTGGATTCAGACATGGCGCCGCTGCGGTAGTGTCTCAGAATGACAGGAGAGATGTGCAGAGTGTTGACACAGATGAGATCCGGATTTGGAACGCTGGGCCAGTCTCAGAAGACACCTAAACGGCAGGTAATGGCGTCCAGATACCCGGATCGTGACAGCACCCCCCCCTTTAGGAGTGGCCCCAGGACACTTCTTAGGCTTTAAAGGAAACTTTGAGTGGAAATTTCGGACCAAGGCAGGAGCATGGACGTCTGAGGCATTGGTCCAAGAGCGTTCTTCAGGACCATAGCCCTTCCAGTCAATGAGATACTTTAACTGACCGTAACGGAAACGTGAGTCCAAAATCTTGGCCACCTCGTACTCGACTCCCCGTTGAGTCTGAACTTTGGGAGCTGGAGGAAGTGCGGAATGAAACCGATTCAGGATCAGCGGTTTCAACAAGGAAACATGAAATGTCCTGGGTATTTTCAAGAAGGGTGGTAACTGTAATCTGTAGGCAACAGGATTGATGACTTGTTCAATCTTGAAGGGACCGATGTAGCGAGGTGCAAATTTCATGCTGGGAACTCTCAACCTCAAATTCTTCGTGGACAACCACACACGATCACCCACCTTGAGAGCAGGAACCGCTCTACGCTTCCTATCGGCAAACTTCTTATACCTGGATGAGGCTTTAAGCAGGGCTGCGCGGACGTTCTTCCAGTTATTTGAAAACTGACGCAAGGTGACATCCACTGCTGGAACAGAAGTTGCGGGAAGCGGTTGAAATTCTGGGACTTTAGGGTGGAATCCATAATTGATGAAGAATGGTGTCGAAGAAGATGAGGAATGGTATTGATTGTTGTGGCTGAACTCGGCCCAAGGAAGGAGTTGAACCCAGTCATCTTGAGAGGAAGACACATATATACGGAGGAAGGCCTCCAAGTCCTGATTCACCCTCTCGGTTTGACCATTGGTCTGAGGATGGTAAGCTGTGGAAAACTTTAACTTGACTTGGAGGGCTTGACACAAACTTCGCCAAAATTTGGCTACAAATTGTACTCCACGATCCGAGATGATCTCTTCAGGAAGACCGTGAAGTCGGAAGATCTCTTGTATAAACACTTGAGCCAACTTGGAAGCTGACGGAAGACCGGTGAGAGGGATGAAATGTGCCATCTTGGTGAACCGGTCAACTACCACCCAGATGGTATTAAACTTGTTGCAGATAGGTAGATCGGAAACAAAGTCCATCGACAAATGGGTCCATGGTCGACGGGGAACAGATAATGGAACCAGTTGCCCCGCAGGCGACTGGCGGGAGACTTTGTGTTGGGCACACTTTGGGCAGGAGGCAATAAATTCCATTACGTCCTTCTTCAGAGTTGGCCACCAGTAGGACCTAGAGATAAATTCAAGGGTTTTCTGAATGCCTGTATGTCCAGCAAAACGGGAAGCATGGGCCCAATGCATGAGCTTCTTCCTTAGAACTGGCTTAACAAAACTTTTCCCTGGTGGAGGCGTAGAGTCCATCCCTACCGTGGAGAATGCCAACGGATTAATAATAGGATGCTTGTCTGCAAACTCTGACTCATTTTCTTGCTCTCATGAGCGGGAAAGGGCATCGGCCTTACGATTCTGAGAACCCGGACAGAACTGGAGTTTAAAGTCAAACCTAGAGAAGAAAAGTGCCCATCTGGCCTGACGAGGATTCAGACATTGTGCACCTTTGAGATATAAAAGATTTTTGTGGTCGGTAAGTATGGTGATTGAGTGGGAAGCTCCCTCCAACAGGTATCTCCACTCCTCCAGAGCGAGCTTGATGGCTAGCAACTCCTGATCGCCAATGGCATAGTTGCGCTCAGCTGGGGAGAACTTCCGGGAGAAGAAACTGCAAGGATGTAGATGTCCATCTTTGGCCCTCTGGGATAACACCGCTCCTACTCCAACAGAGGAGGCATCTACCTCTAAGATAAAAGGAGAGTCGGTGTTGGGCTGTTTCAGAACTGGTGCAGAGATGAACCGTTGATTCAGAAGGTGAAAGGCCTGCGTAGCTTCCTCGGACCACTTGGATGGATTAGCACCTTTCTTGGTTAATGCAGTGATAGGCACCACAATGGTGGAAAAGTCTTGTATAAACTTTCTATAATAATTGGCGAACCCTAAGAACCTCTGGACCCCTTTGAGGGTTAAGGGTATAGGCCAATTCTGGATTGCTTGAAGTTTCTCAGGATCCATCTCTAGTCTGGAACCGGACACAATGTAACCTAGAAACGGAATGGTTTTAACTTCAAACACACACTTCTCCAATTTACAATAGAGGTGATTGACACAGAGACGGGAAAGAACCTCCTTTACCCAGAAACGATGATCTTCTAGATTATTAGCAAAGATGAGGATGTCATCTAGATAAACCACGACATGGCGGTATAAGATGTCCCTGAAGATCTCATTCACAAAGTGCTGGAAGACTGCTGGAGCGTTGCTCAATCCGAAGGGCATGACGAGGTACTCATAATGTCCATCACGGGTGTTAAAGGCGGTCTTCCACTCGTCACCCTCACGGATTCGGATGAGATTGTAGGCACCCCTCAAGTCCAGCTTTGTGAAAATGGTTGCACCACTAACTCTATCAAAGAGCTCTGTAATCAGGGGTAAAGGGTATCGGTTCTTGACGGTAATGTCGTTCAGACCTCTGTAGTCGATGCACGGACGCAGACCACCGTCTTTCTTCTTACGAAGAAGAAGCCTGCGCCGGCTGGAGAAGAAGATGGTCGGATGAAACCCTTCGCCAGGTTCTCTTTGATGTACTCTTCCATGGAGTGTGTCTCAGGCAGAGACAACGGATAAGTTCGGCCTCGCGGTGGAACCTTCCCTGGAATGAGGTCGAATGGGCAGTCCCATTCTCTATGAGGAGGAAGGATATCAGCAGAGGCTTTACTGAACACGTCCGTGAAGTCTTGATATGGAGGAGGTGGAACATCAGATGACCTGGGGAAGGAAGAACAAACAGGAAGAACTTTGGCTAAACAAGTCTCAGCACAGGAGGGACCCCATGCCAGTATTTGCGTAGTCGACCAGTCAATCGATGGGTTGTGGAGACGGTGCCATGGAAGGCCTAAAACCACTGGATGTGTGGCTCTTGGAATCACTAGAAAAGAAATATACTCAGAATGAAGAACTCCCACTCTCAGACGAACTGGAAGAGTCCTTAAGGAAATGACTGCGTCAAAAATCTTGCTGCCATCCACGGCAGTCAAAGAGATGGACGAGGACAGTCTCTCGGTGGGTAGGGACCACCGTTTAACATAAGCTTCGGTTATGAAATTCCCAGCTGCTCCGGAATCAAGGAGGGCAATGACGTTCCTGTAACGTTGAGCAATTTGGAGCGACACTGGGAGGTTACAATCATGAGGAGATGGAGAGGAGATCATTACTCCTAGCCGGCCCTCTCCTTGGCGAGCTAGGGTCTGGAGTTTTCCCGAACGTTTGGGACAGGCGTTGATAGTGTGCGACGGAGCTGCACAGTAGAGACATAGAGACTCGGAGAGGCGTCTTCGGCGCTCAGCGGGAGATAGACGGGAACGACCAATTTGCATAGGCTCATCCTTGGATGGAGATGGTTGACGAGGAGGAGGAGCAGAAGATTTAGGAACGGATGATCTTCCTCGCTCGGTTGCTCTCTCTCTGAACCGTAGATCAACCTTTGTGCATAGTGAAATTAGCTCATCCAACTTAGAAGGCAAGTCTCTGGTAGCTAACTCATCTTTAATGCTTTCTGACAGGCCATGCCAGAATGCAGCATACAGGGCCTCGTCGTTCCAGGCCAGTTCAGATGCCAGGATTTTGAACTGTATAAGATACTGTCCCACAGTATGTGTTCCTTGGCGTAGACGGAGAATCTCAGTTGAAGCAGAGGATACCCGGCGTGGCTTGTCGAAGATGCGCCTGAATGATGCTACAAAGTCAGTATAGGAGGACAGCAGGGGATCAGATTTCTCCCATAACGGTGATGCCCAATCAAGGGCTGAGCCACTCAAAAGAGAAATAATATAAGCAACTTTGGTACGGTCACTGGGGAAGTTGCCAGGTTGAAGCTCAAAATGGATTTCGCATTGGTTGAGAAATCCCCTGCAGAACTTTGGAGATCCGTCAAATTTTGCTGGCGTTGGAAGATGAAGACGTGGTATGGAAATGGGTAAGGTGGGTGGGGTTACAGCTGGAGTCACTGTGGTGGACGCACCAGACGTGCCAGGTCCACGGAGGGTCATCTGAATCCCATCCAGCCGAGTAGAGAGATCCTGGAGACAGCGGATGGTGTGACCTTGTGCAGCCTCCTGATGTTCGAGTCTGGCTGCCAGTTCTTGCATAGGTCTAGCCGCTTGATCCTGGTCTCCGGCTGGATTCATATGGTCAGTGCTTACTGTCACAACTGAGGGTTTAGGCTGACGTGAGGAAGCCTCAGTTGTAGGGGCTGAGATGAAGTTAAACCTGGGAGGTTTAATCAGACCCCTGGACATGTAAGTGCAGATTGATTACCCGAAGGTGTGACCACGACAACCAGTTTAAAATTCAAAATAAAAGTTTATTTAACAGACTCCGTGAAATGACAAGCAGCATTCAAAGTAAATCAAAGACAGTGGCAAATAACACAGTTCCTGGATCACATAACCATAGGAGGTATCTCAGAGCACTGGTAGGTATAGAACAGATGTAAAAGTCCTTTGATGGAATCACCTTACCAGGCCTGGTTGTAGTAGTGGAGATAGCCGAGGAACATGCCAGTAGTTGTAACAGGTGAATCTGTAACTTGAGTATGCTGCTGTATCAGCTGGATGGAACCAGCCAGGTGGTAAGACACGGAGTGGATGCTGAGTGGAATCAGCCGGGTGATGAAACACAGAGTGGATGCTGAATGGAATCAGCCAGGTACTAAAGTCACGGAGTGGATGCTGGATGGAACCAGCCAGGTGATGAACACAGAGTGAATGATGTGAGATGCTAGGGAGCGTAGAAACTGAATAGCTGATAAATGATTACCGGTGGTAGTGGATACTGCTGGTAAGATAGGATCTGCTGGATCAGCACCGGTGTTTAGTAGAAGCTGAAATCTGTTGAAAGCTGGCTGCTGGAAACAGATTGAAGATAGCTGGAAACTTGGACAGCCACGGAAGACTGCAGAGTCAGGCTGCACCGCAAGATGGAAAGCAGGTGCGGGTCTCTTTGTGGATGCTGGAGACAGGAACTGGAACCTGAAGAAACAAACCACAGGAGAGAGAGACTGGAACAAGGTATGACATTCAAAGCACTGACATCTATCTGGCCCAGATACAGGTGTTAGGGTCTCCTGCCCTGTGCTGCCACGTCGTCATGGCAACCGGGAGACAAGTGCTAGTGGAGTAACCTGAGCGCAGCTGATACTCCGGTTCGGGTCTTTTGCTGTGCACTGGTTATAGGCTCTGTGCACGGCAGGGGATCCGGTGCTGGTTTTTGTGCTCACAGTCTGTGAGGTCTGAGTGGGGCGTGGACAGCACCTGCTTTATAAGGCCTCTTTTCAGGGTAAGCAGATGCTGCTGAATCTTTGTTGGTTAGTCAGTTCATGAAAGTTAGCCAGTACTGTGTAGCTTTGTATTTGTTTGTTGCTTACTGCAAATAGGCCTGGGGATTTGGTATTACACTCTGCCAATCCAGACCTAGCAGTAAGACTGGAGTCAGTCGTTTAGCTTGCTGGGGTTCTGTTACTACTCTGTGAACTTAGCAAGTTTGCGGCTGTATTCTAAGACTTGCCTGTCTAATCCTGTCTCACTGTGCTAGGTGTCAGGGGTCAGTTTAGTGGCAGTAAGCTAAAACCTGTGCACTGCAAGTGAGAATTAGGATTGTGGAGATTCTCCTTGTGTCTATCATTCCATCTCTGACCAAGGAGTTTACTGCCACACCCGTTGGTAACCCTTTAGGGTTTTGCTGTTGCCCTTAGCAACAGCATTTCGGGTTCTCTACGTATTAAAACACAACATCTTGCTTTTCCATCTGAGCAGTTCTAATACAAGGGAGATACCCAGTTCCTTAGCCTCTGGGCTTCTCTGTTCACTTTGTGTGTATTTTGTTACCCTATCACCTTCTGTGTACATTATGTCATATCCCCCAGTTTGTCTGTGAGTCAATCTGTTTTGCATAACAGTTCAAACACCAGTACTTTCCTGCAGGCACTGGTGTGCATAACATATTCAGCAGCCTAATACTCCTGTTGAAATTTTGTGGGAATATGGAGCATACCCCTCAAAATACGTTGCAACAGGTGGTCGATCAGGTGCAGGTCCTGACTCGACAATTTAATGATTTGTCCATTAAAATGCACACCTCCCAGGCTGCTGGCGGAGCTCCCGCAGCAGCAGCACCTGCAGGGGTTAAGGAGCCGAAAGTAAATCTCCCGGATCGTTTTTCTGGAGATCGCTCGCAGTTCTTTTGTTTCAAGGAGAGCTGCAAGCTATACTTCCGGCTTAGGCCTCAGTCTTCTGGGTCGGAGATTCAGCGGGTGGGCATAGTGATTTCCTTGCTACAAGGAGACCCACAGGTCTGGGCATATGGGTTGCAGCCTGACTGTCCGTCGCTTAAAAGTGTTGATGCTTTTTTTACGGCACTGGGCATGTTGTATGATGACCCTGACAAGACGGCCTCAGCCGAGGCTCAGATTTCGATCCTTAAGCAAGGGCGAAGGCCAGTTGAGGTTTACTGTACGGAGTTTCGGAGGTTGGCCCATGATACCCAGTGGAATGACCCAGCCCTGAGACACCAGTACCGAAGAGGTCTTTCTAACCAGATAAAGGACCAACTGGTACAATATCCCTTGCCTGATAACTTGGATCAGCTCATGCAGTTATCCATCCGGGTGGATAGACGGCTGAGAGAGCGTAGGCTTGAAAGGGAGACTGAGATTTCCTTCCTTCCCAAGGGAACCTCAGACTCTGAGGAATTTTCTGAGGAGCCTAAGCAGATTGGGGCTACCCGCCTCTCCTCGCGTGAGAAGACGCGGAGGAGACAGCAGGGGTTGTGTTTGTACTGTGGGAATAAAGGTCATGTGGTAGTATCATGCCCAGAAAAGCCGGAAAACTTCAGGGCCTGAGGGTGATGGGAAATATCCTGTCAGGCCAGAAGTCAGAATTTCCCAAGAAGACTTTTATCATTCCGGTGACCTTGAAGATCCTCGGTCAAACTGTCAAGACTGAGGCCTTTGTGGACAGTGGGGCCGACGGGGTTTTTATGGACCGCCAATTCGCCCTGAAACACTCTGTTCCCTTAGTACCCTTGGCATCGGAAATTGAGATTTGTGGGTTAAACGGGGAACCATTATCCCAAGGTAAAATTACCTCTTGCACTAGCCAGATTTCTTTGTTTATTGGAGCCACACACTCTGAAAAATTGTCCTTTTATGTGACTGTTTGTACTTTTGCCCCATTGGTGTTGGGGTTACCCTGGTTAAGGGCCCACAATCCTCAATTTGACTGGGTCTCTGGGGAGATTCTTAGTTGGGGTACTGATTGTTTCAGGAGTTGCTTGAGCCTTCCAGTCAGGCTCTCGCAGCTAAGTTTGCCAGGATTGCCAGGGTGTTATGCAGATTTTGCGGACGTGTTCTCCAAAAAAGTTGCAGAGGTACTACCTCCCCATCGCCCCTATGACTGTGCCATTGATTTGTTGCCAAATGCTAAGCTTCCCAAGAGCAGGTTGTACTCCCTGTCACGTCCTGAGACTCAGGCTATGGCAGAGTACATTCAGGAGAACTTGGCTAAGGGATTTATCAGACCTTCACAGTCTCCAGTTGGGTCGGGGTTCTTCTTCGTGGGTAAAAAGGACGGTTCGTTGCGACCCTGCATCGACTTCAGGGAATTGAACCGTATCACGATTAAAAACTCATACCCACTGCCTCTCATTTCGGTCTTGTTTGACCAGCTTCGTACTGCCACCATTTTTTCTAAGATTGACCTACGCGGTGCGTACAATCTAATCCGAATAAGAGAGGGGGATGAATGGAAGACTGCCTTTAATACCCACTCAGGGCATTATGAATATTTGGTGATGCCTTTTGGGCTCTGTAATGCCCCGGCAGTCTTCCAGGATTTCATGAATGATGTGCTCAGGGAATATTTGGATAGATTCTTAGTTGTATACTTAGATGACATCCTAATCTTCTCCCATTCCCTGGAGGAACATCGGAAGCATGTACGCTTAGTCCTCCAGAAACTCAGAGACCACCGGCTTGGGGCGAAGCTGGAGAAGTGCGAATTTGAAGTTCAGCAAATCGCATTTCTAGGATATATTATCTCCCCAGAAGGTTTCCAAATGGAGGGTTCCAAGGTACAGGCAGTCCTGGATTGGGTGCAGCCCACTAGTTTGAAGGCGCTTCAGCGTTTCCTGGGCTTTGCAAATTTTTATAGACGATTTATTGCTGGATTTTCGTCTATAGTGGCGCCCTTGGTGGCACTCACTAAGAAAGGGGCGGATGTTGCTCACTGGTCTTGTGAGGCTAAAGCGGCTTTTGCCCGTCTCAAAAGGGCATTTGTTTCGGCCAAGGTGCTGCGACACCCAGATCCAGAGCGTCCTTTTGTGGTGGAGGTGGATGCCTCTGAGATGGGTATTGGGGCAGTGCTTTCTCAGATGGGAGTGTCTGATAATCGCCTTCATCCCTGTGCTTACTTTTCCCGGAAATTTTCGCCTGCCGAGATGAATTATGATGTGGGTAACCGGGAATTGTTGGCTATTAAGGATGCACTCGAGGAGTGGAGACACTGGCTTGAGGGGGCTAAGTTTGTGGTCTCAATTCTCACTGACCATAAGAATCTGGCATATTTAGAGTCAGCGAAGCGTCTCAATGCCAGGCAGGCACGATGGGCTTTGTTTTTTGCTCGCTTTAATTTTTTGATAACATATCGCCCTGGGTCAAAAAACATCAAGGCTGATGCGCTCTCGCGGAGTTTTGCTCCAATCCAGGAGACCACCGAGGAGCCGTTGCCCATTGTTTCCCCATCATGTATTAAAGTGGGCATTACCCAGGACCTCTTATCATTAGTCCTTAGAGCACAGGAGCAGGCTCCTCCAGACCTTCCGGTAGGTCTTTTGTTTGTGCCTCCTAGGTTAAGACAGCGAGTGTTCCTGGAATTCCATGCCAAGAAGTCGGCAGGTCACCCGGGTATTGCCAGAACTCGGGAGTTGCTATCTAGGGCGGTGTGGTGGCCCTCGGTGGCTAAGGATGTGGATCAGTGGGTTCGGGCATGTGACATCTGTGCCCGAAATAAGACTCCTAGAGGGGTTCCTGTTGGCCCATTACATCCACTCTCTATCCCATCTAAGCCATGGACCCACATTTCTATGGATTTTGTGGTGGACTTGCCCAAATCCTCGGGGATGACAGCCATCTGGGTTGTCGTTGACAGGTTTTCGAAGATGGCGCACTTCGTTCCACTGGTTGGGCTGCCATCAGCCAGACGCCTGTCTGAATTATTTATGCTGCATGTTGTGCGTCTCCACGGGTTGCCACTTGATGTGGTCTCTGACCGCGGATCCCAGTTTGTGGCCAAATTCTGGAGGGCATTTTGTTCCGATCTTCAGATTTCTGTCAGCTTGTCGTCAGGCTACCATCCGCAGTCTAATGGGCAGACTGAAAGGGTGAACCAGTCCTTGGAGCAGTTCCTCAGGTGTTATGTCTCCAAGTGTCAGACTGACTGGGTTGCTCATCTGTCCATGGCGGAGTTTGCCTATAACAACGCGGCTCACTCTGCTACAGGGATCTCTCCCTTCCTTTGTGTGTATGGGCATCATCCTAAGGCCAATTCTTTTGACCCCCTGGACTCCACGCCTGGTGGTTCCTCTGTGGTTTCGGTCCTTAGAGGTATTTGGCGGAAAGTGAAGAAAGCCCTTGTGTCTGTGTCATTAGTGACCAAAAGGGTTTTTGATAAGCGGAAAAGACCCTGCAGCTTCAAATTAGGAGACTTCGTCTGGTTGTCTACCAAGAATTTGAAGTTGAGACAGCCATCTCATAAGTTAGGGCCCCGGTTCATCGGCCCTTATAAGATCACCAGGGTTATCAATCCGGTGGCATTTCAGTTAGATCTGCCCCGTTCTTTGGGTATCAATAAAACATTCCATTGTTCCCTTTTAAAACGGGCGATTAGTAATCCTTCTTCCAGTGGAAGACCTTCCCCTCTTCTGATACGTGGCCAGAGGGAGTTTGTTGTTGAAAGGATTCTTGACTCCAAGGTGGTTCGGGGTCGGCTGTCATTTTTGGTGCACTGGAAGGGGTATGGCCCGGAGGAGCGGTCGTGGGTGCGCAGTTGTGATCTTCATGCCCCCAGACTGATACGCTCTTTCTTCTCGCAGTTCCCCGATAAACCCGGTGGTAGGGGTTCTTTGACCCCTCGTCAGAGGGGGGGTACTGTTAGGGTCTCCTGCCCTGTGCTGCCACGTCGTCATGGCAACCGGGAGACAAGTGCTAGTGGAGTAACCTGAGCGCAGCTGATACTCCGGTTCGGGTCTTTTGCTGTGCAGTGGTTATAGGCTCTGTGCACGGCAGGGGATCCGGTGCTGGTTTTTGTGCTCACAGTCTGTGAGGTCTGAGTGGGGCGTGGACAGCACCTGCTTTATAAGGCCTCTTTTCAGGGTAAGCAGATGCTGCTGAATCTTTGTTGGTTAGTCAGTTCATGAAAGTTAGCCAGTACTGTGTAGCTTTGTATTTGTTTGTTGCTTACTGCAAATAGGCCTGGGGATTTGGTATTACACTCTGCCAATCCAGACCTAGCAGTAAGACTGGAGTCAGTCGTTTAGCTTGCTGGGGTTCTGTTACTACTCTGTGAACTTAGCAAGTTTGCGGCTGTATTCTAAGACTTGCCTGTCTAATCCTGTCTCACTGTGCTAGGTGTCAGGGGTCAGTTTAGTGGCAGTAAGCTAAAACCTGTGCACTGCAAGTGAGAATTAGGATTGTGGAGATTCTCCTTGTGTCTATCATTCCATCTCTGACCAAGGAGTTTACTGCCACACCCGTTGGTAACCCTTTAGGGTTTTGCTGTTGCCCTTAGCAACAGCATTTCGGGTTCTCTACGTATTAAAACACAACATCTTGCTTTTCCATCTGAGCAGTTCTAATACAAGGGAGATACCCAGTTCCTTAGCCTCTGGGCTTCTCTGTTCACTTTGTGTGTATTTTGTTACCCTATCACCTTCTGTGTACATTATGTCATATCCCCCAGTTTGTCTGTGAGTCAATCTGTTTTGCATAACAGTTCAAACACCAGTACTTTCCTGCAGGCACTGGTGTGCATAACAACAGGATACTTATACCTGCTGCTATGCAGGCATTGGCAGGGCAATTATGCAGATTCCAGAGATGGTGGATTGGAGAAATTGGAGCATGTGATCAAATCCAACATGGCTGCGCCCATGCTGGAACTTGGAGGGAAAACTGGTTTGAAATGAAATGTGCAAACATAGTGATAATGGCGGCGCCAGATGACTGTTATCTGCTGAGACACTTGGAGGGCAGCAGAGGCCGCGGCAGGCTTGATACACTACACTGAGAACCTGCAGCAATAACACAGGAACGGCGGCGGAGGCCGCGGAGGACGGGAGACGCCATGTTGGATTCAGACATGGCGCCGCTGCGGTAGTGTCTCAGAATGACAGGAGAGATGTGCAGAGTGTTGACACAGATGAGATCCGGATTTGGAACGCTGGGCCAGTCTCAGAAGACACCTAAACGGCAGGTAATGGCGTCCAGATACCCGGATCGTGACATTGTCATTATATTAATAGGATGATCGAGGACTTTAAAAGATGGCAACATCTGCCAATTTCTTACTTGGGTAGGTGCCACTCGTATAAAATGGTGTCTTTTCCTCGCTTACTTTACCCGATACAGATGCTTCAGTTTTTGCTATTAAAAAAAGATATCCATACACTAAATAAAGCCATTACTAAATTTTTATGGGTGAATAAGCGTCCTCGTATAGCTCTGTTTAAATTAAAACAACCATCCTCATTCGGAGGAGTCAATCTCCCCTGCCCGGAAGATTACTCCTTAGCAGCTAATTATAGATGTGCCCTAGATTGGATAGGTAATGGAGACAATTTTGTTAACAAGGCTCTGGAACAGGCTTTATTTCCCAGTTTTGATTTGTTACAGATATTACATTTTCTGAATTCCTCTATTTCTCAAACGTCCTAGAGGATGCTGGGGATGACATCAAGACCATGGGGTATAGACGGGATCCGCAGGAGACATGGGTACTCTAAAGACTTTTCATTGGGTGTGAACTGTCTCCTCCCTCTATGCCCCTCCTCCAGACCTCAGTTTTAGAAATGTGCACAGGTTGACTGGATGCACTCTGAGGAGCTCTACTGAGTTTCTGTGAAAAGACTTATGTTAGGTTTTTTATTTTCAGGGAGACCTGCTGGCATCAGACTCCCTGCTTCGTGGGACTGAGGGGGCAGAAGTAGGAACCAACTTCCTACAGAGTTTCATGGCTCTGCTTCTGGCTGACAGGACACCATTAGCTCCTGAAGGGAACTGAATGCTAGCCGTGCCTAGATGCTCACTCCCACAGCACGCCGTCATCCCCCTCACAGAGCCAGAAGTCAGAAGACAGGTGAGTGTTAGAAGACAGATCTTCAATCAAGAAAGTGATGGCTAAAGGTACCGCACGGCTGGTGGGAGCGCAGCACGCCATGTTGCCCACACATACACAGGCACTGCAGGGTGCAGGGCGTGGGGAAGGGGGGTGCAGGGCGTGGGGGAGGGGGGGCACCCTGGGCAGCATGAAACCTATGGAAACTGGCATAAATAAGAGGCATAAGTTGCTGAGGCACAGTCCTACCCCCACCAGTATAAAAAATTACCTCATAAAAGCTGAGCAGAAACACACCATTGAAGAGCGGAGCTTTCTTCTCAGTCAGCCAGCACACTGCTCAGCGCCATTTTCTCTCTCTCCTCAGGCTGGTCCTCCTCCACTACTGAACAAGTATCAGGGTGCAAAACAGGGGAGCCACAGTGAATTTAGTGCTATATAACTGTGTGATTAACATTATAAAAGCGCTGAATGTCAGTGGGCATTTTGTGTTCACAGACATTGTGTTACTGCCGCTGCGTTGTGAACTGGCAAATCCCATCTATGTCCCTCTGACAGATTTTACTGTGGGTCTGTCCTCAATAAGTCCCGTAGTGTCTGTGGTGTGTTTGTGCAGTGTGACATGTCTGTGGCAGGGAAATCTGTGGAGACATTTTAGGGACACAGAGGTGTAATATGACACCAAGAGCCTGACTGGGTGAAAAGGTTACATGATAGTGTGAATCATATCAGTAAGAGGTTGGACTGAATCTCATACAGAAAATTAAAATAATCTGTTGAAGATGTGATTTTTAATAGTTCTGCCTTTCATCCACAGGGACCTTTCTGGTCACATACAAATTTGCACAAGTAGAACAAACTGATACCGACACAGACTCTGATTCCTGTGTCGACACTAGTGATTCCAGGGGAATAGGTCCTAAGTTAGCAAAGCATTCAAAAAATGTTTTAGCTATAAAGGAGGTGTTAGAAGTTACGAAGCCCCCTCTTTTACCACAAGGAGAGGGTTTACTTTAGTAAAGAAGTAATGTAATTTTCCCTCCACCTCAGGTCTGATTTAACCTGAAAAGATATTTCAGATTCCCAAAAGGAATTCAGACAGCTTACCTTTTTCCCAAAAAAGGTGGGAGTCACCCTGCATTTTAGACAGGGCCCTGTCATAAAAGAGAAAATGTGTTTCTCCCTGCGCCTGGAATGGCTTCACTTAAGGAGCCAACAGACCACAAGTGAGTGAGGTGATTTATTAATGTGACCAATGGGACACTACTCAGGCCTACCATTGTCTGTGAGTGGGTGAGTAGTGCTATTAAAAAGTGGTCAGAAAACTTGTCATTAGACATTGACACAATAGATGGAGACGAGATACTTCTAACGTTAGGTCATATCAAAGACGCTGCTGCGTACGTACTAGAATCCATGAAATATATTGGTTTCTTGGGATCAAGAACCGCTACCATGGCAGTATCGGCTCGGAGGGCGTTGTGGATTCGCCAGTAGAATGCTGATGTAGATTCCAAAATAAAATATGGAGGTTCTCCCGTATAAAGGTGAGGCCTTGTTTGGTGATGGGCTGGATGCGTTAGTCTCGGCGGCTACCGCAGGTAAGTCGACATTCTTGACTTATTCTCCAACACCAGCGAAAAAGACACATCACTCTCACACACAGTCCTTTCGGCCCAACAAATACA